>NC_140581.1:678563874-678998485 GCF_964204655.1 Triturus cristatus
GCAGCGGAAGCGTTTCCGCTGCCACTCCCAAACCCCCATGGGAATCCCATGACGTCAGCGCGCACAGCGCGCGCTGATGTCATCAGGAAGTCCAAGCCATATGCCTCCAGGCGTCGGAGGGAACAAGGTAGGTTTCCTTGTTCCTGGGGGGTTTGCTCCATGCATCGAGGCATCGGGGGAGAGGAAGGAGTTTTTCCTCTCCCCAGATGTCTCTTTGCAGGGTATTTCTGCTTCACGATCGCGCACAGCGTCGCGATCGTGCAGCAGAAATGCCCCCACTAGCACCAGGGATTAATTTTATTTAAATGGAAGTGACCCCTTGGCCAAGGGTCGCTTCCAAAGGGGAGCATTTTTTGGGATGTTTTTTCTGATCGGCCTGTTTTTTTGGCCTTTCTGCCCCCGGTGGGGGGGGGGGGCAGAAAACCCCACTAGACACCAGGGATGGCATTTATTTTTAAATGGAAGTGACTCCTTGGGAAAGGGTCGCTTCCAAAGGGGAGCAAATTGTTTGGATGTTTTTTCTGCCCCCCCTCCCGGGGGCAGATCAGCCCGTTTTTTCAGCCTTTCTGCCCACTGGGGGGCAGAGAAACCCACTAGCCACCAGGGAATTAACTAGGGAGTCATTAATTTAAATGAAAGCGACTCCTTGAGCAAGGGTCACTTCCGAAGGGGCATAAAATGTGTGTATGCTTTTTCTGCCCCCCGGGGGCAGATCGGCCTGTTTGTTTGGCCTTTCTGCCCCGGGGGGGCAGAAAACCCCAATAGCCACCAGGGATTAATTAATTTAAATGGAAGCAACTTCTTGGGCAAGGGTCGCATCCAAGTGGGCTCAAAATGTGTGCATGTTTTTTCTGCCCCCCCAGGGGCAGATCTGCCTGTTGTTTTGGCCTTTCTGCCCCCAGGGGGGCAGAAAACCCCACTAGGCACCAGGGATGGTCTCTATTTTAAATGGAAGCGACCCCTTGGGCAAGGTTTGCTTCCAAAAGGAGGTCATAATTTGTGACAGTTTTTTCTGCCCGCCCCCCTGGTGGCAGTCGTACCTTTTTTTGGCCTTTCTGCCCCCGGGGATGGGGGGCAAAAAACCCCACTAGACACCAGGGGTTTTCTTTTATAGGTAATGGAAGCGACCCGTTGGCCGAGGGTCGCTTCCAAGGGGGTTAAATTATGTTTATGTATTTTCTGCCCCCCTGGGGACAGATCAGCCCCTTGTTTTGGCCTTTCTGCCCTAGATGGGAGGGGGAGGCAGAAACCCCTACTAGGCACCAGGGATCTATTTTTTTGCAAGGGGGGCAAATATCTGTCTGCTGTTTTCTGCCCCACCTGGGGGACAGATTAGCCTGGCAGAAAACCCCACCTAATCCCCATTTTTCTCAGCCCTATTTGAAGGCCCATCTGGCAGATTGACTATTTGGGTAGTGACATGGTATGTTCTCATTTTAATTGTATTATTTTTTGTGAAATGTAATTGTAATATTTTATTTCTACGTTTTATTCTAGTTCAAGGCATTTGCTCTTTAGACTGTTCCAGGTTGCGGTTTCGTTACTGGTGGTTCTGCAGTTTGTGTAGTTTGCATGTGTTTGGTAAGATAAGTTTTTTTTTAACTATTTACTCTAAATGAGTTTCATTTCCCTTCATGAATGTGTTTTTTGCAAATGGTGTAATACTAGCAGTATGTTTGGCTTCTGTTTTTTTGAGTGTCAAACTCTTTTTGCAGTAGTGCTCAATGTGTACTTTGTTGTCTTATGAGTAATTGATTTTGTTTTTTCTTTCTAGTGGGATATCGTTGCTTTTTGCTGCGTCTCTACAGAGTAGGTACTGTTGAGTGTGGCTATCTTTGGCAAGAGAGTTATATTGTTTTTGAGTATATAGATCTTTGTGCTAAAGCCACACTTTGTTTATTACTTATTTTGCACAGTGTTGGTTTTTGTTGACTTGTTTGTGCAGTCTCCTTTCTTAGTAAGGATAATGGCTAGCTGCAGGATTACTGCTCAGCAGGTTAATGGTTAGCTTTTTGAGTATTCCTCTGACCATGGTTCAGAGACTGACTCTGCATCTGGGGCAGAGGAGGGAGTGGAAGATTCAGGCAGTGAGTTTTCTCTCCACATGGAATCTTCGGATGATGAAGCTACTCTCAGTGCGGATGAAGCTACTCTTAGTACGGATGAAGTGCCTGTTTTAGAGGAGGACATTAATGCGCCAAAAGTGCAGCAAGAGGCATTCTGGGCTGCAGCATGGGGCTGCAAGGCTTCCCATTGGAAGTGATGACCTCTGGGTTGCCCCAGGCATGGTGCAGCCGGTATTGCCAGACTTTACTCGTGTTCCAGGGTGTAGAGTGAATACTGAAACTTTTTGCAGATACATTTTTTTCAGTTGTTTATGGACGATGTATTTTTGGCAGAGATTGTTGAGCAGAATAATTTGTATGCTGAACAGTTTTTGAGGGACAACAGTGCCAGCCTTAGGACCCACTCTAGAGCTACCCGGTGGACTCCCACAAATCTGTAAGAGATGAAGAAGTTCTTGGGTTTAACTTTTTTGATGGGCTGGCTAAGGAAGCCATAAATGTATTCATATTGGTCTACTAGTCCCTTGATGGCAACGGCTATATTTCCGGCAGTCATGAGTCTTGATAGGTATTTGCTTCTGCTTCGGATGCTGCATTTTGTCGGTTTAGCGTTGCCACGAGATCACCCTGATTGTGACCGTATTTTTAAGATTGGGCCTGTCATTGATTACTTTGTAGATCGATTTTCTGAGATCTATGTTCCAGGGGAAGAAATAGCAGTGGATGAGTCTTTGGTCCTGTTCAAGGGCCGCTTGGTGTTTAGGCAATACATTCCTAGTAAAAGGGCACACTATGGAATTAAGCTGTATATGCTGTGTGACAGTAGGACTGGATATGTCTTATATTTCAGGGTGTACACCAGTATGGAATCCAGGATTAACCCCCCTGGTTGTCCGTCTACTTTTGGAGTGACTGAGAAAATTGTGTGGGAACTTGGTAGAGGACTTTTTTTCTTGTCAAACATATTTTTATTAGCATTTCTGCAAAGCATACACTTTGTACATTACAACCAGAGAATCGTCTGAATCATAAAAAAAAATACAAAGCAATGCATCATGAGAGGTAGCAAGGTTGCCTTTGTTTGTTCACTTATATCCAAGCCTTCCTCTAGGAGACTTCTATAATGTCCAGTACAGTGTCTCGTGATGTACAGGCCTAGGATATTCCCTTCTCAAGATGCGTACAGACAACCCGCCTTTCTTTTGTGACAGAGTTTTGCTCAGCCCTTCAAACTGGGAAGGTCCCTTAATTAAAACCCCTAGCATAAGAAAAAGAAAGAAAAACCCAGACAACAAAAGTAAAAACAACACCCACCCCCTCCCAACAACAAGGTAAATGGTGACAATGCTATATATGGAAGATGGTTCACTGCCTGGTCATGTGCTAGCTGTTCAAAATTGGAAGAGATGCATATCCCTAAGAGAGGGGGGGCGGACCGCCAGCGGCAAGCCCCGTGTAAGAAAAGCAACCAGTGGTCCCCACCTGATTCAAAGCTCCTATAAACGTCGCGGAAGATGTCCACCATTCTCTTAAAACATAGTAACTTTCAGAGGCGCGAGTGCCATATTGAAAGAGTAGGAGCTGATTTTTTCTTCCAAGCAGCTGCAATTGCTACTTTCACAGCTCCTATGCATGCCCACATAATGGCTTTATCCGCTGGTTTGGTGTTCAAGAGAAGGATCACGGATACCCAGGAGCACCCCTTCTATAGTAGTCGGTATGGGATAGCCTAACATGGTTTTAATTTGTGCAAGAATCTCCTCCCAAAATGGTCTGATGGTGGGGCAATCCCACCAGATATAGTGGAAATCCCCGAGCAAACCACAGCCCCTCCAGCACCTGTCTGAAGCGTTCGGGAAGATTCATTTGAGTTTGGCCGGTGATAGATACCAGTCCATCAGTGTTTTTAAGTGTGCTCCCCTAAGTTCGAGAGAGTGATTAAATGTTGTGATATCAGACCATAGCGTAACCCACTCCCTATCTAGAATTTCTCTTTGTAATATCCCGTCCCACATAGACATGTATCAGGGACGCGCTGAATGTGTGGACGAAAGCAGATAGCTGTATAGGAAGGAGATCTCCCCCTTCATGGATCCCACCGTCCTCAAAAATCTTTCAAAGCCCGTTTTGCCCCTTCTAGTTGCATCATGAATGTGAGGGGTGAGTGCTTAATGAGTTGGAGATAGTGAAAGTGTTCCTCCGGATTTAGGTGGAATTCTCATCTACAAGTATCGAAGGTGAGTATGTCATGATTGTGAAATAGATGGTCCAGCATCATACAGCCACCCTCTCTCCAAGCATCAAAGGGGCCCTCCCGTAAAGCTGGTGGAAAGGCCGGGTTGAAATGAATCGGAGTGTGAGGGGGAGGGAAACGTGGTCCATTGCTCATTCCTCGCCACCGAGTCCCACACTTTCAAAGTGGTGCGGGTAGGGGTGCTGATATATGCATTCGCGGGTTCCTCTTTCTTGTGCTTCCATATTAGGTCCCAAATTGTCCTCCCAGCAATTGCTCTATCCATATGGAGCCAGTGCTTCTCCGACTCCCTTTTAAACCACTCCATCACTATCTGCAACTGAGCGGCTTTATAGTAAAGGCCCAGGTCCGTAAGTCCCACTCCTCCCTCTGTTCTGGGGCGTCATAGTATTAAAAACAATAATCAGGCCTTCCCTCCTTGCCATATGAACCGTGTAAGCATGGATTTAATTTTAGGTAGGAATGCAGCGTCTAAATCAATAAGCAAAGCCTGGAAGAGATATAGCAGTTTGAGGAGCACTGTCATTTTGACCGCATGTATCCGGCCGAGCCAAGAAATGAACAACGGTTTCCAACGTTTAAGATCGTTTTGGAGCAGGAGAAGAGCCGGTGGGAAATTGGCTTTACAAAGCCCTTCCACCCGTGGTGTCAACAGGATCCCCAGGTACTGAAGGGAATGATCAGTCCATTGCAGTGGGGAATGGGACTGTATGTCGCTGGCTTCGTTGTCTGGGAGCTTGAGATTAAGTATATACGATTTATCGAGATTGACTTTGAATCCTGCCACTGCCTCAAACTTAGACAGCTCAGAGTGCTGTGCGGAAAGGGATAGTGAGGGTTCCGTGAGGGACAAGAGCACATCATCTTCGAAAAGTGAAATTTTATGGGTGTCGCCAGCAAAAAGTATCCCTTTAATCATCTGTCTTTCTCGAATGGTCATGGCCAGTGACTCAATACTGAGAGTGAATAGTAAAGGTGACAAGGGGTGCCTCTCATAAGGGAGAAAGGGGCCGAGAGTACACCATTGACCTGCACCCTGGAACGGGCAATGAGTATAATTTAAATAATTTAAAGCTGGGCCGGATGCGAAGCGGACGCGTGCAGCGGGCGCGCCGGCGGCGCGCCGAGGGCGCGCCAAAGGCAAGCCCGTCTGCGCCCGTCCGCGCCAAGGACGTCACAAAGACAGGACGTACTGCTCTACCTGGTAGGAGAACCTACCAGGTTGAGGTCTTAAACAGTCTAAATTCGAACTCTCCTTGCCAACATTTTATATCCCCTGATTTTACTTATGGAGCCTGCTCTTGTTGTAGATGCCTGTCAGACCTCCCGTTTGTACTTTCAACTGGAGTTTCTAATCAGAATGTATCTCCCAGGTCTGGCAATGTTAAGAACGGGGGTCTACTTATTGGAGGTCTCATTAATGCACGATCCATGGGCAAACATAGTCAAGACATCAGAGACCTCATATTAGACTCTCAACTAGATATTCTATTCGTAACAGAGACCTGGCTTAAGGACTGGAGCAGCCCGGATATTGCGGACGCCGTCCCACCAGGTTATCTTATACATAGGAAGGACCGACCAGTGGGTAGGGGTGGAGGGCTGGCCATCATTTTACGTGACTCATTTGTTCGCACTTTTTTTTGACTGGATGCGATGTTAGAAGTGGAAAGTTTAGGTTTCTGTCTTTCTTTGAATGCCACCTCATGCTTTTCAGGTGCACTTATCTACCGGCCTCCTGGTCAAAGTACTAAATTTATTAATTTACTTAATGACTCCTTAAGTTACCTCATGCTCAAATATGCCAATTTTACGCTTTTAGGTGATTTTAATCTTCACTTAGAGGATAACTCTGAACCTGGAACAGATCATTTTTCTCAAATCCTAGACTTATTTTCACTACAGCAAATAGTGAATGGCCCTACCCATCTGGCAGGTCATACCCTAGATGGGGTCTGCTCGAATTTACCTTGGCTTGCCGCAGACACCCCCGTCCCCTTAATCTGGTCTGACCACTCTTTTATTCCCCTCAGAATTACAATGCCCCCGATGACACAGATTGTGAAACTTTTTAATAAACCTCAGCAGGGGCCTTCATGGACACAGATTGCTAAAAATCCTAATTTATTGATGGTGGCCAAAAATCTTGCCCCTATTTTAACAGGCAAAACAGAGATAGACTCTCGCCTTTTTCAGTCCTGGCTTACCAATATCGGCAAGGCTATTATGCCCTTGGACAGAAAGAGCAAGCCGTTAAAACCTAAAAATCTAAATATTCCCTGGTTTACGCCCCAATTGGCTCAAGCACGACTGCATTGCAGGCAACTGGAGCGGCAGTGGAGAAAGGGATATATGGAGAAACAAAAAAAAATATTTAGGGAAGGTAGGAAAGCATATTTTTCCCAGATTCAACTGGCAAAAAAGGATTTGTTAACAAAAAAAATCAACACAGCTAAAGACAATCAGAAGTTGATTTTTCAAATTGTGAAGTCTTTTACTACACCGATGGCGGAACAAAAAGAGCTTCCTGCCTCTCAGTCATTATGTGATCAGATCTCCCTGTTCTTCGAGGAAAAAATCCTCAAAATTCAGAAAGACTTTCCAGGCGGCAATTCCACCCCTGATCCCCCTCTGACGAGTAGCTTGCCTCCATTTCTATATTTGCACCTGTATCGCTAGATATGACTCTTATGGCAATGGAAAAATGTAAATCAGGGTCTCCATTGGATGCCTGTCCTCCATCAGTCCTTCACAAACTGTCAGAGGTAGCAAATTCCATGATTAATCAGATTGTCAATTTGTCTCTCAGTACGGGCGTTGTCCCAGCTGACTGGAAGTTGGCACTGGTTAAACCACTTAAAAAAAACAACATATTGATTCGGCAGTGCTCTCAAATCTTCGCCCTATCTCACTTCTTCCAATTTTGGGTAAAATCACGGAAACCTTGGTTTTAAAGGAGCTCACAAAATTTCTTGAAGAGCAACATATTCTTCATGCATGCCAAGCTGGATTCCGGCAAAACATTCTACAGAGTCAGCCCTTATTGAAGTTTCCGATTCCCTGAAAATGATTGCAGATAGAGGCAGGAAGGGGGTTTTGATTCTGTTGGATTTGTCAGCTGCATTCGACACGATCTCTCATGACATTCTTTTGAGGCGTATCGAATGCAGCGGCATTTCAGGTATGGTGTTGAGATGGATTAATTCCTTCCTGGTCTCTCGGAGACAGGCTGTTACCCTGGGTCCCTTCCTCTCTTCCGAACGACCCATTACAGCAGGAGTCCCTCAGGGATCTTCCCTAAGTCCACTACTTTTCAATGTCTACATGGCTCCCCTCATTACCCTGATTAGTTCCTTCGGGATTGAGGTTCTGTCATATGCAGATGACACTCAAATGATTATCTCTTTGGAGAACGACTCTACGCAAGCTGAAATGAATTTTAAAGTTTGTTTGACTGCGGTCCTTCAATGGATGTCGACTAATCATTTGAAGTGTAATACGGACAAAACAGAGATTCTTCCCATAGGGATGGACACTTCTTTCCACCCGTCTAATTGGTGGCCCGATGGAGCAACCCCACCTCCTGAGGTTGTGAAGGTAGCCAGGAAACTAGGAGTCCAATTTGATAACTCCCTCTCTTTTCTTCCCCATACCAAAGCGGTCGCAGGAATGTGTTTCGGTTTAATCAAAACCCTAAAAAAATTCTTTAGGTTTCTCCCTCTGTCTGCTAGAAAGTCCGTAGCAGTGGCCCTGATACTCTCTCGTATGGACTATTGTAATGGGCTACTGGCTGGAGTTAATAGATCAGTCTTAAAGAAGTTTCAGGTGGTACAACATGCTGTAGCCCGCCTGGTACTTAAACTCCCCAGAAAGTCCTCAGCTTCCGCCGCCTTGAATAAACTCCATTGGCTCCCGGTCCCCAAAAGAATTCTTTTTAAGATTCTTCTTGTTACGTTTAGGGCAAAGATGAAGGTTGGTCCCAAATTTTTGTCGGCACGCTTCACTCCATATACCACTACTAGGCCACTCAGGTCTTCCTCGGCAAATCTTCTTAAACTGCCCAACTTTAGATATAAACTAAAAGGCGCAAGAACCCTAGCCTTCTTGGGTGCCAGAGCATGGAATAAGCTGCCAGCCCAGATCAAACTCTGTAATACTGAACTCTCATTCAGGAAAGATCTCAAAACCTAGATCTATGGTATTTTGGATGATTGTTGTCTTGCTCTGATCTAATTACTCTCAGTAAGTCAATATCTTGTTTTTTCACCACCGTATGACGTCAGCGCCAAGATACTCCTCACGGAGTGATAGTTGCGCTTTATAAATACAATCCCAATTCAATTATAATTGGCCTTGATCATCTGAATAAATTTATCTGCGAAGCCAAAGTGCGTTAACGTGCAAAATAAGAACGAGCAATCCACCCGATCAAAGGCCTTCTTGGCGTCTAATCCAACAAGCACTGCCGGAATATTGCGCTTTGCAACTTTTTCAATGAGGTGTACCATGCGTCTAATATTATCATGTGTTTGACGTCCGTTGATGAAGCTGGATTGATCAGGGTGGATTAAGTCTGGCATCAGGTCATTCAGCCGGGTCACTAGCATGGCAGAATACAGCTTCGCATCTAAATTTAAGAGTGCGATTGGGTGGTAGGAGGCACACGATATACATTTTTCCCGGGTTTAGGGATGACTGTCACAACAGCCTCTGCCATTGAAGGGGTAACCTCTCTGGTCACTGCCATGTGATTAAAAAGAGTTGTGAGGTGTGGTACAAGGTCAGGAGCAAAGGTTCTGTAAAAGAGGGCCATTAGTCCGTCGGGCCCGGGTGCCTTGTGTAGTTTCAGGGCACTGATGGCCGCCGTCACCTCCTCCACTGTTATGGGGGCTGTGAGCCTATCATTCGAGGCTTGTGATACCTGGGGGAATTTCAAACCCCGGAGATATTTATCTTGTAGCCCCTCATCTCATGATTCTCCAGTATACAGAGCCCTGTAGAAGGAACCGAATAAGTCTGCCTTATCTTTATCTGTGTGTATTAGCGCATTGGACCCATCCTGTATGCCTCCAATATATTCCCTTTCGCGTTTCTCTTTCAGTTGTCTAGCTAAATGCTTGCCTATTTTGTTCCCCTGGGCATATGAGATGTGATGCAGTTTTAAGAGTGTGAGCTCCGCTCTATTATTGTAGATAGCCTTCAATTTACCCAGGAGTGCGGTGAGGTTGCGTAGCGTTGTTCTATTGGGGTTTGATTTATCCGCCTCCAGGTTCTCCCTTTCTTTAGCTCGTTGTATTTTTAAGGTGGAGTTGAGCTCTATACATTTCCCCCCTTATGACTGCTTTAAAAGCATCCCATGTATTACCCATGGAGGTGTCTTCGGGTCTTTTGAAGTTAAACAAATCTGTGATCGCTTCTCGGAGTTCGGTTCGCAATACCCTGTCTCTTGTAAGGGCGATCGGGAAATACCATTTACGTGTGATCGACGAGGCCGACCCCCATTGTAAACAAATCGAGACAGGACAGTGGCCTGAAAGAGAGAGGGGGAAAATCTTAGCTTCTTTAAGGGCGCCTATCAGGGTTTGACTGATAAAAATATAGTCCAGTCTAGAATAGGTGAGGTGTACGTGAGAGTAAAATATATAATCCCAAGACTGAGGATACATTGTACACCAGGAATCACGAAGACCCGAATCATGAATTCTTTGCTTAGTGTCTGCGGTGAATGAGCTAGTTTCAAATCTGTGTGGGTGGGTGCGGTCTAAATCTGTTTGCCAGGTAAGATTAAAATCACCCATTAGGATCGTTGGCCCCTCTGCAAAATCATCTATTTTGTCTAGTAGGGTAGCTAGAAAGCCCGTTTGACCAGCGTTAGGTGCATAAGCCGCAATAAGGGTGCATAGCTTACCCTTCAGTATTCCCTTAACCATAACCATTCTACCCTCCTTGTCGAATTGAATAGCCAGTGGTTGAAATTTCATCAATGCATGGAATGGTAGTGCAACCCCACGGTGCTTAGTATGTGCTGAGGATCTGTAGATAAGGGGGTATTGTTTATGTTTGACCCTCGACTCTTTGGAAGATGTGTCTCCTGAGGTGCCACTATGTCAAAGTGGTGATCAACGAGATACTTCCAGATTTTTTGTCTCTTTTGTGGCGAGTTGAGACCTTTGACATTCCATGACCCTATAGTAATTACCATCTTCCCCTAGTATACGTCTCCCCCCCTTCTCACATCCCTCCCATGGAGTATAGTGTGTGCAGCTACGACAGTTGACCAGTGTGAGCCCCCCAGGTGTGCCTGACGTGGCATGCGCTCCCTGAACAGAAGATCGGTGTGTTGCCTATCCAAGTGAAGTTGCCACCACTCCTTTAACCTTTCCCCCCCAAAACCTAAGAAAGAAATAGAAAATCCTAACCCCCAAGTCAGTCATCAAGATATAGATGGACCGCAGCGTTCAGCTGCATGAGGCCAATCGATTTTGGGCAGAGCCTAAAATCTCAGTCCTCATGGAGGCGCACCCCATAGTCTCTGTACTTTAGCCTCACTTGTGAGTCCCCTTGAAGCTCATAGACCATTGTGATGGAGGTGCACCATTCCGATTTGTCCCCTGTCCTTTGCTTTGTGAAGACTCAGGATCGGTTGCCGGAAGCCCCCATAGGTCCAGTCCCTCTCTCAAGTCTGTGATGTGACGTTGCTTGTTTTTGTACTCAAAGCTCAACCCAAACGGGTATGTACCTGACTTTGTCGTCACGTAGTTTGGAAGTGATAGGTCGAAACAGCTGCCACCTTGCCAAGGTTGCTGGTGCCAGGTCTTGATAGATGCTGCAGGTATGACCGTGGAAGGAGATCAAATTACTTTTCCTGGCCGCCAGTAGAACTGCCTCTTTCACCTTGTAAGAGTGAAATTTCGCAAGTACGTCCCGTGTACGCCTCCGTTCCCCAGCCGGCGACCCTCCGACTCGATGCGCCCATTCCAGCTTGACCTTAATAGTTTGCTGGCTTAGGATCTCTGCAAAGAGGCCCTCGAGGAAAGCTTCAAAATCTGGGCCTTCCGCTCCCTCCTCCAGGTCACGGATCCGTAGGTTGTCTCTCCGGGCCCTATTTTCTAGGTCTTCAGCTTTCAGTTGAGTTCGGTGGAGTTGGTCCTGGAGGGATCGCATTTTGTCCTGCATATCAGAGGTTCGCTTATCAACTTCCTGAGTCTGCTTTCCAAGTCTACCACTCTGACTCACACGGAGTCCACATCCTGCCGTAGGATGGCCATTTTCTCATTGAGTCTGGTCTTCAGTTGGTCAATGGAGGCCTTGATGTCCTGACTAAGCTCCTTTCGAAGTTCTGTTTTGAAATCTTGAAGAGAGTTCATGAGTTCGTCTTTCTTGAGGGCCATGGTTTCCTAGCTCTCGTCGCGTTCTGATAGCAGTCGTTTGTCTGCTGGAGGGAAGAAGTCAGAGACTTTATTTGTGGTTTTTGTCAGCGCCCTCTTTGGCGGCATAGAGGCGGGCTCGGCGTTATTCCCACTCCGTACAGAAAGCCCTCCACTGCCCCTCCTTGTCCCCGTGGTGGGCTGTCGCCGTGGGCCGCTGGAGGGTTTGCGGCGAGGGTCTGTGCTCTCCCTCCTAATAGGCCGCTGGTCCCTTGTATCGTTTTTAGCAGTCCTCCAGGGAAAGGGCCACGATGCGCGTGTTAGTATATATAGACTTCACGTCATCAGAGGATTCTCATCATTAAGAAAATGCTTGCCTGTGTCCCCCCCCAGTCAGAACTGGGACACACTATCCGTTTCTGTCGCAATGGGGGTGGGTCTGCGCTGTACAGAGCCTGGTTGTGCAGTTGTTTTATTCACTGGCTCTGACCCTGAAGGGAATGCGGTGGCTGGGGCCCTCTCATGCAGCGAATACACTTTTCCCTAAGCGCCCAGGTTCTTAGTGGACCACGTCTGGATGCAGCAGCTTGGAGCAATTGCAGACCCCCCAGAGTGCCTGGACCGTATGTTGTGCAGCCGCCTCGATGTTCCACTCTCGCCGCGGGGAATGCAAGCAGGGGGTGCGCGCTTGGCCTTAAGTAGGGTCGAAAGAATGTCCAACAACTTTGCTTAGTCATACTGCGGCTGCCATTTTGAAGTCAGGCACTGGGCGCTTGCCTCTCACGGGAATCGGCTGGTTGTCAACTGTGCCCAGCCCAGGCAGGAAGGACGAAGTCGTGGCCTCTCCTCTCTTGTGGTACAGTGTCAGCATATCACATAGTGGGTCCCCAGCGCACCCACCCACGTCGGCAGCGCGGTGTGAAGCGCCCGGGCCAGCCACAATGGTAACTCTCCCCGTGCGCCTCTCCGCGATAGCAGCTGCTGCAGAGGTGCCCCTCCACGCTCGCTGCCCAGGTAGGAGCGTAGGATTCTGGCGCCACTTACTTCTTGCTGACTTCTCTGCGGCAGTCGGGCATCGGAACAGCCCAGAGATATGGCCGACATTTTGAGGAACCTCGCGGCCGGAGCGACGTAGCTTCTTAATGGCCTTCAATGAAAATTCTGCCGTGAGTTCTGGGGTTCAGTACCTGCACTAGTCGCAAGGGTTGCACTCGTTGACCCTGGCATCAGTGGCGGCGCTGCAGGGCCGCAGATATTTCCCCGAGACTCCAGCACAGAACGGGAGCCGAGACGAATTACGTCCTCTCGGCCATCTTGCCCTGCCACACCCCCCCGTAGAGGACTTTATAACAAAGGTCACCAGTTATATGTAGATAACTTCTACACTGGTGTGCGGTTGTTCAGGGAATTGGCCAAAGTGGATACTGTTGCTTGTGGCACAATCCGCTCTAACCGTAAAGGTTTCCCAAAATAACTTGTTTGTCAAAAGCTTGTGCGAGGACAGTGCAGTGCGTTGCATTGCGAGGAACTTCTAGCTGTGAAGTTTTCAGACAGGAGAGATGTCTACATGCTGACTACCATCCATGATGAAAGCACTTCACCTGTGACTGTTTGGGGTCAGGTTGCTGAATCGCGCAAACCTGTGTGCATTTTAGACTATAATAGGCACATGGGTGGTGTTGATAAAGAGGATCAGAGGTTGGAACCTTACACTACTCTTCGTAAGGCTTACATTTGGTATAAGAAGTTGGCTATCCATCTTTTCCACTTGGCAACCTTTAATGCTTTTGTTGTATTCAAGGATTGTTGTCCTGAGTCAAAGATGACTTTTGCTAAGTTTCAGGAGTCTGTAATAGGCAGTCTTGTTGTAGTGGAACAGGCAAGTGTTCCTAGAGTTGGAGTGGTGGAGGATTGTGGCTAGATTGAAAGATCGCCACTTTCCTGGTCATATTCCTCCCACACCCTCCAAAGACTTTCCCAGTAGGAGATGTAGTCTGATGGCGAAGAGGTACGCGGAAGGAGACTCGTATGTACTGCCCCGAGTGTCCTTCTAACCCTGCACTGTGTGTGCCTGCTTGTTTTAGAATGTACCACACGCAAAAGATTTTTTGGGAGCATCCATGAGTGGTAAAGTGAACTGCCTGGTCTCTATTGTTTTATATTTTTTGTTCAGTTTCTAGGCTGGCATTTGTGCAATGTATTTAGTTTCAGATTTTTTGTTAGTAGATTTGTATCTATTTGCAATTTGTTTGTGTTTTCATTTTTGTATTAAAAAAATCCTAAATGTGATGGCGGTGTGTGTAGGCTGACGCTTGGCTGGTGGTGTGCGTGGACTGGTGCTTGGCTGGCGGTGTGCGCGGACTGGCGCTTGGCTGGCGGTGTGCGTGGATTGGTGCTTGGCTGGCGGTGTGCATGGACCGGCGCTTGGCTGGCCATGTGCCTGGACTGGCGCTTGGCTGGCGGTGTGCTTGGACTGGCGCTTGGCTGGCGGTGTGCTTGGACTGGCGCTTGGCTGGCGGTGTGCCTGGACTGGCGCTTGGCTGGCGCTGTGCATGGATTGGCGTTTGCCTGGCAGTGTGCATGGACTGGCACTTGGCTGGTGGTGTGTGTGGACTGGCGCTCGGCTGGCGGTGTGCTTGGACTGGCGCTTGGCTGGAGGTATGTGAGTAGTGAATTGCTGCTGGTCACTACACACACTGCTAGCCAAACGCCACTCCATGCAATCCATGAGCTGGTATGGTTGATGTGTCAGGGATGTGGGCGTGTGAAAGGGATGGGCCCTTGAATGAAGCTGTCTGCTGGTGTGAGCGTTGTAATGTGCTTGGCCTGCGGCTGCCAGTGTGAATGGTTTTGTATGTGTCACACAATTGAAAGGTGTATGAATGGCATGTAAAGAGGTTGGTGCCTTGTCGTGGCTTTACAGCTCATGAGCTGTGAGGCAATGGTTCAGTTTCTCGTCCTTTTAATTATTAACAGTGCATTTCATTTTTGTGAAATCTCTGGTTAATACATCTGTATATACTGAACCATCATTCACCCTCGTGTCAAATCCAACCAGTATGTATGAGTGCTTTAGGAATAGGTGGTTGTGCAGAAATAATTATCTTTTCTGTCTTTCTCAAGCAGGGTGTACCGTGTCCCTATTTGTGAATGTTGTAATATGTTGGTTTCGTGCCTGGTGGTGTGAATGGTCTTGTGTGTATCAAGTATGAAAGGTGTGTGAATGGCCTGTAAAGTGGTTGGGGCTTTGACGTGGCTTTACAACTCACGAGCTGCGAGTCACTGGCTCCGGTTTTTTTCCTTTCAATTATTGACAGTGCATTTCATTTTTGTGAAATCTCTTGTTAATAAAATTTTATATACTGAGCCATCACTCGCCCTCGTGCCAAATCCAACCAGTATTTGTGTTCTCTTGAGGAACAGATGGCTGTGCAGTAATCTTTGTATTTTTTGTCTCTCTGCCAAGGTGTACATTCTATCTAAGAAAAACCTACCAACTGTAGATATTGTCGTAAACTAAACACCCATGGGAGTACATGGTGATGTCTCTCTTGTGGATCCCAACAAGTTATCTTACCCACAATGTTCTGCAAACCTCGCATTATTGTGCCAATATTTTCACGCTGCAGAAAGAAACAACAAATTTCCTACACCCCAGAAATTCTCCAAGTATCCCAATATAAATGGTACCTCACTTGTGTGGGTGGGCCAAGTACCCGCGGCAGGGAAGGGCCCTATCAAATAAGGGATAGATATATCAGAATAGGCATTTATGTTTGATGTTTGGTGTGTATTGTTCTTGTAGAGAGATTGTTTCCCCGTCCTGACGAAGCCAAATGATTGGAGGCTGAAACGCGAATGCGTCGACATACTGATTATCGAGGAGTCGACAGAGTGGGGTGACTCAGAAATTCTTTTTTTGGCGCATTCTAATCAACAGGATAGGAGTAACACCTTGGACGCCAAGAGGACTACCTCTAAATGTACAACTGTGAATAAAAAGCGTACATAGGTCTAATAATAGTTAGGGGATTTTTTCATAAAAGTCTTTTGTAAAATAATTTTTTTGTGTATAGATGAGAATTTTGTATATTGTGGTGTATATAAAATGTACATATGTTGTAGGAATTTGTAAATTGTGATTGTTGTGTGATGAATTTTGTATTATTTGTTATTGGATATATTATGAGTTAAGTACGCTGATGTGTACGAAGAGTTATCCGCTTCTGAAATTTAATTTTCGAAAGGTTTGACAAAAAAGAAAACATATTGCCGAGGAAATTTATTGTTTCTTGTGCATAAATAAATAAGAGATTTATCCCTCTATGCCATTTTTTCATATATATTATACCAAAACCTATTGAGGCAACATCAAAATACCTATCACAAACCAATCTGGTTTTGTAAGGGGGGTCCCATGTGTTTTTGGCCCTGGGCTCGGCAGCCATCTAGGGAAACCTACCAAACTCACACATTTCTGAAAACTAGACATCCGGGGGAGTCCAGTGAGGTATGGCTTGCGTGTGTCTCCCATCATTCTCCTACCCAGAATCCCCTGCAAACCTCAAATTTAGCTGAAAAAAAATCACTTTTTTCTCAAATTTCTGTGTGGGAAAGTTCTGGAATCTGCGTGGATCCACACATTTCCTTCCACCCAGCATTCTCCCAGGTCTCCTGATCAAAATAGTACCACACTTGCGTGGGTGGGTCAAGGACCCGCAACAGGCAAGGGCCCAAAATCTATTGAAGCGACATCAAAATTACCTATCACAAACCAACCTGGTTTCGCAAGGGGGTCCCATGAGTTTTTGGCCCCTGGCTCGGCGGCCATTCAGGGAAACCTACCAAACCCACACATTTCCGAAAACTAGACACCCAGGGGAGTCCAGTGAGGTATGGCTTGCGTGTGTCTCCCAACATTCTCCTGCCCAGAATCCCCTGCAAACCTCAAATTTAGCTGAACAAAATCACTTTTTTCTCGAATTTTTTGTGGGAAAGTTCTGGAATCGGCGTGGATCCACAAATTTGCTCCTACCCAATGTTCTCCCAGGTCTCCCGATAAAAATGGTACCTCTGCGCAGCTTTGGGGTTCCCGACGGCCTCCCACCGTGTCAGTATGGAAGGAGAACATGGACTGGTGCATGTTTAGAGAGAAGACGGTCTATCTGGCTAGGGGCAAGCCTAGGGCGTGGAATAAAATTTGGGGCCAGTGGAACACCTACCGAGGTAACATCTGTACGCCCCCCTTTGAGTACGCTCCGGACATTTCTCTGTCCCCCTGATCCGGAGGTTCCTAGAATACTGTACTTCTTTTGCTGATTGTCCTGCCTTCCCCACTGCCTCCCCCCCCTGGTCATCTCTATTGTCCTCCTGATTCTCTACCTGGTATGATAGGTCCCCCCCCATCGAAGTTCGACACCGTTTAGAATGTTTCTCGCCTTGAGTGTTGTTTTGTTGTTTGTTCCTTCTCTTAAACTTTAAAATATTGGTATTCTGCCTATCTTCTGAGTTGCCGAATATATATCCTGTAATTCTGCTGGACCTCTGGGGATCAGTTGCTGCTTTGTGACCTTAAGCAATTGATTTGCATATACTAGCGGTCGGCCCTTGTGGTTGTAGGCCCATATTTGTAATGATGTTGTTTTGCACAATAAAGTTTTCCAAAAAAAAAAAAAAAAAAATAAAAATGGTACCTCACTCGCGTGGGTAGGTCAAGGACCCGCGACAGGCAAGGGCCCAAAACCTAGTGACGCAACATCAAAATTACCTATCACAAACCAATCTGGTTTTGCAAGGGGGTTCCATGAGTTTTTGGCTCCGGGCTCGGCGGCCATCTATGGAAACCTTCCAAACCCACATATTTCTGAAAACTAGACACCTGGGGGAGTCCAGGGAGGTGTGGCTTGCATGTGTCCCCCAACATTCTCCTACCCAGAATCCCCTGCAAACCTCAAATTTAGCTGAAAAAAATCACTTTTTTCTCAAATTTCTGTGTGGCAAATCTCAAATCTGCGTGGATTCACATATTTCCTCCCACCCAGTGTTCCCCCAGGTCTCCCAATAAAAATGGTACCTCACTCGCGTGGGTGGGTGAAGGACCCGTGACAGGCAAGGGCCCAAAACCTAGTGAGGCGACATCAAAATTACCTATCACAAACCAACCTGGTTTTGCAAGGGGGTCCCATGAGTTTTTGGCTCCGGGCTTGGGGGCAATCTAGGGAAACCTACCAAACCTACACACTTCTGAAAACAAGGCACCCAGGGGAGTCCAGCAAGGTATGACTTGTGTGGGTCCCCAACATTCTCCTACCTAGAATCCCCTGCAAACCTCAAATTTAGCTGAAAAAAAATCACTTTTTTCTCAAATTTCTGTGTGGGAAAGTTCTAGAATCTGCGTGGATCCACAAATTTCCTCCCACCCAGCATTCCCCCGGGTCTCCTGATAAAAATGGTACCTCACTTGTGTGGGTAGGCATAGTAGCTGCAACAGGAAATGGCCCAAATCGTACTGTGGAGACTTCAAAATTACTTATAACAAAACTACCTGGTTTGAGGGGGGGCACCTAGGGTTTTTTCAGCTAAATTTGAGGAACGCGGGTGGGTGGAATTTTGTGGATCCATGCAGATTCCAGACCTTTCCAACACAGAAATGTGAGGAAAATATGTTTTGTTTACACATTTTGAGGTTTGCAAGGGATTCTGGGTAACAGAACCTGGTGAGAGCCAGTCAAGTCAACCATCCTGGATTCCCCTGGGTGTCTAGTTTTAAAAAATGTATAGGTTTGCTAGGTTTCCCCAGGTGCCGGCAGAGCTAGGGTTAAAAAACTACAGCTAGTCACTTTGCAAAAAAAGGGTCCGTTTTCACTGTGAAAATGTGGAATCCACATTGCGTTTTGAGCAGTATCCTGTCGTGGGCACTAGGCCTACCCACACAAGTTAGGTACCATTTTTATTGGGAGACTTAGGGTAACACAGAATTGTAGACCTATTGACTTTTGATGCATTTCTGCCTTCCAAATGAAAGACAATGTGTAAAAAAGAAGTCATTTTAAAAAATGACCTTTAATTCTCATGCTAGTATGGGTACTGCCAATTTTGGAAATGTGCAAATATCTACTGTTTCTAAACCCCTTTATTTTGTTCCAATTTTGGAAATACATAGGTGTTTTTCATACCGATTTTTCCATGGATATATTTTCCGAAATCAAGTGCTACATACCCAGTACATAATAAACAAGCACTGGCATAGCCAATAGGTCTCGCCTTTGGGACCGTATAAGTGTTTAGCCATGCAACAGTTGCATAACTAAATACTTATAAGGTCCCAAAAGCGAGACCTATTGACTATGCAAAGTCAACTTCAGCGAAAGTGAAAGTGATCGCGATCACGATCAAACATCAAAGCGGCCGTGCGGCCGTGAAACCGAAAGTAATGGCGATAAATCTCAGCGCGCGCGCCTGCGCACATGCACTGTGGCTCTAGGCTGGCCTGGTAGCACTTTTTGGAGCCCTCTCAATAAGACTCGCCAGACCAGTGCATGCGCTGGGTCAGGCGAGACCTAAAAACCATTGCAAGACACTGCTCAGTCATTGGCTCTGGGTTCGTCGTGTTCTTGGTGAACCTACAAGTCCTATATATCCCCACAACCAGAAAGGTCCAGCGGATGTAACGGTATATTGATTTCAAACAGTTGTCATAATTAGAAGAAGCTACAGGTAAAAGCGTTGTAACAAATGGCTGTTTTTTTTCAACTCATTTTCAATTTGTCCTATATTCAACTGTTAGTTTCTATAAAGAAACCTTGAAGGAGCTACAAAAATGACCCCTTGCTGAATTCAGAATTTTGTCTACTTTTCTAAAATGTATAGCTTTCTAGGACCCATTATTGTTTTCATACCCATTTCTACCATTAACTGGAAAGAGGTTGAAAGCACAAAAAATAGCAAAAATAGGCTATGTCCCAGAAAAATGCCAAAACTGTTTAAAAAATGTTGGTTTTCTGACAAAAGTCTGCTTGTCCTTGAAAGCAGGGAAGATGGTGAGTTCAGCACCACAACCCCTTTTTTGATACCATTTGCAGGGAAAACAAAACAGACGCTTTCATCTGTAGCCCTTCTTTCCAATAAAAAAAAATGTAGCTGTATTATGGCTAATTTCGGGGTCCCCTCCAGGGGAATCCACAAACCCTGGGTACCTTTAGAATCCCCATGAATGTGGAAAAAAAGAACACAAATTTGGTGTGGATACCTTATGTGGTCCTAAAGTTACAGGGGCCAAAGCACGAACTACCCCAAATAGCCAAAAAAAGGCTTAGCACGGGGGGAAGGCCGAGCAGAGAAGGGGTTAAATAAAAAACTGCAAAAACTACCCTCCAGTGGCCTCTGCATGCCAGGGCCAGGTGTTTATGTGGAATTCTTCACCTTACCCTCCAGTGGCCCATCTGTGCCACAGAACCTTCTATTGAATCACCGTGCTCTTATCCTTCACTGCCCCCTCCATGCCAGGAGATCTTGTATGGAATCACAGAACCCTAATCCTCCAGTGTCTATTCCACGCCAGGGCTATCCAGGGTCCTTCGTTGGATCACTGCATCCTCGCCCTACAGTGCCCTGCACCCTAACCCTACAGTGTCCCCTACATACCAGGCCCAACCACAGCCCTCTGCGGAACCTCTCGCCCTTCCTTTGGCACCTTCAGGAATCGCTATCACAGTCATGTACTGAATGATTGCACCCTCGCCCTTCAGAGACACCCCATTCCGGGCCTTCTTGCATGAAATACTCGTACCTTTACCCTCCAGTGTCCCCGACATGGCAAGGACACCCACAGCGCTGTGTGGAATCACTATCCCTTACCATCCAGCAGCCCCCTCTGTGCCAGGGCAGTCTTGTATGGACTCAGTGCACCCTTACTCCCCAATGCCCCTAGACGCCACGTCCATTGACAGTCCTGTGTGGAAGCATGCAAACTCCTGTACCAAAAGATCTGAACTCCGGTACTCATTCACTGCACCCTATGCCAGCCCCATCTGCAGTCATGTGTGTAATCATCCTGAGTCACGTATGTACCCTTACCCTCTAGAAGGCCCCACATGCCAGGACCATCCATGCTGGTGTATGGAATCACCGTGCCCTTACCGTCGCACTCCACTGGCTCCCACATACCAGGCCCTCCACAGATGGAACTATGGGGGATATTAGCAACAACTTGTGATAATTATCATAAAACCCGCTTAGCTCGTTTTTTTTTATCGCCGCCTATCGCTGGATATTATCGCGGAGATAACACGCTATTAGCAAAGTTAATCTCCAATGCGATAAAATATCCAGCGATAGCGGCTAAATGCGTGAATATCGCTGGAAATCCAGCGATATTCACGCATTAACGCCCTGGTGGACTTAGCCTAACAATCCACCTCCCATTGAAGAAACAGGTAGGTCATGTTTTTAGCAGGTGTTAAATTCTAGCAATAATCGCGCTTAGCGCGACTTTTTCATCGCTTCGCCTGCGTTGATAATAGGGGGTAGTTTTGTTAGCGACTGTTTTCAGTCGCTTTTAGTTGGGAACACCTACCTTGCATGTCATTAGCGATAATTATCGCTGGCATGCAAGGCATAATGAAAACCGGCGACTATCGCCAGAAAGCTGTCGCTAACGCCCGTTAGCGACAGCTTGCTGATAGGGAGATAAAAAAAAGTGCTAACGCGGCCCTTGGTAATATGCCCCTATGCACTTTCTGGAAATGAAATGATTCCGAATTCGTTATAGAACCATTGCACCGTATTTTCCAGACTGCCCTTCGCCCCAAAGCCCCTTCACTCCACCTTCCCATTCACATTGTAGCTTAATTGCTAAATATAAATACCGCCAATAATGAAGGAGGGCTGGGAAAAGGCGTCTGTCAGACTGCTAGAGACAGTGGGAGACGCACCCCGATTGAATACATTTTTGACCAGTATTAGCAAAGACAATTGTTCAGGCTTTTGTATAGTAGTGGAAAGGCTGTGGCTTTGTTTTCTGCTAACTGCTGAGATAAAACGCTTAGTGCTGCACAGCATCTAATCTTTATACGCCGTACCTCTCTCTCGCAGCTATTTTCAAAGCCGGCCTGTTTATCGGCGCCGCGCGCCATCGAGCTGTTACTACCCGGAGCGATAAGGCGCGTCGATACCCCACGCAGCCTTCCGTCAGAGGCCACGCGGTAATTGCTGCGTCAAGCGCTCCTTTTCCCTGCCTAAGCACGAGGCCCTGTTCATTTTCATTAAAATTCTGAACTTTGTCACATTTTGTAGTGCCGTAAAAGCAAATTGCTTTCTGATGTGACAAAACAGCTTCCACTCTTTTTTTTCAAAATCTTCTTTCTTACTTCTATTGATCTTGTTCCGCGTCTCTCTGTTTCCAACTGTTAGAGCTCTCCTGTTTTGTTTTCACTGCTGTAAAAAGAAATGTTTCATCTCGGAATCATGATGACCCCAGGGGCTTAGCTTGGTCAGTAAGATGAGGGCGGGGCAAGGGGGGCTTCAGATTTTCTGACAATCAGGCTGGCACATAATGTTTAAATACAGCTGTGGCGGCCGCTTCCTATTTAGGGTAGTGGAATAGTGGGGTGTTGTAAGATATTTTTTTTTAAAAGACTTACCTGTCGCTCCGCTCCCGCTCGCAGCAGCCTCGTTGCTTCTCTCGTTCGACCCAGACGTGGATGGTCCTCAAGGCACAGGCTCCCCACCCAATCCAGATGCTGTTCCCATAGCATTGGAGCCGCGCCAGACTTGGGCTGAGCGGCCTTGTTTGCCGCTCAGACGATGCCTTGGAGCCAGTGGCTTTTCAGCGACAACACAGCCGGGTCGAAGAAACAAAAGTGTGCATGTCTGTTTGGCCTGCACAAGATGGCGGGCTAAACAGACATGCGTACTTATAAGTGCACACTTTTCCTCCTACCTGCCATGCCCGGCACGCCCCGCCCTATACTTAATGCCTGACTCAGACAGCAATAAAATAAAATGATAATAACATTGTGTTATTATCATTTTATTTACCATCTGCTGGCTCTGGGCAGTAGGGCAACTCTCTTCTGCCATTACGGAGGAGCCGCCCCTGAAATACAGTCCATGACAAGCAAGGTGCACGAGAGAGGCCTAAGGGATGGTGGAAAGGGAAAGGGATGTGGATTGGTAGGAGCAATAAGAGAGAAAACACAATATTTTACAAAATAACCAATATTTTTGCGGACCTTTAAAACAGAGGGAGGGAGAGTGTGTGTGCGTTTTTGTCTCTGTGTATGGAACAATACCCAACTGAAAGAAACTGGACCAAACTATTTGTCGGAAAATACATTTACAGGACGCCTCTGAATGACCCACGTGTCACAGCTCATACATGAGCAGGTGCATGGGCGTAGGAAGTGTGGGGGACGCGGGGGATATACCCCCCCCAGATTTTGGAGTGGGGGGACATGGGGGACAAGGGTGGGGGGGACGAAGGGACAAAGGAATTTCCTCTCTCCCTTCTGTTATCGCAGGGCCATTAGCACGCGAAAGCGCTACCTAATGGCCCTGCACTTGACCTGCCTGGAGTCAGAGGCCACCCGCCCTCTGCCTTTTGTTATGCTGCAGGAAGGCTCAGCCGTTCTGGGAAGGGCAGAGAACGGAGAAAAAATAAACGCTGTCTCTTTTCCTTCATGGCAAGGACCGTGTCCACTACTCCTGATCTGCCTCTGGCGGCTGCCCTCCTCTCTTTATTCCTCCATCTCTTTCTGTCTCTGTCTCGCTCCTGCTTACGTGCTGATTTCAAGAGGCAGCTCTTAAGGTACTCTCTCTTGCCTCTCCTTTTCTTTATTTGTTCCCCAGTGAAATTGATCCAAAAAAGGCTGAACACTTTGGCTGTAAATGTCCTCATTTTCTGACCGTTTTCTATTGAAAAGAAAAACCTCGGAATGGAGAGAAAAAATAGTTAAATACCTAAATAAAGCAATACAGAGTGGACAGCAGACAGGCCAGACTGTTATTTACACCCACACACATTAGCGCCACTTTACAGAGTTTGCCAGTGAAAGCGCTACTTTCTTTTTATCTTCTTTCTTTGAACAACATTGTTTTCCCAGGGTGGGTAAGTGCGCCATTCCTAAAGGGACTGCAATACCTGGTTGATGGGTAGAGTGGAAACGTTTAATATGATCGTTTTCAACTTTTTAATTATTTTAGCTTATAAAATGCGGCTCTGTGTTTGGGGATGTGGTCTTTTTTAAACCAAACTGCATACATTTTGAAAGGATATAAGCAATGGACATTGAAAGGGGTCCCTTCCTGGTCCTGTAGCCATGTCTTGAACTTTTCAGGCAAAATCACTTACTGATTTCTGAATAATGGGTTTAAAACCGTTAAGGTAACCATGTTTTTTTCTGATTACAGTTCACATGCTTTTCTTATTCTTGCATTCCCTATGAGTGTTTGCTTTTTCCAGGGTGTTATTCATTTTTTTTCAGGCAGCATTTTACTGTTGTCTAGTGCATAATTTGAATTTAGTCGCAGCACAATTGAGTTGTGCTGAAGGCAGTGCGAGTTTCTCTCAGTGGGGCAGTATGGTGTTCAGTGTGGGAGAGAATGTGGCACTCTGGCCAGAGCTGCTGAATTTGGAACTGGAGAACCATGTTCAGAGCTTCATGACCAGTTCACCATACCACACTCCTGACAGAGCTTATTCCGATGCTACACCTTAGAAGGCCCGATAGACCTTAGAAGCCCAGGTGTCTTAGCACCCGCAGGTGGACCTGTCCACCACAATCCATACTGCAGTTCACTTCCAGTCTTACGGGCAGGCATATGAAGAAGCACATCCTAGATCGACAGTGAATCTGTCACTGAGGTCACAAGACCCTTGAGGCCAGTCTACCTCACCCATTGGTACCTCCATTGGCCTTTTTCCGGCACTAGCAGTGCAACTTGCCAGGGGTTGGCAATGTAGGATTTGCATGCACACCAAACTTAGGGGGTGATTATAATGGCAGTGGGACCGCCACGTCACCCCATCGGTGGCGGTCCCACCGCCATTGGTGACTGAATCACAGCCCGCCATATTACAATGGCGGGTGGTTACCTGGCGGTCGGAAAGACCCACCACCATGCACCCGACGGGCTTCTTGAGCCCGCCGGTGTGGTGGAGGGGCTCGTGGTTCCTACAATGCTGGTGGTGCCTACCATGCACCACAGCAGGGATTACGATGTCCCTTACCCGCCAGCTTATCAATGGCGGTTCACCTGCCATGGAAATGCTGGCGAAAGGGACATTGGGGGCCCGTAGCAGGACCCTTTACCCCTGGCCCCCAGACATGGGTCCTGGGGGGCATCTATGACGCCCCACAACATATCACTGCACCATGTGGCAGGCACCGATATATTTAACATGTTCCTTTTTTTTAGGTATCGCCTGACCCAGCGCATGCGCTGGTCTGGCGAGACTTATTGTGAGGGCTCCAAAAAGTGCTACCAGGCCAGCCTAGAGCTACAGTGCATGTGCGGGGGTGCGCGCGCCTCTTTTACCACGATTACTTTCACTTTCGCGGCCGCACGGCATGTTTGATCGCGATCGTGATCACTTTCGCGGCTGCACGGCCGCTTGGCATAGCCAATAGGTCTCGCCTTTGGGACCTTATAAGTATTTAGTTATGCAACTGTTGCATGGCTAAACACTTATAAGGTCCCAAAGGCGAGACCTATTGGCTATGCCAATGCTTGTTTTACTTTGTGGTGGATGATGCAGCCAGCAGCACCTGCTGCAATTTAAAAGATAGACACTGCGAACACCGTAGTGGCAGTCGCATCGTAATGCCTATCGTGGGGCCTCCACCTTGAAGACCAGCAGTCCCATTCCCCGATTCGATGGCGGTGGTACTGAAGTCCGCCTGCCATTGTAGTCAGCCCCTAAGTTTGCATTTTATGAATATGATTCAGCGGGAAATAAATTGATGTTTGCAATTTAATTGACTTTGGTTGGCCTCTTATCTATGAGATTTCCCTGTTGAATGTGCCTTTCCATTATACATTTTCGGTTGTATGAATTGATTGCATACTACACTCTCCTACAGGTATTAACTTGAGTGT
Organism: Triturus cristatus; assembly: GCF_964204655.1. Taxonomy (NCBI): domain Eukaryota; kingdom Metazoa; phylum Chordata; class Amphibia; order Caudata; family Salamandridae; genus Triturus; species Triturus cristatus. Next base: position 678,589,659 of record NC_140581.1, read on the forward strand.
CATTAGGAGTGTCTGGGACCAATTGTTTTCTTAGGAATTGTTTTCTTTACTAACCTTTGCAAAGGGCCCTAAACTTCACTGCAACACAAGTCACATTTCTTTTAGTAATTTGGGATTCGTTTGAGCTACAAAATTGTTTTAGAGGAAATCGTTAGATTATGCAGCAGATGATGTATTATGTGGCAAATATCATACAGCCATAGTTAAGTGGAAAACATTTTTCCACTTAATTTTGCCTCAACATTGTAGTTGATCAATTTGTAAGTTCCCCAAACCCAAAGGTCGAGTTTGGGCACAATTTGCATTTTAAAAGCAGCCCTATAACACAGGGCTACTTTTAAACTGACCTCAGGCTTCAGCAGTGCACACATGCAAGCGCAGAAAGGGCTGCTGGCCTCTAAACTGCCAAGCCTTATTATATTCTAGGGACTTAAAAGTTGTTCTAATCCCCCTGCCCTATTATGTACTAGGGCCTTATAGGAGAGGTCATGCCAATCATAGGGGTACCCTAATCCACAGTGCACCCTAGTGTATGTAGGTGTTTTCATGTATTTTTAAGTGCCTCTTTCAGAATAGCACTGGCTGTTTAGGCAGAGGCCAGGGTCAGTCAGTCAGGTACCACCAGTACCAGTCAGCAAAAAGTTGGGGAGTGCCCGGGGCGGCTTTGCAACACTAGAGAAACACAAACTCAGAATGTAAAACATAACACCATGGTTGGGGGGTTCTCTTCAATAATCAGAATTGATTTCTATCCTAATGAACCCATTTTCCAACATTAGGATAGGGAAAGACTGGGAAAAATCATAACGTTCTAATCTATACATTGAAGTTTTTATGCAGCTCTTTGATGACGGTTAATAGCTCACTGTTCAATGTTAGGATTTTAACTTATAAACTTCAAATACCAAAAGAATATCTCAGACAAAAGCAGTAACTCACTGACCTTTTGAATTAAAACTTTCACTAGACAAGCCTTCGATCTCTCTCAAAAAAAGAACATTAATCACCAAAGTTATCTTCACATTTTTATTGTTGCCTGAAAATTGCTGGAGACCAGGAATGCAGCAGCAGGTACTTTTCAAACCATAATGCACTTGCAAACACGACGCCCCCACCCTAAGTCAGCGGCCTTTGTTTGCTTTGCGCATTAAGATGCAAGATTCATATATATGTTTTTTTTAAACATTTGGTCTCATTACTATATGAATGTAAATAACAATAAAGCATACATGCAAACTGTGACTACATGCCTGCTTTTCTCAATATTTCACTTCGAAAGTATGCAATTGTATTTGTTTAATGGGCGGTGATTTGTATAGGGTCACTGGAAAGTGCACAAGGTTGTCCCTGTCCCCCCCAGAATTTTAGTGTCTCCTACGCCCCTGAGCAGGTGTGCCCAGACACTTGCTTATTCTGCTTAAATACATTGCGCACTACGTAATGAGACACCTTACACCTGAGTGAAGTATGGGCAAAGACCATGTGTGGTATGAGACCCTTTTGTGATGCATACATATTCGTGGCAGTGGGCTGCCTCTTAAAGTATCCAGGTGGCTCACTACATCCCTTTCCTAATTAGCTCTGAACCACACTCCTGAACATTACTCACAAAGTCCTTGAATCTTTGGTTCAGCTTTGGGTGCGGCTGTACATTGTATCAGTGAGACACAGAGTGGTCTGGGCCATTTTCTTGGTTTCCTTCTCCTTAAGGCTTGGTCCGCCCGTCGTCTCCTGTTGACTGTTCCCTCGACATCCCTCTGCGCTGTGGTTGATCCTTAGACTCCTCAGTCACAGGTGAATCAGCAGCATCTCGGGTCTCCTCTTCCTCCTGACTCTGTTGACAACACTTCTCCACCTCTTTAAACCATGATGCATTCCGTCTGGCTGTCTCCTCTCTCTTCTTAGCCATTATCATAGTATCTTCTACTCTCACTATTTCCCACACTCCTGGGTCAAATGGTGTCCTGTACTTCCATCCAGGCCTGCAATTTCTTACGAGTGCTTTATCTTTCTGCTCCAGCTGTCGTAAGGCTGCTCTCCAGCAGATACTTGCCCTTGTGTTATTCTGACGCCATCTATTCTGAGTGCCTTCTGTATCATACTCTGGTTGAGTCCATTCTGTATGTACAGTAATCATGTCCCTTCTGTATCCTTTCAGCATCAGGGCCCATGGGGGCACTGAGTAGGGCAATGTGGTGTCCCTTGGTATTCCTGCAGGAACAGATGCAGGCTGACCTCCAGGTTTGGTCCTTTGTGCATGGCAATTCTGAGTGGTTTATTCAGCATCTGCATGAATCGCTTGCAACCTCCACATTCGCTTGTAGCTGCTGTGGAGTGAGGCGGCACTGTCTAATGCCAAGACCCCCAAACAGATACTGAAACTCAGATCCCTGAAATGGCAGACCATTAACCGTTTTGATTTTGTCATCAAGCCCGAACAGGGCAAATAGCTGTTCCATAGCCAGTATTATGTTTGCAGATGTTGTTGACTCGACAAGCTCTACAATAGGATATTTTGAATTGTTGTCTATGAGGACACTGGTGATTCTTCCATTGGGGAAACTGCTAAAATGTATTCTCACTTTGGACCAGGGAGTATCCGCTGGGTCTTCCGTGATGATTGGAGCAGGCAACTAGAGGCTGCTCATGACCTGACACGCTGGACACTGCCACATCAGATCATCCACCACTGTTTCTAGCCGAGGGAACCACACTTTCTCCCGCAGGCGAGCCTTCATCTTTGCTGTTCCCTGAAGTCCTCAGTGGTCCAAGCTACGCAACTTGCCCTGTCAGACTTTTGGGATCACCAGCTTGTGGTCTTGTAAGACAAGGGCATCTTGAGTGGTACTGAGCTCATGCCATACTCTCCACAGCTGCGTGAGGAGTTCCTTGTCTGGACCACTCCAAATGTTCGCATCTTGCAGGAAAGTATGCCATGAAGCTCGTTGAAGTGTGTCTCTGACCTTTTTCAATACTGAGTCTCCAGCGGTCGCTTCATCAATCTTTGGCAAATTCAATGTCCTCGGGCAGACACCAGGCAAATGTACTCCTCTGTTCTATTGGCGTCCTGCGCTGTCTCACCATCAACTTGAGACAGATGATTGTGAAAAGAAGTCAGCCAGATTTTTAGCCCCTTGTCCATAGATCATTTCGATTTGGTAGTGCTGGAGCTGAATTGCCCATCTTTCAATGTGAGGTGGAAGATGGTGAGTCGTGTCCCTGAACAGAGGTATCAGTGGCTGATGGGGGGTTCTCTCTCAACTTGAGGGTATCTCACCTCAGTTGGCGCGAGTGCTCTGCTTGCAACACCAAGGGTGCCCGTCTTCCTTGCTCCACTTCCTGTGTGAATACTGCCCCCAGGCCCACTGGCCTGGCATCGACTATTATCTCTGTTCTTTTTATCGGGTCAAAGTATGTCATTGTCACATTACTCAGTAGCGCTAACTTGACCTTCTGGAAAACCTCCTCCTCACCTACACCCCATACCCAACAAGCATCCACCTTTGTTAGTGCCCTCAGTGGCTCTGCAATAGTTGCCAGGTTGGGAATGGATTGGCCACAGTAAGTGGCCATTACCAAAAAATTGCTCAGCCCTGAGGCATTGCAGGTTGTGGGGGCTTGATTGATGGCCTGCAACTACCTTTGGTCAACTTGCACCCCCACCTGAGTGAACACATGGCTGAAAAATTCGATGTCGGTCTGGAAGAAAGAGCACTTCTCCTGATGGAGGGTGATGCATTGCTTTAACAGGCGTTGGTGATGCTCTTCTATGGTGGCTGAATAGATCAAAATGTTGTTACTGACATTCATGACGCCTTGTAGACCAGACAGCACCTCCCTTAATGTATTTTGGAACATCTCGTGTATCTTCGCAGACCGAAGTGCGTAGAGAATGTCATTATGTATTGGCTTTCTTCCGCTAGCTGGAGTTGGTAATGGCCAGTGTTGAGGTCTAATTTAGAAAACCATCTGACCCCATTCAAGTCAGCTATAATATCATCCATTGTGGGGGTGATATGTTTCTCCCTCTTGATAGCCTTGTTCAAAATGTGCATGTCAATACACAGCCTTACTGTGCCAGGCTTTTTTAGGTTTATCAGTGATCACCATCAGTGACACCCAGGGCATCGGGCCAGAGACCTTCTCAATCACCTCCAAGCTCTCTAGCTTGTCCAGTTCTTGTTCCACTAATGGCCACAAGTTGAAGGACACATTGCAATGGCATAGGGCCACAGGCTTGACAGCTGTGTCGATGTGTAGAATAATTGGAGGGGCACGGGGCATTCTAGTCCCTTGAACAACTCTGGGGAACTGGTTCAGCAGTTTGTCTACTTGGCATGCCTGCAAATTCCTGGCAAAAGAAAAGGGGCCCAAGTCTTCTGTTGTGTGACACCCCAGCCTCTTTCTCAGTGACATAGAATACTGCCATCATTTCCTGGCCATTCTACCGCGCACACACTTTCAGATGTCCTTTAAGTGACAGCATGCTCTGACTCCCCATACATGTATATCTTGGTGTGTGACAGGGGTAGGGTGGGCCTCTGACAGAGGTGTCAATATTGTTGGATGTACATCACATTCACAGAGGCCCCCCTTGCCAATGAGGGACTTGACCTCTAACCCACAAATCTCCTCTGTGTAACGTGAGTTGCGGCCACCTGTTTCGCTGAAGTTCCCTGGTGATGGAAATGAGGAAGACCTCCTCCTCATCTTCTGAGGGTGACTCCTCCTGGTGGTGTCCAACTCACGGTTTGGGTTTGGCTGCCCCCTGGAGCTTCGGGTCATCCAGCAACAGTTGTCTGTTGCTTTTATCGAGGTCCATCTACTGTGGGCTCCTCTTCCCCATGGATCTTAAGGCTGCATACCTTACCGCAGTGGTTAAGCTTGCTACAGCTGAAGCACACCATCCCTGAGCCTGGCAGTTTTCCAGAGGGTGTTCCTCGCGATCATAGTTACGACATTGGGCGCCAGATCGTGTCTGGACCATGGTCTTGGGATTAGTCGCTTTTGCTCTTGTGACTATAGCATCTGTGTGCTCCACTTTCACACTGTGTGACTTACTTGGTGCCTGCGTAATCACCATGTCCATCTCCGTGGCAGTCACTGCTGACAGATCGTCTAACTGTGCCATGATGAGGATGTCATCTAAGCGGATGTTTGGTTGTAGCAGTATGATGCCAGAACGGTCTTATTGAGGCACTCTTGCATCATTTGCGCCTAGATCTCCTTGGGCTGATCATCTGTTGTGCGCCTGCTGTGGAGATGGGCATCAAATGCACCAATGGATTCACCCTCATGCTGGCGGACCTGGTAAAGCTTGAATCTCTCAATATCCAGATTCAGCTAAGGGTAAAAATGCACATTGAGGGCTCTCACTGCTGCATTAAAGTCACCCACTGCTCGCGATGTTAGGGAGATGTTTGAATAGTTTGTAGATTTCTTCCCCAGCGTAGTGAAGCAGAAGTGACCGCTTGTCTGCAGCATCATTTTCCCGGGTGGCTATAAAGTAATTATTTAGTCTCCCCACCCATGCCTTCCACCTAGGCGTAGCTGCTGCGGGGTCAGCTAGTTCACTAAAAGGCTGGAGTACTCCCACCAGTGTGTGCTGATAGGGAATCTGTCGCCGGTTTGGCCTCTGGTCTTGCGCTGCATTGTCCTCATCTGCCATGGCCCACCACTGCCCAGGTGAGTTTAATGCCTTGCTGTGTTGTTTACAGTCACTTGGTGTAAGTAGACTCTTTGCACTTATGCAGACACATTGCTTATAAGAAGGTGCTAAATATGAAGAAGAGAGCCCTCAAAGAGGAAGCCGGGGCTGATCTTACAGAGGCCTCACTCAAGGATAATAGTAGTGATTCTGGGAGGTTGTTAATTGCCCTTTATTTAGTGACAATGGAGCCCATACCATATCCTCACATGTAATTCCGGAGAAGTGGATTGAGCATTTTGATGGCATTTATAATTCCTTGGATAGTGGTGTCCCTCATGAGCTCTCCTTGCTAACTACCCACCAATATAACTCAACATTTAATGACGATGAGGTCATATTAGCTGTAGGATATATGACAGGTCACAGGGCCCCTGGTCACTTAATCTTTGGGCCAGATCGTAACCTGTATGTTTAATTTGGCAGTATATTACAGGTCTCCCTTACTCCTGATCTCAGTCCATCATTATCCCTGTATATAATAAGCATTTGCAACGCAATTTGTCTTGCATTTGTGAAAATTAGAGCTATTGTCATTGTTAATTATATAGGGGCATATTACCAAACGGCAGCGATAATTATCGCTGGCCGCCCTCAGCGTGAATATGTTTATCGCCGGCTATCGCTGATAATTATCGCCATGCTAGCGCTGTATTAACAACGCATAGCGCAATGGCGATAATTATCCCAGCGATAGTGATGATTTCCATGGAACATCGCTGGTTTCTCAGCGATGTTCCATTGAAAATAGCAATAACCTTGCTAATACGACCCTGTTGTCGTATCAGCATAATCCACCCCCAATGGTAAGTATAGCTAAGTCAGCATTTTAGCAGACGTTAGTTTTCGGCAAAAACCGCGGTTTTCACCAAAAACTAACGTCTGCTAAAATGCTGAGGGCCACCTTGTAAATATCGCGATGTGTATTTAGCGATATTTTACAAGGTAGTCCATCAGAGGTACGCCCAGTGACGCCCACTTTGCATCTCCTTAGAGATGCGAAGCGAGGCGTCGGGAAAACGGGTGCTAACATGCGCTAATGCATGTTAGCATCCCCTTATAGATAGGGCGATAATCTTATCTCCGCTTTTTTGGCTTTTAAAGCCAAAAAAGTGGAGATAAGGCCCTTGTTAATATGCCCCATAGTTTTGTACTTATGTTTTTTGTTTGGAGTGGATGTATATTGTTTGTAGTGGAATTGTGTTGTTTAAAATGGAATTGTTAGTTGTGGAATTGTGTGGGGTGAAATTGTGTGGTGAATTTGTGTATTGGAAATAAGTGGTATGGTGAATGGATAGGGGATTTTCGTCTTGCCTTGCCTGCATCAGAGTGGAGAGCCCATCTGGACATCCCTTTAACTTCTGCCTCAGCTCCTCGCCGGACCCGCTGCGCTGCTCCCTTAATGTATTTTGGAACATCTCGTGTATCTTCGCAGACCGAAGTGCGTAGAGAATGTCATTATGTATTGGCTTTCTTCCGCTAGCTGGAGTTGGTAATGGCCAGTGTTGAGGTCTAATTTAGAAAACCATCTGACCCCATTCAAGTCAGCTATAATATCATCCATTGTGGGGGTGATATGTTTCTCCCTCTTGATAGCCTTGTTCAAAATGTGCATGTCAATACACAGCCTTACTGTGCCAGGCTTTTTTAGGTTTATCAGTGATCACCATCAGTGACACCCAGGGCATCGGGCCAGAGACCTTCTCAATCACCTCCAAGCTCTCTAGCTTGTCCAGTTCTTGTTCCACTAATGGCCACAAGTTGAAGGACACATTGCAATGGCATAGGGCCACAGGCTTGACAGCTGTGTCGATGTGTAGAATAATTGGAGGGGCACGGGGCATTCTAGTCCCTTGAACAACTCTGGGGAACTGGTTCAGCAGTTTGTCTACTTGGCATGCCTGCAAATTCCTGGCAAAAGAAAAGGGGCCCAAGTCTTCTGTTGTGTGACACCCCAGCCTCTTTCTCAGTGACATAGAATACTGCCATCATTTCCTGGCCATTCTACCGCGCACACACTTTCAGATGTCCTTTAAGTGACAGCATGCTCTGACTCCCCATACATGTATATCTTGGTGTGTGACAGGGGTAGGGTGGGCCTCTGACAGAGGTGTCAATATTGTTGGATGTACATCACATTCACAGAGGCCCCCCTTGCCAATGAGGGACTTGACCTCTAACCCACAAATCTCCTCTGTGTAACGTGAGTTGCGGCCACCTGTTTCGCTGAAGTTCCCTGGTGATGGAAATGAGGAAGACCTCCTCCTCATCTTCTGAGGGTGACTCCTCCTGGTGGTGTCCAACTCACGGTTTGGGTTTGGCTGCCCCCTGGAGCTTCGGGTCATCCAGCAACAGTTGTCTGTTGCTTTTATCGAGGTCCATCTACTGTGGGCTCCTCTTCCCCATGGATCTTAAGGCTGCATACCTTACCGCAGTGGTTAAGCTTGCTACAGCTGAAGCACACCATCCCTGAGCCTGGCAGTTTTCCAGAGGGTGTTCCTCGCGATCATAGTTACGACATTGGGCGCCAGATCGTGTCTGGACCATGGTCTTGGGATTAGTCGCTTTTGCTCTTGTGACTATAGCATCTGTGTGCTCCACTTTCACACTGTGTGACTTACTTGGTGCCTGCGTAATCACCATGTCCATCTCCGTGGCAGTCACTGCTGACAGATCGTCTAACTGTGCCATGATGAGGATGTCATCTAAGCGGATGTTTGGTTGTAGCAGTATGATGCCAGAACGGTCTTATTGAGGCACTCTTGCATCATTTGCGCCTAGATCTCCTTGGGCTGATCATCTGTTGTGCGCCTGCTGTGGAGATGGGCATCAAATGCACCAATGGATTCACCCTCATGCTGGCGGACCTGGTAAAGCTTGAATCTCTCAATATCCAGATTCAGCTAAGGGTAAAAATGCACATTGAGGGCTCTCACTGCTGCATTAAAGTCACCCACTGCTCGCGATGTTAGGGAGATGTTTGAATAGTTTGTAGATTTCTTCCCCAGCGTAGTGAAGCAGAAGTGACCGCTTGTCTGCAGCATCATTTTCCCGGGTGGCTATAAAGTAATTATTTAGTCTCCCCACCCATGCCTTCCACCTAGGCGTAGCTGCTGCGGGGTCAGCTAGTTCACTAAAAGGCTGGAGTACTCCCACCAGTGTGTGCTGATAGGGAATCTGTCGCCGGTTTGGCCTCTGGTCTTGCGCTGCATTGTCCTCATCTGCCATGGCCCACCACTGCCCAGGTGAGTTTAATGCCTTGCTGTGTTGTTTACAGTCACTTGGTGTAAGTAGACTCTTTGCACTTATGCAGACACATTGCTTATAAGAAGGTGCTAAATATGAAGAAGAGAGCCCTCAAAGAGGAAGCCGGGGCTGATCTTACAGAGGCCTCACTCAAGGATAATAGTAGTGATTCTGGGAGGTTGTTAATTGCCCTTTATTTAGTGACAATGGAGCCCATACCATATCCTCACATGTAATTCCGGAGAAGTGGATTGAGCATTTTGATGGCATTTATAATTCCTTGGATAGTGGTGTCCCTCATGAGCTCTCCTTGCTAACTACCCACCAATATAACTCAACATTTAATGACGATGAGGTCATATTAGCTGTAGGATATATGACAGGTCACAGGGCCCCTGGTCACTTAATCTTTGGGCCAGATCGTAACCTGTATGTTTAATTTGGCAGTATATTACAGGTCTCCCTTACTCCTGATCTCAGTCCATCATTATCCCTGTATATAATAAGCATTTGCAACGCAATTTGTCTTGCATTTGTGAAAATTAGAGCTATTGTCATTGTTAATTATATAGGGGCATATTACCAAACGGCAGCGATAATTATCGCTGGCCGCCCTCAGCGTGAATATGTTTATCGCCGGCTATCGCTGATAATTATCGCCATGCTAGCGCTGTATTAACAACGCATAGCGCAATGGCGATAATTATCCCAGCGATAGTGATGATTTCCATGGAACATCGCTGGTTTCTCAGCGATGTTCCATTGAAAATAGCAATAACCTTGCTAATACGACCCTGTTGTCGTATCAGCATAATCCACCCCCAATGGTAAGTATAGCTAAGTCAGCATTTTAGCAGACGTTAGTTTTCGGCAAAAACCGCGGTTTTCACCAAAAACTAACGTCTGCTAAAATGCTGAGGGCCACCTTGTAAATATCGCGATGTGTATTTAGCGATATTTTACAAGGTAGTCCATCAGAGGTACGCCCAGTGACGCCCACTTTGCATCTCCTTAGAGATGCGAAGCGAGGCGTCGGGAAAACGGGTGCTAACATGCGCTAATGCATGTTAGCATCCCCTTATAGATAGGGCGATAATCTTATCTCCGCTTTTTTGGCTTTTAAAGCCAAAAAAGTGGAGATAAGGCCCTTGTTAATATGCCCCATAGTTTTGTACTTATGTTTTTTGTTTGGAGTGGATGTATATTGTTTGTAGTGGAATTGTGTTGTTTAAAATGGAATTGTTAGTTGTGGAATTGTGTGGGGTGAAATTGTGTGGTGAATTTGTGTATTGGAAATAAGTGGTATGGTGAATGGATAGGGGATTTTCGTCTTGCCTTGCCTGCATCAGAGTGGAGAGCCCATCTGGACATCCCTTTAACTTCTGCCTCAGCTCCTCGCCGGACCCGCTGCGCTGCTCCCTTAATGTATTTTGGAACATCTCGTGTATCTTCGCAGACCGAAGTGCGTAGAGAATGTCATTATGTATTGGCTTTCTTCCGCTAGCTGGAGTTGGTAATGGCCAGTGTTGAGGTCTAATTTAGAAAACCATCTGACCCCATTCAAGTCAGCTATAATATCATCCATTGTGGGGGTGATATGTTTCTCCCTCTTGATAGCCTTGTTCAAAATGTGCATGTCAATACACAGCCTTACTGTGCCAGGCTTTTTTAGGTTTATCAGTGATCACCATCAGTGACACCCAGGGCATCGGGCCAGAGACCTTCTCAATCACCTCCAAGCTCTCTAGCTTGTCCAGTTCTTGTTCCACTAATGGCCACAAGTTGAAGGACACATTGCAATGGCATAGGGCCACAGGCTTGACAGCTGTGTCGATGTGTAGAATAATTGGAGGGGCACGGGGCATTCTAGTCCCTTGAACAACTCTGGGGAACTGGTTCAGCAGTTTGTCTACTTGGCATGCCTGCAAATTCCTGGCAAAAGAAAAGGGGCCCAAGTCTTCTGTTGTGTGACACCCCAGCCTCTTTCTCAGTGACATAGAATACTGCCATCATTTCCTGGCCATTCTACCGCGCACACACTTTCAGATGTCCTTTAAGTGACAGCATGCTCTGACTCCCCATACATGTATATCTTGGTGTGTGACAGGGGTAGGGTGGGCCTCTGACAGAGGTGTCAATATTGTTGGATGTACATCACATTCACAGAGGCCCCCCTTGCCAATGAGGGACTTGACCTCTAACCCACAAATCTCCTCTGTGTAACGTGAGTTGCGGCCACCTGTTTCGCTGAAGTTCCCTGGTGATGGAAATGAGGAAGACCTCCTCCTCATCTTCTGAGGGTGACTCCTCCTGGTGGTGTCCAACTCACGGTTTGGGTTTGGCTGCCCCCTGGAGCTTCGGGTCATCCAGCAACAGTTGTCTGTTGCTTTTATCGAGGTCCATCTACTGTGGGCTCCTCTTCCCCATGGATCTTAAGGCTGCATACCTTACCGCAGTGGTTAAGCTTGCTACAGCTGAAGCACACCATCCCTGAGCCTGGCAGTTTTCCAGAGGGTGTTCCTCGCGATCATAGTTACGACATTGGGCGCCAGATCGTGTCTGGACCATGGTCTTGGGATTAGTCGCTTTTGCTCTTGTGACTATAGCATCTGTGTGCTCCACTTTCACACTGTGTGACTTACTTGGTGCCTGCGTAATCACCATGTCCATCTCCGTGGCAGTCACTGCTGACAGATCGTCTAACTGTGCCATGATGAGGATGTCATCTAAGCGGATGTTTGGTTGTAGCAGTATGATGCCAGAACGGTCTTATTGAGGCACTCTTGCATCATTTGCGCCTAGATCTCCTTGGGCTGATCATCTGTTGTGCGCCTGCTGTGGAGATGGGCATCAAATGCACCAATGGATTCACCCTCATGCTGGCGGACCTGGTAAAGCTTGAATCTCTCAATATCCAGATTCAGCTAAGGGTAAAAATGCACATTGAGGGCTCTCACTGCTGCATTAAAGTCACCCACTGCTCGCGATGTTAGGGAGATGTTTGAATAGTTTGTAGATTTCTTCCCCAGCGTAGTGAAGCAGAAGTGACCGCTTGTCTGCAGCATCATTTTCCCGGGTGGCTATAAAGTAATTATTTAGTCTCCCCACCCATGCCTTCCACCTAGGCGTAGCTGCTGCGGGGTCAGCTAGTTCACTAAAAGGCTGGAGTACTCCCACCAGTGTGTGCTGATAGGGAATCTGTCGCCGGTTTGGCCTCTGGTCTTGCGCTGCATTGTCCTCATCTGCCATGGCCCACCACTGCCCAGGTGAGTTTAATGCCTTGCTGTGTTGTTTACAGTCACTTGGTGTAAGTAGACTCTTTGCACTTATGCAGACACATTGCTTATAAGAAGGTGCTAAATATGAAGAAGAGAGCCCTCAAAGAGGAAGCCGGGGCTGATCTTACAGAGGCCTCACTCAAGGATAATAGTAGTGATTCTGGGAGGTTGTTAATTGCCCTTTATTTAGTGACAATGGAGCCCATACCATATCCTCACATGTAATTCCGGAGAAGTGGATTGAGCATTTTGATGGCATTTATAATTCCTTGGATAGTGGTGTCCCTCATGAGCTCTCCTTGCTAACTACCCACCAATATAACTCAACATTTAATGACGATGAGGTCATATTAGCTGTAGGATATATGACAGGTCACAGGGCCCCTGGTCACTTAATCTTTGGGCCAGATCGTAACCTGTATGTTTAATTTGGCAGTATATTACAGGTCTCCCTTACTCCTGATCTCAGTCCATCATTATCCCTGTATATAATAAGCATTTGCAACGCAATTTGTCTTGCATTTGTGAAAATTAGAGCTATTGTCATTGTTAATTATATAGGGGCATATTACCAAACGGCAGCGATAATTATCGCTGGCCGCCCTCAGCGTGAATATGTTTATCGCCGGCTATCGCTGATAATTATCGCCATGCTAGCGCTGTATTAACAACGCATAGCGCAATGGCGATAATTATCCCAGCGATAGTGATGATTTCCATGGAACATCGCTGGTTTCTCAGCGATGTTCCATTGAAAATAGCAATAACCTTGCTAATACGACCCTGTTGTCGTATCAGCATAATCCACCCCCAATGGTAAGTATAGCTAAGTCAGCATTTTAGCAGACGTTAGTTTTCGGCAAAAACCGCGGTTTTCACCAAAAACTAACGTCTGCTAAAATGCTGAGGGCCACCTTGTAAATATCGCGATGTGTATTTAGCGATATTTTACAAGGTAGTCCATCAGAGGTACGCCCAGTGACGCCCACTTTGCATCTCCTTAGAGATGCGAAGCGAGGCGTCGGGAAAACGGGTGCTAACATGCGCTAATGCATGTTAGCATCCCCTTATAGATAGGGCGATAATCTTATCTCCGCTTTTTTGGCTTTTAAAGCCAAAAAAGTGGAGATAAGGCCCTTGTTAATATGCCCCATAGTTTTGTACTTATGTTTTTTGTTTGGAGTGGATGTATATTGTTTGTAGTGGAATTGTGTTGTTTAAAATGGAATTGTTAGTTGTGGAATTGTGTGGGGTGAAATTGTGTGGTGAATTTGTGTATTGGAAATAAGTGGTATGGTGAATGGATAGGGGATTTTCGTCTTGCCTTGCCTGCATCAGAGTGGAGAGCCCATCTGGACATCCCTTTAACTTCTGCCTCAGCTCCTCGCCGGACCCGCTGCGCGGGTCCCGCTTCGTTGTTTCCGGTTACCTGACTGGTGGTGAGCCTGCCTGCTGCTCTTGAGCCGCCCCAACTGTCTGTGCGTGCGTGTGGACGGGACCACAGGGCTGCGAGCAGACCCGCAGGGACTCAGTGTACCAGGAGTCCCTGCGTGAGGCCGAGACCCGCAACACCTGGGTCGCTCTCCCTGCTTGCCCCGCCCCCCGCCACAGCAAATAAGTGTCAGCTGTTTCGTGGTAATCGCTGGGATTTTCGTCTTGCCATGCCTGCATCAGAGTGGAGAGCCCATCTGGACATCCCTTCAACTTCTGCCTCAGCTCCTCGCCGGACCCGCTGCGCGGGTCCCGCTTCGTTGTTTCCGGTTACCTGACTGGTGGTGAGCCTGCCTGCTGCTCTTGAGCCGCCCCAACTGTCTGTGCGTGCGTGTGGACGGGACCACAGGGCTGCGAGCAGACCCGCAGGGACTCAGTGTACCAGGAGTCCCTGCGTGAGGCCGAGACCCGCAACACCTGGGTCGCTCTCCCTGCTTGCCCCGCCCCCGCCACAGCAAATAAATGTCAGCTGTTTCGTGGTAATCGCTGGGATTTTCGTCTTGCCTTGCCTGCATCAGAGTGGAGAGCCCATCTGGACATCCCTTCAACTTCTGCCTCAGCTCCTCGCCGGACCCGCTGCGCGGGTCCCGCTTCGTTGTTTCCGGTTACCTGACTGGTGGTGAGCCTGCCTGCTGCTCTTGAGCCGCCCCAACTGTCTGTGCGTGCGTGTGGACGGGACCACAGGGCTGCGAGCAGACCCGCAGGGACTCAGTGTACCAGGAGTCCCTGCGTGAGGCCGAGACCCGCAACACCTGGGTCGCTCTCCCTGCTTGCCCCGCCCCCCGCCACACCATTGTCCTCATTACTGGCCTTTCTCCCCGCTGCGCGGGAGCGCCCGGGGCTAAGCCCGGGCAAAGGGCGGGCCGTCTAAGGCCGTCCAAGGACGTACAGGGACGGGCCGGGCCCTTTCCCTTTCACTGTGGACTTGAGGACTTACAGTATGTCTCAATGATCTATGTGAGCAGATTCTTTTAAGTAGTTATTTTGTGGAATTTAATATTTATTCTTTTTTGTTTCCTTAGTATTTTAAGCTGTATATTCTTTGAATAAATGTAAATGTAAATGTAAATGTATGTGTCTTGTAAAGCGCACTGCTGCCCTGAGGCGTCGTGGCGCTGTAGACCGCTGGGGAACCCGTCCTGGCTATCCCTGTGAGATGGTCCCTCCTGGGTATCTCCAAGGTGAAACCAGGCATCCCCGGCGAATGTGGGGGGCCGTTGTGGAGATGAGGCAAGCTAATGCCCAGAGTTGCCGAGTGTGTTCCTGGTTAGAGTAGGTACCGAGGCGAGAATTATCGAGTCCGTTTTGACCCTGGTCCAAGACCCTGCCGCGTCGGGAATTGAACCCTGGTCCCTGGCCGATTCTCTGCTTGCGGATCTGCCGCCTCTAACCAGTGAGCCACACCTCTCCACCCGCCTCTAACCAGTGAGCCACACCTCTCCACTATGCCGCTATTAACTAGGAAGGGTAGGCAGGTCACAGTAAAGTCAGGCAGTGGTAAAGTCACCGGAACTTTAGATGATTTTATTACCCGGGCTACGGGGATCCTGGAGAAAGAAATCGCCCTTACAGAAAAACGTTTGTCTTTGGATCTTGTCACGGGCAAACGCTCATCCTTGGGTCGGATTGGCTCTGTGGTTACTCCGGAAAAAAGCTAAACTAATGATCTGGAAACTAGCCCCAATCTAGTAGTAATCCCAGACTCCCCAGAAATATCTAGGGGGGATGTTGCAGTGGATTGTCCATTAGAAGACCACACTGCATCGGACACTAGCGGGGACGGAAAGCTGTGCATTAACTCGAGTTTGTTGGAGCCTGCTCCCTTACAACCCCAAGCTCTGGACCATGTTAAAGCAGTTATACAAACCAGAAAACGTAAAAGAGGGAGGGGTCAGATGAAGGGAAAGGGAACATGGTCGGGGAATCCCGGTCATCCGCCTATTTGCTGTAAAAATCGCAACAATGATGATCTGCTAGGACACATTGAAACTTTGTTAAAAAGTCTCTTGATGCCCCTCATAGAGAGAACACAAATTGTCAATCTAAAATTAGATCAATTAGAGCTCTTATTATCAGTTAATACACACTCACTGGAAACCCTGGTTAAAAATAGTAAATCTCTTGAGTCCCCTGAGACTTGCATTGCTACAAAGAAGGTTCCTCAAAAAACTTCTACCCAAAATTCAAGCAAATCTTCCCAATCCTTTATATCTGGTGCTACTCAGCGAATCCCCGTTCAGACAACCTTAACTAAATCCACACGGGTGGTTGATGCGGCTTCTCAGCCAATGTCTGAGATAGCCGTAGCGACAACACCGATCCCAACTACATCTATGTCGGTGGCAGCACTGGGAGCCAAACCAACTCTATCAAGTGGACTATTAGTTTCGGGTAAAAAAGCTCCTCCAAGTAAGCCATTTTGTGTGAACATACCCCCCGATTCCGCCCCTTTTATGGTAATCCTGACAGGGGTCCCGGTGGTTGCACTGAATAAACACGAATCAAGCCAGGACTTATTAAACAAAGCTATATTCTGGCTTAATAATAATAGACCACTTCCCCCAGCCTCTGCCACAAAAATATTAGGTGTACGAAGGGTACCTTGGGTTGGCCCAAGCAAGAAGGATTTAGAGGGGGACTGTATCCTTATCAATTTTAGGGACAGGTGGGTTAAAGACCTAATTTGCGATAAAGCAAGGTTTGCTAGAATGGGGGACATCCAATGTATAGGCCTTGAATACTTTTATCCCAACCTATATCATGTTTTACCAAGTAATTGTTACTCTGGGCCAGGATTGCAGGGAAATGGTCACTCTGGGTCAAGACTGCAGGGAAATAGTCACCCTGGATGGATACAGAACAAATCTATAATTCGACCCCCCCAAAACCATCCTGGTATGAGGTACCAGGGTGATGGATGCCCTATGGGGCCTAGAAGTTTTAGTAACACTATGCAACTACCCTATGATCAACCAAAAACGAGAGTTCAGGGGAGGAATATCTAGGGTGGATGCCAAATAGTAACATTCCCCTAAGAAATCGTTTTGACCCATTGGTGGGAATGGAGGGTCTAGATTGACCATCAGACAAAAAAAAGGAAAACGCATCACCTGTATCAGACTTGGCTATAGGGGAAAACGAGGGGGCAAGCCAGAAGGATAATTCGGTGGTGGATGTCACCGGTCTCAATGCAGGGTCTAATATACTCTTGGATACACAGGTGATCAGTATCTCAGGCCGTGAGCCAAACCTATTGATTATTGAGCACGACCAGACAAGTTTTAAAGAGCCTGTGGACGATAACCAAGGGGAACCTACGTTGTGTCTAATGTCATGGAATATTGCCGGTCTGGCGGGTAGACTAGAGGATGAAGGTTGGTTGGACTATGTGGGTAGCCAGGACATTCTGTGCTTCCAGGAGACATGGAGCAGAACGGGTGAGGAAATTGACGGTTTCCAATCTTTTAACGTCCTGGCGGTACCATCACCAGCGGGGAGGGCTAGGGGCGGGATAATGACAGCACTCTCTATCAAACTTAAGAACTTGACAATTTTAAAGATAGCGGACACTCCCTGGTTCCAACTGCTACTGCTTGAAAATCTGTTCCCCGAGCCCTTGTTGTTAATCAACTGGTACCACAATGTTTTTGACAGGAATGACGTAACCACAATTCAGAGTCTGGAGGACGCAATAAGCAAGGCTCGTAGTGAACGACCTCCATTATTCGTTGTTTGTGTTGGTGATTTTAACTCTTCATTGTGCAAATTTGGTGGTTCAAATGTGTGCGGTCTTGAGGATTTAAATAAACAACCTTTGATGCATTTTAAACACACGCCCCAGGGGGATGCCTTAAATAATATTATCGTTCTAAATGATTTATTTATGGTAGAGCCCTGGGTAGCCCCAGATATTTTGCCAATACCAACCTTTCACGGATCAAGAGGTGCAACAAGCACTATTGATTTTATTTTTGTGTCCAGTAACTTCCTGCTTTATGTCAATAAACTTGAGATAATAGCTAATGCTGCAAGCGACCATAACCCCTTAAAGCTATCTTTGTGTATTCCTGCTAGTGGGAAACACTCGGTCTGGGACCAGCCTATAAAATATAATAAGAATCAGGGCGTTACCATGAAGTGGGGTAAAATAGATGCTGTAGGTCTAGAGGCGAAGATCTTTAATGACTGTAAGACTGAAATCGACTTATGTCAAAAGTCAATATTAGACCCAGAAAAGGTCATTGAGAGCTTTGAAAAATTATGTGGGCATGTGGCTGAGTATCTCACAAAACCAGCAGGGAAAATGAATATAAAGTGCTTCAGATGGTTCGACTCCGCATGCTCCGCCTCACATAAATCCCTAAAAGCGGCCCTTATGCAAAAACCAAGGAATAAAGACTTGGTAAGATCAACTAGGAAGGCCTATAAAGAGGCTATCATAAAGAGGAAGCTTTAGTTAAAAAACTGTGCCTGGGATGATTTAGAAAAGGCCTCTGAGCTAAAAGATAGTAGGCTCTTTTGGGACGTAGTAAATCGTCCCCTGTTTAAAAGTGACACCAAGGAAAGCATAGTGATGCAGGTTTCTGGTGAATCCTGGGAAGTTCACTTTGGTAAAATTTTTAATCCCAAGGGATTATCACCCTCGGATTTGTTGGATGACCCAGGAATTTTGGTAGTACCACCTACAGCTTCGCTTCTTAGCTCCTCGCTTAAACTGGAGGAGGTTGAAGAAGCTCTGAGGAAAGGTACATCATTAAAAGCTCCGGGCCCTGATGCTGTTCCTTTGGACCTTTTCAAGCACAATATGGAAGTATGGGCCCCGTTGCTGTTAAATGTTTTCAGGGCTGTGATTGTTGGTAGCATTCCTGTATCATGGAAGAAGGCAGTGGTGGTGCCGATCTTTAAGAAGGGCGATAGGTGTGACCCCCGATGCTATCGACCTATATCCTTGATTGATGCATCATGTAAGTTATTAGGAAGGGTCATTTTGGCCAGACTGGAAACGTGGGCTGATTCTGTTGGTCTAATTGTGAACTCCCAGTATGGATTTAGAAGTGGGAAGGGGACGGTCGAACAGTGCTTAAATTTGGCGCTGATTATTGGCAAGTACATGAAGGCAAGGAACTCTGCAATTTACCTTGCATTCATGGACTTGTCTAGCGCGTTTGACACTGTTTGCAGAAGTAAGCTATGGCAGATGATGGATAGTATGGGCTTTGAAGAACCTTTGGTTACGCTGCTCCGCAGATTACATGCTGCAACATCCGTGGCCATAAGGTTTGGACCTGGGGGTGAAATAACAAAACCGATTCCCTCAACTGAGGGGGTCCGTCAAGGGTGCATCTTGGCACCTTTTTTATTCTTGGTGTATACAAATGGATTGGAGAAGTATTTGCTGGACCATTGTTGTGATTTCCCAAAGGTAAATGGTAGGAGTATCCCCATATTGTCATATGCAGATGACACTGTTTTAATGACCCTTACTGGAAATAGCATGCAGACATGCTTAGATGCTTTTAACACCTTCATGTTGGACCTTGACCTAAAGGTAAATTTTGCAAAATCCTTTGCTATGGTCTGTGGCCCAAAAGGGTCAAAATCTAGGAAATTTGTGGTGAATAACTTCACCATTGAAAAGGTGGATAACTTTAACTACCTGGGAAATCTCTTCAACAACAAATTAAGTTGGGCCCCATTAATGAAGACTCGAGTCCAGAATACTACTCGCTCTATAGAAGGTCTTTTCCGTTTTTGTGGCAAGTTGGGTCAAAAACCTGTTGCGCATCTCAAAACCCTATACACATCTAAATGTCTATCTGTGGCCACCTATGGGGCAGGAGTATGGGGGACTGAGAATCCTTCAGTTATACAGGTGATGGAAAACAAATTTTTCAAACGGGTATTATTGATTCCATCGGGTTCATCAAACACCTTCTGCCACAATGAAATGGGAATGACCAAAGTGACTGATATTATCCGTCTGTCGCCTTTATTATTATGGTGCAAAATATGGTTATCTGACGACCTCCAACTATCTAGAGAAATTCTTTTAGATTGTATGAGCCTGGATAATGTAAAACAGATTCCTTGACTGGTATATGTTAGTGACATGTTGGATAAGATAGGTTTGGGCCATGTTTATGAAAATCCTGAAAACATTCAGGGAAACATAAAAACCCAAATTAAAGCATGTTATTGGAAATTCTTAGATACACTTAGTTTGGGAGGCCCAACAAGTCATGCATCTAAGGTTCAGCATCAGTTTTATTTA
The DNA here is from genome assembly GCF_964204655.1 of Triturus cristatus. Taxonomy (NCBI): domain Eukaryota; kingdom Metazoa; phylum Chordata; class Amphibia; order Caudata; family Salamandridae; genus Triturus; species Triturus cristatus. The sequence goes on from NC_140581.1 coordinate 678,609,652, forward strand.
ACTTTTTCGACTAATGTCCAATGGCAGTTTTATCTCACAAGGCTTAGGCTAAATACACTCCACTTCCTTTTTGCCTTCCCTAAACAAGGGGGTTGGTGTGAGAGGCTACCCCCCTGTCCTTGTAATAATAGAGTCAGTCAAAGTACCATACACGTTGTCCTTTTTTGTTCTTTATACCAGGAACCTAGGATTAGATTCATTAAGCCTATCCTGAAGGGGCGGCAACCATGTACCTATAATGAAGGCTATGACTATCTGTTGTCACTATCTTCTGCTGAAGTTTGTTGTGCTATGTTGAACTTCATACGAGTGTCGCTCCGGATTAGGAAACGTTATGGATACTCTAGTTTAGATCTGTAATCTCCCATTGGGTTTTTTGTACTTATGATGTATGACGGTCTCTCAACTAAAATTTTGTTTCTTTAATGGCTCATTTTAACTATGTATTTTATGCTTTTTAATTTTGTGCTTTTATGATTCTCTGTATGAATCGAATAAAGATATTGAACCGAACCGATAGGGGTTGGAATTTTATGAAAAAGATAAAAAGTAAGACTGAGAGTGATATGTAGTTTGTGTATGAAGTGGTGAATGAGTTCCAGTTAGAGTAGTGGTAAGAGTGTGTGAGAAATAGAGAATGAAGGGGAGAGAAAGTTATAGATGCATTAAAAGGCTAAGCAACACGAGAAATGCTGGATCAGTGTGTTTGTGTGTAATAGAATTATGTGGATAGTAATTATGTGGTGTTAAGTGTAGTGGATTTATGTGCAGTAGTATTTTGTGTCGTGAAGTGGCACGTATTGAGTGGAATTATGTGGCGTGGTGTTGAATTTTGTTGTATTGTGTGGCGTTAAGCATAATTTCCCAACCTTTTGAAACATCCTTCCAGCACTGTTACTGAAACTTGCACCAGAGCCGACCATACTGCACCCGTCTTTTGTGTGAGGAAAGCTTGCACTGCTGCTGTGCAGTAGCGATTTTATGTGCAAGAAGCATGTACAGCTGCTGAGCTTTAGTGGTTTAAGTGCGGGAAGCTTGTACTACTGCTGGGAATAGTTTGGATGAAGATGCATTGGCAAAACATGATGGCGAAAGGAATTCCCGGAACTAGAATAACTGTGCACAGTGGTATTCTGGTTATTAGGCGTTACATGGAGTGAACCGATAAGCAGATAAAATGTCCGGGTGTGGGGCAAAGAGTGACAGAAGTGATCAAATGAAGTGATTGAGTGAAGACACATAATAATAAAGGGTATTTTCCAGACACTAGCTGTGAAATATTAACAGTGTTGACTAATCAAACTCCAGTATTCATAGTGCAGATTGAAAGGATTCCATTGGCCTATGGTCCAGGAACTGTGGCAGTGAGAGCCACTCTACTGTGTTACGTTTTTGAGGCAACAGGGCCTTGGGCGAGGGAGAAAATGGTGCTGTGCTACTCTGGAAATCAAATTGGTTTCTAGAGATGAAGGTTGTATTAAATTGTGGCTACAATAATGAAAGCAGGGAGTGGTTCCCTACTACATGTTTGGAACAACCCATCAAAGTTCACGTCTGACACCAAAGCTCTTACCTCATGCTCCACAAACAAAGAACAATAAATGGAGTAGCCTCATCAAAAAGCACTTTGGGGATTTGTCAGGGGTATGAGAAGCTACATAAATAAAGCAAACAGTTTGCTACACTTATCAAGACCTCTAAATCGAGATCTCAGCAATATGAAGTTCAGAAACTTAATTTCAGGGCGACATCAGCAAAGCATTATCACCTACCATGCCAAACCATTTTAATTATGTGGCAAACTATATGCTGTTATGAAACATCCACAGGCATTTATGTGATCCTCGCTCTATTCCAGTTCCAGGTGAATTTGCCTCTGAATTGGCGCTTTTACAAATTCCCAATTGCCACTAAGGTCCAAACAAACTTTAAGCTCACTGATTCCAAAATGATGCCAAACACAATCTTCACTGTACGCGTGACTGTCAACCAAACACAGCCAAATGTCAACGCTATGTAACAACCACAGACATATTTTATCTTTTCATGCGTGGGAATTTGGAGTGATGCAGTTCACATATTTTGATGGAAGTTAAACTTGAGTGCTGGCAGCAATGAAACAACGCCTATGGAAAAGTAAGTATAAAAGCACCCATTTAAATATGCAGTCGAAAATAAATTGACTTCTAGAACGTAAATGAACGCGCGTGTGGGGTCACCTCAATTCATATCGGCTTGACAGCATCACGCATAGAAAGATTGCCTTGCGCTTATGATATTATGCTAAGCTTTTGACAGTAATCCTAACAATAAAAAAAAAAGGAGCATTCACTCGGAATCTGGCCACAAGGGAAATAGGAAGGGGCACCTCTTTCCCAATACTGATGTACATTCATGAAGATTTATTGAGCGAGAAAATAAATATTTAGCACGATTATTCATCCCAACCCTCTCTGACCCTGCCTTTCATGCTCCAGCTTCATTCACCACAGAGCCAACTGACATGAGCTGGAAAACTAACCTTTTTATTGACGATTCTGTTTATATCAATTTCAGCGAGCTTTAATGACAGGGTTAGAAGTTGATAAACTGCTGAGCAGAGGAGAGATTTCCTAAGAATCCAATGAGCTAGTTGCTTAGAACTCAGAGTATTACAGCTGATACTATGTCACCAGCTTTAAAACAAAACTCCAGACTATAACCCCCACAATGCACAAATCGATTTCTCAAATGAGTAATATTTGATGATGATATTCATATACGTTTGGACAATGTATTATTTAGGGGACAAGACGATGTACTCACAATCTATAAATGCACGATGCTGTAAAATCGTCTCAGGGCCATGGAACATGAAGTTATGCAGTAGTGGCCTGAACTATTCAGAATGACAGAGGCCTTATTCAGAGTCACGTGGTTCATAGTAAACAAAAGCTATATTGACAATGGGTAGTGTCTTCAGACAGGCTGACTACAGACACGTCACTACCAACAGCTAGCTCATTGCAACAGACATAATTAAGTTTCTTTATACAGAACTGTCAACTGCCATTTTTTTCCCAGCGTTTCACAATCATCACTTCAAACGACTTAATTTGCATTATGATTATACTCCTAGGCCTGTTTGTAGCCATATTAGCATAAAGTGCTAGTTCGAAAACGGTTTAATTAGACTTTCCACACGCCAACCGCCAACATTTCTGAATCTTTCACCCCAGTTTTGAAATCCTCTTGAGTGAGTAAGTGTACATCCACTCACCACCTGTGCTGCTGCAGTTAACGTTGTGCTTCTGAGGTGGGGCTGCGGGCTGGGACAAGCATGCTGCTGGGGGTCGGAGGCCATGGGCCTGGGGCTAGGGGCATGGACCAAGTGTCCCTGGCAGGTGGAGAGGCAGGCCAGGCAACCTACAGAACATTGCTGCTGCAGCCTGCGGATGCAGCTGAATGAACTTAAATGTAATTCCGATAAGTCGGAAATCATCTTCTTTGGCTGCCCATCTAACAACTTATGGCAGAACTGGTGGCCTCAGGACATGCACCCTTCCGCTAACCCGGTGTCGTCTGTAAAAAATCTTGGTGTAAAATTGGACAATTCTCTGAGTATGAAGCCACAGGTTCAGACTGTGGCCGGTCTGTGCTTTGGCTTTCTGAAAATGCTCAAACAATTTCTTCCATTACTTTCGATCCCTTACAGGAAAACTGTGGTCCAGGCCTTGATTGGCTCTAGGCTGGACTACGTAAACATTCTTTATCTGGGTCTTCCAGAGAATCTGCTTACCCGTCTTCAAGTAGTGCAAAATGCTGCGGCCAGGGCCATTCTTTCTCTTGGACCCAGGACCCGGATGTCTGCTCATTTGAATTCTCTCCACTGGCTCCCGATCCGTAAGCGGATACAGTTTAAGGCCCTGGTGCTGGCTTTTAAGGCCTTACATGGGTATGGTGCCCCTTTCTTGAGGAAGAGAGTTCGATTTTATCATGCCTAGGTTGGCAATCTCCATGGCAGGAAGAGCCCAGAAGTGGCCCCGGGCCCACCTGGCGGTATGGTGAAGGTCTGAGTGTCAGCCATTGGTGCAGACTTCAGTACGGCACAAGGGGATCTCCCTGCGCCTTCGGATGAAAATCAAAGCAGAGTGGAAGCCAACAAATTGCTCCTTGTCCCCTCTCTCTCCTCCCCCAACTAAAGCGGAGATGTTGAGATGGAGTTGAGCGAGCCGTGAGGTTGCCATTGTTGTTCAGTTTCCCGGTCAGCCGTGATTACATGCGGTGTTGCATACTGTAAAAAAAAAAGCGAATTAATAGTTTTATAAGAATGGGTGTGTGTTAAATATATTAAGCGTGGCGCCTGTTTAGTTAATGCTGAAAGTTTAGCGTGGTTGCCGGGGGCGGGACAGCGATGTGGAGCAGGGAGCATAGTGAAAAAGCGGATGCCGTGCTGCAAACTAAAGCACGGCGTCCGTGTTGTGAATATAAAAACAGAGATGTTGACATAGAGTTGAGTGAGCTGCGCTGCTGCCACTGTTTGCTTATTTTCCCGGTCAGTCGTGATTACATGCAGCGTTGCGTACTGTAAAAAAAAAATGCAAAGTAATTGTTATTGGCAAAAAAAACAATTATACAAGCGGGCTCCTGTTAAAATATTTAGTGTGGCGCCCGTATTGTTGTTAATGCTGAAAGTTTAGCGCGGCACCCGGTGGCAGGATGACAATGAGGAGCAAATAGTGGAAAAGTGTCACGGTTGGAGGAAAGCATGTTGTGCCTGCAATAGGAAAAAATCGTTTAAGAAAATTGAGCTCACTGACTGTAAATAAAACATAAGGAGTAACAACACACGGAAGAGGGCCAGTCCTTATAGGAGGATACAAAAGGAGAAAAGGCGGAACTAAGAAGGGACTACTAAGCCTATTTACGAATCAAAAGCAACCATTTGAAAAGGACAGTAACAGGAGCCAATTAAAAAGATGGCTGGAAAATGGGCGGAGCTTCAAGTCCATAACAGAATACAGGGTGTCTCAAAGAGAAAGCGCAATCCCTGCCTAGGCGAGACCTAAAAAGGTCTCTAGAGATCTACTGATCTGTTACAGGCCCATCTCTTTGATGGACTCGGTAGTCAAGGTGATAGGAAGGCCCATGGAGAGGGCTATCTCATGGGCGGAGGATGGTTCTATTATATCAAAATTACAGTTTGGGTTTCGCCGGGGTCTAGACACATGTGATCAATGCTTAAATCTTTTCTTGATAATTAACAAGTATACCATGGTGTGACCGAGGTCACTGTTAATTGCATTCCTGGATCTGTCCTTCGCCTTTGAAAGAGTGAACGGATCTAAGTTGGGGCCCATTTTGCTGGATATGGCAATGGATATAGACATTGTCTATTTCCTTAGTGAGCGGCACAAGGATATGACGGTAGTTGTACAATATAACTTGGATGGGTCCTCTACTGGCTCCTTTCTTTTAAAGAGTGGGGCTCCATTTTTATTCACCTTGTGTGTAAATGACCTGGCGGCTAGGCTGCTAGATAACCATGTGGACTGTCCACGGGCGGGTACTTACCAGATCTCTGCATAGGTATTTGCGGACGGCACGTTTTGCTGGCGAGAACTACTCTGGGCCTTACCCGAATAACTCATCATTATGGTACTGCATGTAAGTCATTTGTGGTTACGCATTTTTGTGTTTGTCTAACCTATGTCCTTTTACTTTGTTATGCTGTTGACAGGACTGTTTATATTGTACTTTTATTTGTGCTTTTATGGTTATAAAACTTGAAACTGAATCAAGAGTAAAGCAAGAAAGACTACTCTGGGCCTTCAAAAACTGCTTAATGGTTTTGTCACGTACATGAATAGTCTTGACCTCTCAACCAACTAGCGTAAATCTCAGGTGATGGTTTTGGGCCCCATTGGGGACCAAGTCAAGATTCTTTTATGTTCAGGGCCATATGCTGTCCAGAGTTCAAACTTACACATACTTAGGTGTGGTTTTTGATGATCGATCCACCTTTGCCCAGCTGAAAAGATCCAAAAGATTATCCCTGTCTTGTTTTACAGGGGCAGTTTTTCCTTTTCCTTCAGAATTCGTAGCAAGCCACTGGGTGCATTGATTGGGATCTAACAGGCCAAATCGGTGTCGGTAGCCACATTTGGCAGTGATGTGTGGGGATATATAGATTCAAGGGTGCTTCAAGTAGAGGGGAATGTGTTCTGCAGATATCTTTTGGCAGTCCCAGCTTCTACTTAGTTGTCGGACCTTATTGCTCTGCACCCCTGATTAGGTGGCTCACAATTTGGGTGAGACTCAAGAATCACTTTAATAGGGAGATACTAATAGACTGTGTGAAGCTTCAAGGGTGGAGTTCAAATAAATGGCTGGCATATGTATTGTACACCTTTGTTAAGCTAGGCAGAGCAGCTCTGTTTGATTCACCGCACACTATTTTGAAGGCAGACATTCACAGAACAATTTCCTGTCATGGAGGAAATTAGTGAGAGAGGGTGGAGATCTTGAGAAGCCCTAGGTGCAAGGACATGCGCAGATCTTAACAGGGCCAGCTGTTGAACCCTATTTGCTTAATGTGTCCAGTGGTCACCATCGGTTTCTTCTCACTGGACTCCAGTTTAATCAATGTCATCTGTTGCTGGCTCTACCTATGCCTAGCACCAGTAATGTGCAGTTGAGGCCCTGCATATGTGATTGTGCACTTTATGCTTTTTTGATGTTCCTTGAAAGGCTATTTTAGTACCTTTGTTGAAATCCTAGAATTTTGTTCAGGTTAAGCCTTCTCTCATGTATCTTCAGTAACTCCATATGTTCCTATAACTTATGTTGTTGCTTGCTTCCTGGCCTCAATGTTGAGGCTGCGGAAGACGGTGGATATGGGACTTGGGCCGGCCTGATCTGTTATATTGTATGTACTTTACTGCCATTATGAGATTTATTATGATTCTTCTGTGCCTTGTTGTTCCAGATGTATCTGAATGTAAAGCACTTTATTGTGAACGTCTGCTCCTGTGACATTGTTTTAAGGGGTTGTAGTTAAGCATGTACTGTGTTGGCTTTGAATTGCCTGGAAGGTTTATATTTTTGGCTAATTTGCACAATATGTTTATTCGGTTTTTAAATATGTATAGCCTAGGAATGATTTTCTAATCTGTTGTCTTATTGTATTAACTTGTATTCGGTCTTTTTTATTGCTTTCGTTTGAAAAATGTTGATGCGTTGTGTTTTTATTGATTGATTAATGTAATGATGTTATTAAGTACTTTTATGGTCTAATTTAGACAAAATAAAGTTATTTTGATTGATTGATTGCACTTATGGACCCAACGTCCACCAGTCAGGTGCTGTGTGGTAGCAATAGGTCCCAGCCTGGCTTGATTTCTCAGGAATCCCCAGCGGGCTTCTCGCTCTCCACTCACGTGCCCGAGCCTGCAGGCCTTCTTTCCTATGTGGGCACTTGGACTTGTGTGATTTTCCACCTGCAAAGTTAGGGGAATGATCGCGGGCCTCTCTGCCTTTCCCCCAGCAGTCCTACCCTGCTGTCCCAGCACGTGCTTCCATTTGCCTCCAGTTGCCGACAGGTGTCAGCGAATGCCCCAGATAGGGCTGTGGCGAGCACGCTCCTGAGTGCAATGCCACCACTTTGATGGCAAAAGACACATAGATGGCAGCGTATTTCTTCAGCTGGTTCACAAACCTCCGTTAGGGCTGTGGTTAGCGATTTTATTAATGCAACTCCTTCCGTGCTGCATGCCAGGACCACCAGGGCCAGCAGTCGCTCTTCACATGGCAGGCCTAGCCTCTCAGGGCGGAGCCGCTGAGCACAGCGGTCTCAACCACCTGAATGAAGCAACTCCAATGCTACATGGGTGACCATTCCCATGGCCAAAATGTGCAGGTGTGCCCAGACTCCTGAATACGGGGCCTAAACACAATGTGCACTACACAGTGAGTACACCTTGGTACAGTATAGGCAAAGACCACGTGTGGTCTGAGACCCTTTTTAGGTCTCGCCTAAGCAGCGCTTGCACTGTCTCTTCGAGACATGCTGTATTTAGGTGTGGACTTGAAGCTCTGCCATCTTTTAAATTGTCTCCTGTTACTGCCCTTTCTAAATGGTTACTTTTTATTCATGAATAGGCTTAGTAGTCCCTCCTTAGTGTTGCCTTTTCTCTTTTTGTTAACCTCCCATGAGGACTGGCACTCTTACGGTGTTGTCACTCTGTAAGTTTTATTACAGACTGTGAGCACTATTTTCTTAAATGAGTTCCTCCTACTGCAGCAAGACACACTTTCCTGCATCCGGGCTGCGCTTTGTCTTATGTGTTTTGCATGTCGTAATATATTTTTATTTAAACCACTGTGGTTTTACGACATCCTTCGTGTTACTTTTTGAAACACGAAGTACACTTCAGGTTTTGTTATGCGCTGGAAGACATGTTAACAATTTCCTCTGCCTTCCAGCCCCTCATTCCCACACGCCCCCGGACGCTGAGTTTTAGGTTTGAGCACCTCGCCTGCTTTCAGATTAACACGGGCGCCATGCTTAATATTTTAGCAGGCCCCCGCTTTTGCACGCCGAAATATGGGTCATCAAGGACCCCAGCTGCTCATTTAACTTGCAGAGAGTGGGGTTTAAAGCCTATAGGTCCTCCTTGGATGAGAGCGGCATGCTACACTCACTTGCAGCTGCTCACCCAGTTCTCCCTCCACCGTCTTCATCCACTCACCGCCATTACCCTGGGATCCGCTCTCAGCGCCCGCGTCACAACAACAAGGGTGCTTACATTTGTTGCTTGCAGGGTGTGCCTTAAAGAGGTAAAAACATTAGATTAGATAGTTACCAAGTTAATATAGTTATAGGTAAATAGTTAAAAGTTTTCATATCTTTTTTTAGGTCTCGCCTGACCCAGCGCGTGCGCTGGTTTGGCGAGACATTTTGTGAGGGCTCCAAAAAGTGCTACCAGGCCAGCCTAGAGCTACAGGGCATGTGCGCGGGCACGCGCGTTGCGCTTTACCGCGATTACTTTCACTTTCGCGGCCGCTTTGATGTTTGATCGCGATCACTTTTGCGGCCGCACAGCCGCTTTGATGTTCTCCATGAGGCTTCAATAGATTGCAGAAGTTAAAACAAGCATTGGCATAGCCAATAGGTCTCGCTTTTGGGACCTTATAAGTGTTTAGTTATGCAACTGTTGCATGGCTAAACACTTATAAGGTCCCAAAGGTGAGGCCTATTGGCTATGCCAATACTTGTTTAACTTTGTAGCGTGGCTACCCACCTAACGTTCAAGATTCCTGTAAACATGGCAATGTTATTTCCGATCGACACCAGGGAGGTGCAGGAATGATACTCGCGCTGGCGGGTCCGGTTATGGATGTTATTATTGGCACCCATTGTATACCTTTGTCTGTATGCAGGCCCTTGATTTCATCAGGAGAGACTGACCTATTGCATATATTGGGCCAGATGTATGACTCATTTTTGCATGCGCAAACGTGTTAGTGACCCGTTTGCACACACGATACCTGTTAGGGCCATGTACAAACCCTATTTAGCGAGTCGCAATTTATTTACGACTTGCTAAATAGGACTTGTGACTCGCAATTAGGAAGGGGCATTCCAAGGGTGTCCCTTACTGATTGCGACTCGCTACCCGATGTAAAAATGTTTTGCAACCGCAATTGTGGTTGCAAAACACTATCAATTTACTGCCCTCTTCAAAGGGTCCCCAGGGGACCCCTTCTCCTTTGCAAATGCAGGAGAAAATATTTTTTAATGACGGACAGTGGTCCCAGGAACTACTACCTGACCTTAAAAAATTGAGCGAAAACTTTTCATTTTTCTTTTTTTAAATGCATTCCATTTTCCTTTATGGAAAACGGGCTGCATTAAAAAAAAACTGCTTTATTTAAAAGCAGTCCCAGACATGGAGGTCTGCTGAGCCCAGCTGGCCACCATACCTGGGAGTGCCAGCAATTCCCAATGGGGTTGTGAATTGCGAGTGCCTCATTAATGTGCATGAGGCATGCATTTTGTGACCCCATTTGGAATCGCAATCATTGTTGCAGACACTGTTGTACATACCAATTTGCGACTTGCAAATTGCGAGTCACTATTGCGACGCAATTTGCCAGTCGCAAATTCCTTGGTCGTCCATCTGGCCCCTTGAGAGTAGCAGAGTGCACGTATGGTGCGGATAGTTCCAGATCACAGTGTCTGATTATTGTCTTACTGCAGTCGAACAGATATAATCCTGATCGACCTTCAAGGGAGCCTTTAATAGAGTTATTTGGAAAATGGTTTTGAGGTCATGAAAACAAATAGCAAGCAACTCTTGGATTCCTACAGACTCCCTACTACAGGCAGTGCTGGCACCGGCCCAGAACAATTAGTGCTCACCTTGCACCCAAAAGGATGAGCTGCTAACGTCTTTATTCCACCAAAGTATTGATTTCTTCCTGGTAGAACCGCATCCAAACGCCTCTCCTCTCCGTCAAACGCTTTATTCTCCACCCGACACCATAAATCTATAGACCTGACTTTATACTTCTCGTCCGACAGCAGAGGGGTTAATGCTGTAGTTTATCTGCTGGGTTGAGATGTTCACATGTAGAAGACAATGTCCAGATGGTCTCAACTGATATATCTTCGCTCCTCCTGCTTACAAAGTGCCATTAATTCCAAAATATGTTCTCTACCGACAACATTAGGCCTTCAGTTCCGCTCTGCAAACTTGTTTTTTGTAAAGCAGGCAGAAAAATTGTTTAAAATTGTTAGTGGCTGTTATATTTGGCTGGGTGGCAATGAGAAAGATCCTTATCGGCTTACAGTAAAAGTTAAGTTACTTGAGGGCCACATTATCCAAAGCACTAAACAAATGACTGTACTGCACTGTGCTTTTCTGTTCTGTGAAGGTCATAGAGCCCTAAAAGGCTTAAAAGCACATTCTAGGAAATGCAGTGCTCGTACACCCAGCCCCACTGACTTTCACATGGTGGAGATCTGCAAGGCACCCTGTGGGAGTCAGTGAACCCTTGCACAACACCTCGGCATGAAGCTCGATGCAGGTACTTTACCTCGACAAAGCATTTTCTGTCAGTGTCTCTGAAGGGTCCCACAGGAAAGGCTGCCACTGCTTTATTTCTGGACTTACATATTGTTACCCTGCTTAAAGCCATGTGGCGAAGAACTTATTGTTGCCTTTTACAATTGACTCACACTTTCTGGTTTGGTCAAATGAGCCCTCTATGCTCTTGCTTCTCCTGAGCATTTTCAGTTCTCTTTCCTGTCCTAGAATGTGTTATTCTAACTCGAAGAGAGCTGTGTCACAAGCTGGAAGCAGTTCCAGCGACTCTTAAGTTTTAAATGAGGGGAGGAAGGAAGTGGGGGCAGGATAGTGATTGTGTTTCTGATGTTTTATAAATCTGACGGGTCACTTAACATATACTGGGGACCCCCCTTTAAATGGCAAAGAAAAGTAGTAGATGAATTCACCTGTAGACATTTGAAGTCCAAGTTACAGAGGAGTAACTTCTTCCTTGTCTGAGAACTGAACAGAGCTTACACCGTATTGTGATGTTACTTCCTCCAAAGGGCACTGTTCTTGCTAGCTACAGTGTTTGCTGCCAGGGGCATAACACAGACCCCCAGGGGGGTCCCCCAGCTGCAGAGGGGCCCCTCAGCAGAGTGCTCTGGTCTGAACGCTCTGGATAAAATCCGGAGCGGGGGCCCCTCCGTGTACATTGCAGGTGGGCCCCTTAAACATTCGCTACACCACCGTTTGCTGCCTTGTCTATAAAGTACACAACTTTTGCTGCTAACTGCATGTCCTGATTTTGGAGAGTAAAAAGTTGGCTAAAGTAGGTAAGAGCAAAGAGGGCTGTTTAGTTCCTGCAAATGTTTTCACCCTCGAGCACCTGCGATGTGCCCTGGCAACCATGCTATTGTTGATCTGGTGATTCTTTCTGGGGCCTTTAAAGTATGCTGCTATTCATGCATGCAGGCTGCGTAGCTTTTAGAGTGGTATCCATGTGTCCCTAAGTGCACTGCTCTAAGTCCCTGATGTATGTGTGTAAATTTAAGCTGTTTAGAATCTGCACATTTAGGGGTCGATTCCGATCTCGTTCGGAAAGCATACCGAACGACTTGGTTCTGGAATGCTTTCTGGACAACTCGGATTGGGTGAGTCCGACCAAACAAGTACGATGCATCCCTATGCATCCAGATACGATTCGGTTGGACTTCCATTGACTTCAATGGGAGCCTGTGTCCCGACCGTGAACACAGGATCCCATTGAAGAAAGGGGTAGTTAGGGAAAACCTTGCACCCTGTGGTGGGCAACGCATGGTGCCTGCCACACTGTGCATGGTAGGGAAAAGGGGACCCATGGCTACCTCTCTCTGCCTGATTTGAAGAGGCCTGGGTGAAGGGGGGCCCCCAAAGACCAATACCGGCAACCTTTTCATTCAGGGCAAACCCAATCGTACAGGCTGTCCGAATCGTTCATCGTACTTGCTCGCTCGGAAACAAAGTCCATAGAGCTGTACGAATTTGCTGCAGAAAGGCTCGATCTCTCCAGATGCCTTTCGCAACTGATTTGGTCAGCGCTAAGGGTTTCCAGGCATTGTACTTGGTCGTTCGGAACTGGGAACAAATCGGTCAGAAACAAGGGCTCCAGATCAGTTTGGGCAAAGCCGAATCCGATTCAGAGCCCTTCCGAACGAGATCGGAATCAACCACTTAGTGTCTAATCCTGAACGAGATCGGAATCGACCCCTTAGTGTCTAATCCTGAAGTGCATACAGGTGACAATGTAAAATAGCAAATCAGAAAAGCCTGCATTAAAAAACAAGCATTTGCAATGCAATGGGTCTCACATTTGCGAGAGTTTGAGCTATTGGCATTGTAAATGACAATGTCTTTTATTTATGTGCTTTGAAAACATGCAAGCAGTGCGTAAACACACACTTTGTATTTATAGACTTTTTATTATTTTTTATTTATTTATTTATAAAGTTTCATCAAATACAAACAACAGCAGTAAACCATTGCAAATGTAGAGGGATTGATGTGACATGGTAATGACATGAGTACACGTTTATATTCACCAGATGCATGTGTTGAACTTGTTGATTTTGAGAGCCTAAAAACCATACAGTGTCCCGGTATCCATACAGCGGACTTTCAACCCGCATGAATTCCCTGTGTGAAAAAAACAACTAACAAAAAATAGAAAGGTGAGCAGGAGGGGGAGAGGGCGTCTCTCTGGCCACCACTAATGAAGTATCAGATATCAGATTTGAGCGAAGCCTCCTCTTGAATTCCGAAGTGAGAGGGAGTGGGAGGTTGACAAAAACATAGAAAAACTTGGGTTGTATCACAATTATGGCGATGGCGATCCGGCCCGCAAGAGACAATGGGAGCGACTTCCAGCATTTCAGCCAGCTCTCCAGCCACTCCATGAGTCTGACATAATTGTAATGCCACAGCGCTTCAAAATCCCGACTGAGTAATTCACTGGGGATTCTGCCCATTTGAGTGGAAATTCCAACTGGAACGTCTCCGTGGCAGAAGTAAGCGGGAAGATTGTGGACTTTCCCCAGTTTATTGTAATGCCTGAGGGGCCACCAAATCTTATAATTTCGCAAATGAGGGGGTCCAGATTTGTTGCTGGGTGTTTAACATAGTCACTTCATCTGCATACATAAACACAAAGATCACCCAGGGGCTAAAGGCGAGGCTGCGCTGTGTGTCGTGCTGACGCAGTTTAGCTGCCAATGGCTCCATAGCCGCAGCAAGGAGGCGGGGTGACAGTGGGCACCTCTGCCTCGTGCCGTGAGCCACCTTAACAGGGGGAGACCACTCCCTTGATCCATAACCTCGCTGTCAGAGTATAGTACAGTAGAGCGATTTTTCTTTAAAAAGCGGGACTCAGGACGATGCAGGCGAGGAGTGTAAAAAGATATGTCCATTCCAAGGTATCAAATGCCTTGGTACCATCCAAAAAATGGTGGTGGCAGGGAGACAAAACCACACTGATCAGGTCTATAGGAGTCACACAGCTGTTGGTCCTTTTCTGTTTTAAGATTGGTCACTATGAGCGCCTCTCTTAGAGAGGGGGGAAGAACTCCCCGCTCCAGTGATTCCTCGTACATGTTGTGGAGGTGGGGTGCAAGAAGTGGCGCAAACTCCTTATAGAATGCAGACGTGAGTCCATCCAATCCCAGTGCTTTCTCCCTGGGCATGGCCGAATTACACCAATCACCTCCTCCTCTGAGAACTGCCCATCCAGATATCTAGGATGGCCATCACTTAGCCATACCAAATTGATCAAGTCGAGGAAGGGAAGCAGATCAGGATGTGCTTCTGACTGGCGCGTGGCATATAATGAGGAGTAGAAGGCAAGCATTTCTGCTTGTACATTCTGCTGTCCAACAACTAGTCTATCTTCACCGACGCGTAGCTCGCTAATGTATTAGTTTGCCCATGGCTTTTTGAGGAGGCCTGCCAGAGTTTTCCCTGCTCAGTCTCCTTCGCCATATTGGCGGGTTCGTTCCTCCTTCCCCAGATAGTGAGTCTCTTGGTGTGCTGCCTCCTCAAATTCTACCACCTTTTCCCTGATTTCTCCTAGTGTCGCTAACTGGCTGGATGTCAAATACACTGATTCGAGCACCCTTATCTCCCTCTCAAGGCTCCTGAGGTCACCTCTGAGCGAGCGCATGACTCCCGCCTGCTTAGCTATGCACTTGCCTCTAATAACGGTTTTAAATTCTTCCCACAACGTGGACGGAGAGTCCACCGAGCCAGTATTTATCTTCAAAAATTCAGTTATTGCAGACCTAATCTCCTCCTGGAATACCTGGTCCCGAAGGGCACCAGCCAGAAGCCTCCAGTTGAAAGCCCTGTTCGGTGTGTCAGGCAACGAGAATTCTAGCAAGATCGGAGCGTGATCTGAGATGGTTCGGGTGAGATGAGCGCTGTTGCAGACCCAAGTGTCTACATCACGCGATGTCAGCCAATAGTCGAGTCTGGACCATGTGGGGCCCGCTGTAGATATGCAAGTTCCCTCCTTACTGTGAAGATGTGAACTGCGCCAGACATCTACCAATTCATGGTCCTCCATGAGAACCTGTAGCTGTTCCGCCGCCCGCGGATGAGGTCGGCGGGATCCGCCCGATCTATCCTTTTCTGAGTCGAGGATCACGTTGAAATCCTCTCCCCAAAAAACTGCTCCAGGACCCAGGGACTCCGCCAGCCACCAGACCTCACCAAAAAACTGAGGGTCATCTGTATTGGGGTCATACACTGATATCAGCCTAACCGGTCGATCTCCAAGCTCCCTGGCATCTATAACGTATCGCCATTGGAGATCGCATATCGTGGTGTGCGTGTGCCACAGGAGTCCCTTCCTAAGAATGATGGCTGTACCTCTAGCATAGTTGGAGTAAGCCGCAATGAATTTTTCTCCCATCCATCCTACACGCAGGCACGTACAACTGAATCCTGTCAAATGCAGCTCCTGCAGAAAGCAAACATCCGCACCATGACGGTTAAGATACTCTGCAACCAATCGCACCTTTCTACAATCGTTCAGGCCACACACATTCCACGTTGCCACTTTCAGTGTGGTCACTCTGTTAGCATTCTCACCCATGCATGCAGTTCATTAGATCCTTGTACGCCAGCATTAGGGCCATGCCATCACCTATTGATGTGAGGCCAGAGAGGGAGAGGGAAGGGGGGAGGGAGAATGAACTAAAAAGGAGCAGGGCAACCAATTTAACCTACCCATCACCCAAAAGTCCCACACCCACCCACTACAGCCACCCAACATGGCTGAAAGACATTTCCCCTTCCCCAAATGGGCCACAAAGGGCCAACTATAAGATACAACATGGGACTCGTCCCAGAGGGTGGCGCCAGGGGGTTCGGCATATCCCCGTGATTGGATGCTGGGTGGCTGGACGAGGAACGCTCGAGAGGGGTAACGTCTCATTCAGTTCGGCAACCATGTTCGGTTCCTGTGTGATTAATGTGCAAGGGAGGTACAACCTGTAGAGGGGCACTAAATAGATTCAGGCCCTGCCAAGGTATGGAAACCCCAATCCAGCCTGCCTCTTGGTGCTCAATCAGATTATCAGTCGTTTTTGCTAAGAGAACCCTCTACTACCGGGTCCTTATCTGCAGATGCTGTTGATTTGGAATACTTTAGACTGTGTACAAACTTGGCGACAATCTTAGGATCAGTGAAAAACGAGGTTTTGCCAGAATGAAAAATATGAAGCTTCGCAGGATAGAGAAGAGAGTACTTAATGTCCTGTTGCTGCAGCAGTCTTTTTACCGGCACTGGACAGATAAAGTGAAATTGTGGAAAAAAGAAACTGCATTGCCCTGATATCTGGTTTCCTGCTGGTCTCGAGCCTTGCGGAGCACAACATTACGATCCCTATAGTTTAATAGTCTCGCAATTATTGGTCTGGCCGGAGCTCCGAGGGAGTCTCGGGCCAAGGGATCTGTGGACACGATCAACTATGCAAAACCGCTGACAGGGCATCACCAAAGAGAGATTGGAGCATTTCTTCAACATAGTCCTCAACCCGGGTAATTTCTGTGGTCTCTGGGATTCCAAGAATTCGCAAATTGTTGTGTCGCGACCTGGACTCGAGGTCTTCGTTTTTGTTCCTTATGACTTCCAGCACCTTCTCCATACAAAGCAATTTCTCATAGGTCGTAGTTCCCTCATCTTCTAGCGCAGAGGACCGCTGCTCGACCTTCGCGATGCGCTCGTCATGATTCGACACCTTGTCCCTGAGCAGATCCAAGCGGTCTGTCATACAGTCAATTTTTAGGTCAATCGCCAACAGGGATTGCTTTAGGTACGTGAACATTTCGCTGATGGTAGGTTCCGGGGTCGATGAGGGGTTCATGTTTGTTTCTGCTTGCTCCTCTACTGGGGGGGAGTGCTCCCCCTGGGGGTTTAGCGCTTCTCAAAAGAGATCTTTGGTTTCTTCGCATCTGCTTTGCCCATGGCTTGCTGCCTCTCCCACATGCCAGGGAGTGTATTCTGCCGGGGCAATTGTACCAGATTCAGTGTGTGCGAGTCCTCACTGGGCCTTCCTGCACGGGCAACAGCTCCTTCATTCCAACAGCAACGGGGGCCAGTGCAATGTATGCCCCGGGTCTTCCTCGCCAAGGGCGCTGGGGCAGGGCGGGACTGCCCCCGTGTTCCACGATGTCAGGTGCCCTCCATACGATATCACAGCACCTCCCCAAGGTCTGGGACAAGTTCAACCATAACGGGGGAGAGAGAGGGTGCCCAGAAGCCACCAAACGGCTCCTCTCTGCCAGACCAGCCCGCTACACCTCGACGTCGCCTCAGGCACAGGAGAGGTCGCAACCGTAGTCAGAGGCCGTCGTGGCCTGGTTATGTCTTATTGAGCTCTGCACAGAGTCACACAGCACTTTGCCTACTGGCCTTGCCCCTCAGCACACTCCGCTCACATCGGCTACACTGCATGGTGCGGGCAACAGTCGTGCTCATCAGTCTCTACTCCTCCAGGCCATACACATTTGCACCTACAGTCTTTTCCCACCCCACTGCTGCTGCCACTCCTGTCTGCCCCCGGGGTGCGCGCAGCAGCCCACGCCCTCCTGCACCGGGTCCCATGTGGGCCAGGGAACTCAGCACAGCGGAGGTCAGGAAGACCCAGTGGGGAGAGGCTGAGGCGCACTCAGGCCAGCTGCAACACGCCCGTCAGGTCTCCATACAGCTGCCGCGGTGTCCAGCTGGGCCGTCTCTCGGCTGGCTCCCCCCACTTAAGCACACCTTGTCTCACCTCCGCCCTGGTCACTCAGGGGTCCAGCCATACACTAATGTCCGGTGCGGTGTGTGCTTACCCCCTTTGTTCTCTTCAGGTCACACCAGGATCCTCCACTCTCCCATACCATGGGGGTCCGGACCGGCAGCCGGCAGCAGTGAAGAGCCTCAGGCTGCGCCGCCCGTCTCTTTTCTTGTTGCAGTCACTTGTCCACAAGCCAGGAAGCCTGCTATTTTCTTCCTGGCTTCAGCGCCGGGTCCGACCCTGCTGCACCAGTGTTCGTCAAATTGGGTCCACCATCTTGTTACCGCAGGCGGCACCCACATCTCCGCTTTCTCACCGCTGCCGTTCCATCCGAGCAGTCTGAGTCGCCCAGCATGCGCCCATCAGCTGCTGTACCTGACCAGTATCACTGCCTCTCATTTGCGAGCTGTGATGGTCGCCCCAACCGCAGGATAATTATTGGATCATCTGTCCAGCCTGCAGAGCCTCACTATGTGGTGGCCATTTTGCAGCCAGCACTCTAGCGCCCCCATATTTATAGTAATTGGCCACGAGAAGCAAGACTAGCAGTAACTGCGCCTCTTTTACTACCAGCCTTGCTTCTCGTAAGCAAGGACTAGAAGTACAAAAATAAATTGAGCTGCCCAAAAATGTTTTTAAGAGTAACCCTGGGCGTAGGACTATCCTATGCTCGCGTAGTTTGCATAGTTTGCTCAACTACGCGAATTGCATGTAGCACAGTGCAAAAACGCGTAGCGTAGCGGGCATTTTTTGCTTGCTCGCGGCCCTCAACGTCAAGTTGGCAACCGCGAGCGTGCAAAATAACATCCGGGCGAGACTTTTTCCTCGTTCGCGATCTGCAACAACAAGTTGCCGATCGCGAGCGTGGAAAATAAACCTCCCGGCGAGATTCACAATGCGGGTAGGTCAGGTTTCTCATTGCGAGTGGTCGCGTATGCTCGCGACTGCTCGCGATGAGAAACTACCAGTCCACATTGAGAAAGTTGCTGCTCGAGTACAAATCTACAGAAATGATTTGCCATTTGCAATGATTGCACAGTGCGGACAAGCATCCGGCACTGTGCAATCAGTGCGAGCAGCATTTTGCACAGTGCACTACGCAGTTTGCGTAGCTTGCGTAGTGCGAAGTGCACTTCACTTAGCTACGCGTAGCTGTACTACGCAAATTACGCCCAGGGTTACTTAAGAGACCGCTGCCCACTTTAGCTCCCGGCAGCACCGACTCCCACCACTGGCGCCTCTCAAAGCTCACTGTCATAAAGGACCTGAATTACAAGCGAGTCCACCTTCCTCCAGATCGATTAAGGCATTTTCTCCTATATGATGTTTTGGAAAAAATGGAAAATGGCTCCCTGTCGGATAGTAAAGGGCAAACACAGTTAAAGGTGCAGGTGACCATTGCACCTCCTGCATTAATGATAGCTACACCCCTTGTTCTGTGTGTTAGCAAATCTTGCATTTCCTTGCAAGTGATACACCTGCCCTCTGACTCACGAAGGTATGCATTGTTGCTGTCTGTGCACAGCTTCAGGGAAGCCTGCATTATCCTTAAAAGAGCAGAGTTTGACCTTATACAGATCATGGCTTAACTGATTAGCTTTTTTAAAGTTGCGGCGAGACTCATGATATGCTGAGCTGAGTTGCAGCGGAGACAGTGCTTTAGCTCCCAGTTTTACTACACTCCAGTGACTTCTGCCGTCCTGCTTCGTCCATTTCAGCCTTTGATTCATATTTCTAAAGAGCATTAGCTGAATTTAATAAAGCACGTTAACAACGGTGCCACATTCCTATTAGGAGCCGTGATATGGGACTTTGCAAACTCCCATATTTATTCAGTTTCCATGCACTTTTTAAAAATATACTTCTAAATGAGTCCAGGTTGCCTACATTAAGTATCAGTGGAGCCCGCAGACAAAACAACGTCTCAAATGAATACTGTGTGGCATTTACCCGTTTGACGGCAGTCAATGTTTGTTTTTAAGATGTTGTAGAAAACAGCTCCCTAGTACTGGACTTCTAATCACGAGCTGTGTTGCTGTGTGCAGTACGCACCCTGGGACTGAGCAGCCGCATTCTTACTGGCTGATTGAGAATGTCTTAACAGGTTAGCATGGGTTCGCCGATGTCCACACAGATTGAATAATAGCGGAAGAAACATTGGAGCCGTTCTTGATGAGCAAAGGTTCCTGGGCTCTTGAACAAGCTCAGCTTATACTCATTGCTTGAAATGGAAAAATAGAAGTGCAGGTAATCTGAGAAGTGCCGGTACTCTCCAATTAAAAGTATTGCCTTTCTCTTGAGAAGTGCCGGTACTCTTCCTCTCAAAAGAAAAAAGTGCCGGTACTCCGTAGCGGACATCACCGGCCCATTTAAAGCACTGCTTATACTCGTCACTGAGAGTGCAGTCCACCTATGACCATTCTTGGCAAGCATATTATATTCTATGCTTACTATAAGGAGCTTCATCGGCCATTGACTTCTTTTACCTTGGAACATTCAGGCGTTTCCTTGTAATATAATCTTAGTCACATCTTGAGTCTGTCCACAGGAGTAATTTTTATTTTTGATAACCAATTTTTCTGATTTTGCTGTGTGAACACAAATCAATTGCTTGTACAACTGTCGTCGACCACATGCTCCCTTGCGATAATACAGATTTAATCATCAATATTGTGAGGCCGCAGACCATAGTAGTTCACCATTTCCCCCAAAGGAGTATTTTATTTGCACCTTTTTCTGTTGAATATTTAGAAGTATCCTTCTGCCTCCAATGAAATAAACAAGCAACTGTTTTACACTCTGCTAGTGGCATGGTAGCATTAGGGAGTGAAAATGCCTGCCAGGTTTTTTTTGCATACGTTTTTATTGGCATTTCAACACCATACATTTCCACATTATGTTATGTTATGTTATGTTATTCATGATTTATAGAGCCCGCGGCTACTCCAAGGAGTGTCCCGGCGCTACAGAAGACCACCAACAACCAACAACCAACAAAACGAAAACGCCCCTGGTCACCGTCATAGAAAAAAAGAAACCTAAAGCTGGAAATATTACCGACCATATATACCATATCTTGTAGGTTGTGGAATTGAACTATCTCAAAGGCCATTCTGAATAGAACATACAATACCAAAAAACAAAAATAGCAAGAACTCCTCCCCTACTTCCCTCCCGTTCTCAGCATGTCACATAGGTCAGTGTCCGAAGGATACAGGCATCGCAGGTTAACCGCAGTAGTACATTCACCAGCATAATTCCGATTCTCAATGCCAGTCCACAACCGTTCAAGTGGGTCCTCGCTCTCCCTGCCCCAAGGTAGGGAGGACTCTGTATGGATTGTGTCCCCTCTCCTTTGCCCGTCGCAGTTGCGGGGGTAGAGGTATCACCATCAGTAAGATCATAGACCATGGCTCCCCATGCCAGCAGATCTTTCATAAGCCTATCATCTTGCCTTACTCTTTTCATATGTGCCTCTTCCACACCAGCTCACTTAATCACATCATGCAACCAATCAGCCGTCAAGGGGTTCTCAGGCATATAATAACTAAACGTCGTTTTGCTAAATCAGTCCAAGAATGGCAAATTTCATGCTGAGCTTCTTATTTTTTCTCATAGGGACCAATCACAGCAGGCATTGCTTCAATTCCATAGGTATCAGCTACCTTGTGGCGTTATGAATGTGCCACAGGAACTTGTCCCAATAATCAACAATCTGAGGACAGTTCCACACAACATGAAGGAAGTCCACTCGTGTGTGTTCCCAGCATGTACACCGTGTAGTAGTAAATACCTTTTTTCGGTCAAGTGACCATAAAAGTGCAAAGTAAAATAAGTGGATGTACATTTTAAGATTACAAACATTACAATACACATATATAGTATCACATATAGAGGGATCATATAGGTACTAAGTCACCCAACTTCGTCCACCATCAAAGCATTAACAACAAAAACCATTGACAAAGTCCTAAAATGGGCCAGAAAGGGTCCACCATGTTGAAAGCTTGCCTTTGATCAGTCATCCAAACCGTTTAAGCACGCTTGAATAACAGTCGATTGTTTAAAAGTGCTTTTTCAAGTTCCAATAAATACGAATAAAAGGGAACCAATAAGAGCTATCATAAAAACCATTACAGATAAAATCCCCATTTGTTATGTTTCCTCTTCTGGTGGAAAGTGCATTGTGCAAATAGCCAATGTGATATAAAAAGGAGAGAGAGAATTCCACTTGAAAGTTCCAATAAATACGAATAAAATGGAACCAATAAAAGCTATCGTAAAAACCATTACAGATAAAATCCCCATTTGTTATGTTTCCTCTTCTGGTGGAAAGTGCATTGTGCAAATATCCAATGTGATATAAAAAGGAGAGAGAGAATTCCACTTGAACAGAAACAATAATGACTAGTGCCTAATGGCTTCTCTGACAAGGGATGCCTCCTTCTCAATAAGAGTTACAGCTTTCTGGTGCTTAAATCAGACAGTCATTAAAAAGTGACTTACAGAAAAGCCAATAGGAATTGAAGTATCTGTTTTTAGGATCCTATGAACAACCCTGTGGTGTCTTATTCCCAAATTGAAACAGATTGGTCAAATCCACTTCCTTTGAGGATGATGGTATTCAGTACAAGCAAACAAAATATGTACCTCTGTCTCTGTCCCTAAGCCACAGGCAGGACACACAGATGTGTTGTGGTCAATAGACCAGGTGGTAAAGGATCTTGAAGGCAGACACAAAATGTCATGTACAGGCTTTTGGCCAGCTGTGGCGTGATCAAATCTAGAAAGGGCTCAAGCAGAAGGCATAGCCTAAAGCTTAGGAACTGAGGGGCATATTCTGAAGGAGCTATCACCGAGTTATCGGCACTTTATCGCAGCCAAATTGGTGATAAATATATCACCCATTCACAAGCTGGTGCAAACAGCCGATATCACCAGTTTTCCGGTGATAGCATCCTCAAAAAACATCGCCACGGATGACCCCGGCAACTATCGCTAATGAGATGCAGAGAAGGCGCTCCCGAGCAAAAAGCAATGACAACACTACTCCACAACATTCTCAACGATCAGCCACATCAGCGATAAGATCACAAAACAAGCGATAAGGTGCGTTAGCAGCAGGAAATTAACACCTCTTCTGACTTGGTGCACAGTCGGTCGACAACCGGCACCAGAAAAGGGAGCCCAGACCACAGCCACACCTGAAGAACAACAGAGGCCATGGAGCTACTCATCATGCAGCTCGGAGCCCCAACAGGGCCACAACACCCACTGCAACCACCCCCAAGACTGCCCCCTCCCCCCAGACCACCACAGAGGCAGCGCAGACAAAGACAGCGGACCTTCAGGAAACGCACCAGCCTCACAGACTTAACACCAGAGCATGCCATTGCCCACTACAGACTCAAAAGGACAACCATCCTCTGCATCCTGAACATCATTGCCCACAGGCTGACGGCACCAACACAGCGGATAACCAACATCCCTCTGCAGACAAAGCTGCTGGCTGTGCTGCACCTGTTGGCCTCTGGGACTTTCCAACCAACAACTGCCAGAGTCAGAGGAGTCTCACAGCCAGCTCTATCCAAGTTCCTCAAACCTGTCCTGGATGCCATCCTCAGCTTGGCACCCCAGTACCTATACTTCCCCCACACTGCGCAGAAACAGCTGGAGACCAAGCAAGGCTTCTATGCCATAGCTGCATTCCCGCACGTGTTGGGGGCAATTGACTGCACACATGTCCTACATGTGCCCCCTGCCCACACTGCAGACAATTACCGCAACAGAAAGCACACGCATTCCTTTCCAAGCGAAGAACAGTAGAGATATCACAGTCTTGATCATAGGTGGATCGTTTAGCAAATTGTTGACACGTAGATGAAGAGAAATGAACAGCTGACACGTGTTTCATCGTTATACGGCTTTTTCAAGGCTCAAGTATAAGATTCAGAAATATACGTAATCAGCAAAGCCAACGTCATCATAATATGTGTAATGGATTCAAGGTGCTACTCCATTCCAATTAAAGTCATAGGGCGAACAAGTGCCCAGAAAGTCACTAGTACGAGCGAGCATGCCAAAAAACAACCGCCTTATGTTAGACGAGTAAGGACCAGAGTCCCAAGCCCCCAGGAAGTTAATAATCTTCCTTCATAGTCCCAACCAGCATGGCTCCCTCCTGCATTCAAGTCGTGCATGTGAAGGTCCGCAGTACTCCTTTTTTGTTGACGTACTCCACCGGCATACACAGCGGACAAGTAGGTCACACATTTGGAACTGAGTCTTGTTCACACAATGGCAGAGTACATATTAAAGGCATCATTTAAATCCCTAAACTCCCTTCGATGTGGTGACAGCAACTCTGTGCATAGCATTCCAATAACACATGTCTGTGGGCCCCTGAGGACTTCTGCCTTTGGCCTACACACCGTTCCAGCATGCCTCAGACAAATCCAATCCAGTCCGTCCCATGCAGGACACGGCATTGTCGAAGTGTGCACACCTGCTCAGCTCTGGTGCCCCCACCTCCGTCAACCAGGAATCTTTTCCACATGCCATTCCACCGCCGTGTGTTAGAGATTCAGGAAGAGCTAGCTGCACAGCGGTTGCCCCATACTGACCGCTGCCTCTGGCACACACTGCGGTCAAGTAGGACACACAATTGGAACTGAGTCTTGATTTGTTAATTGCAGAGTTTATATCATTGTACAGGCCTCATCACAGACTGCATCCCCTCCCAGCTCTGGTGCCACTGACTCTGTGCCACGGGAGACTGGGACACTCTCCCGTTGAACTTTGTTGGCGTCTGAGTCTATGGTCTGGGGGTTGTCTTCATCATGTAGCTGATACTGACATGGTGGGAAAAAAGGAGACTGTACCATTTAACTCCTCCAGATTGCCTGTTTCTGCTTGCTTCTGCCCTCTGCATCATGCCCTGGATGGACACTTTCCACTGTATCCCGTAACACCCCACGACATTCTCCTTGGACATCAACGTGGACCCGCTCAGCACTCGTGGCCCTATCTCAGTGCACCACAAGTCACTGTCCCTTGCGGGTGTGCCTGTGCCGGGCACAGGGCATCCGGGACCACTAAGTCTGTGCAGCTCACGTCATGGACCCTTATTGTTTGTACTTTGAACTTATGATTGTCTGATCACTGTTGTAGTTGTTGCCAGCACCAACCAATCCCTGAGGGGTTGCTTACACTACACAACACCCATCCAGCACAGGCGTCACAGGATGTGTGACCCTGGCAATAACAGGGGCCGGGCGCACGTGCCCATAGCCTGTTCCACAAATTCTCTCAGTGTGTCCGTGTGGTCATTATGTATGCACAAGGGCCCCGGGCCATACCACATCACATTGTGCTGTGTACAGCATGCGCAACCTTGTCACCTCAGGCAGTGGGGTAGACCCGGGACATGTAGCTGTGCCGGACCCCCCTGTGAGCGTAAGGGAGTGGACCAGCGTACTGCAGTATGGCGTAGGGATATGGTCATTCGAAACGTGGCTCTGGGCATGGTTGAGTTTAGGGCTTGACAAGGAGGTAACTGATGCTTGAGTCTCAGGTGTAGTGTCTGTGTGCCAGCCGTCAGGCAATGTGCAATGTTGCTATGTAGCATGCCCATGGATTGCGGCCTCGGCCGAGGGTTACATGAGGGTCAGCAAGCCCACCCGGGGTCCTGGATTATACACGCCAACTGTTGTGTGTGTTGCTATTTCCGCAGCATGTGCTAAAGGTCTACCCACAACTGCAGGGCGAGTTCAGCCAGGCATGAACTCTACATCTGTGTCCGCCCTGTCCTTCCCATAGGCCTACACACATGTGGCCGCTCACCTTCAGCACACAACATCACTGTAGTTGTAAGGCTTGTGGGCATGCGCAGATGGGCATGACAATGGTGTGCCGTAGGGGTGCAAGTGATGCAACCCCGCTGCGCACACTAGTGAATGGGCTCGGGGGGAGGAAGGAGCAGCAGTGGGGCTACGTAATACACATTGATGCCGCTCATTTGCAACGAGCAGTACATATCATACAGGAATCACTAGGTCACACATATCGCACACCAATGAACCAGTGAGCCTGCCAACACATCATGCAGAACCAACTATTGACTCATGTCTCTCTGCACTGTCACAGGTGACCAAGGATATCTACTCTGCGCTTGGATGATGACGCCCCTCCGAGCCCCGAACACACAGGCCCAGAGGCAGTACAATGCGGCCCACAAACACACCAAGGGCACCATGGAACGCACATTTGGCGTGTGAAAGTCACCTTGCAGGTGCCTGGACCTCACAGGTGGAAGGCTCCTGTACAGCTCTGACATTGTGTGCAAGATGATCGTTGCATTTTGTGTGTTGCACAACATATGTGTACGCAGCAAGGCACCATGGATACCTGTCCCAGAGGCACCGGATGATGATGATGAAGATGAGGCAGGTGGACCACACCCCACTGCAGCCGCAGCAGGAATATCCCACAGGGACACCATCAGTGCAAATTTCTTCTGATGAACACATCTCATTGTGACAGTCCTTGGCAATCATGGGACAGTACAGGATAACCACAAGCACAGCATGTGCAAATAAATGCATTCCAAAGTAACATTCCCTAACTGCAAGTCACTCATTTGTTCGGGAACATCACTCAGACAGGTGTGAGTGCGACATGTGTTGATGACGATTTTATGATGTGTTCATGGATGGTGGGTGTATCACCTCTGTGCAGAGGGGCTGTTTGGGGTGTCACATATTCGAAATGCCAGTTCTGGGTGTCACAGTTGTTAGGGTATCCCATTCTTCGGCGTTTCACGTGTGTCCGAAATCATTCCATTTTGGCTGCCATTTGTGACCTACAGGTGAGGGCTCCTTTTGGGGTCAGTTATGTACCACCATGATACATTGATGTCCCCTGTGACTCAAGTCCCACGACATGGGCAACATGTACGTAGGTGGGAGTCACTGCCCCTGCATTCGTCCACGCTGTCATTATTGATTGATCATGGCACTGACACGTCTGTGTGCAGGGGGGTTGCTTGTCCCTCTGCAATGTGAAGGGGAGATGTGGTTTCACTGTGTGTTCCATGCATGTGTCTGCATTGGCGCGGTTTATATGCAGACTGCATGTCAATGTACATTGTGACTGTGAGGACATGCCTATGTGATGCGGGACAATTTTCATTTGTTCTACGTCATGGATGTGGGGTTGTGCTCGTACATTGTCATCTCACCGTTTTTGTACTCTGCTTTTATGGTGCCTTTTCTCGCATGACGCGTGGGAATTGCATGCCTATCTCTGGTTATTGCTGATTTTTGTATAGCGATTGGCCTCATCGCAACTTTTTTGGTGTTCGCCTTTTTGCTGCGTCGCGTTGGATTTAACGCGGTCATTTGACGCGAAGTGGTGGGTCTATCGCATGGTGCCGCTGTGTTGAGAATACCACATTAACACAGTGTTATTTTCTGCGATAGACTGCGATGTGAAGAATTGCGTTAAGCTACTTTTGCGGTAGTTATCACATGTTCTTGAGAATATCCCCCTGAGTTGTTAAACGCTCAGAAGTCTTTATGGTAGCATTCCTATTTGTTACAAATGCCCAGTACTAGGTCTTCGCGTTAGCTTTTGCTTGTTTTCCTAGTTTCTCTGGACTATCCCACAGCTTGGGCAGTCCTAGTGTCTTGCACAAAGTTGCTACACGGAGGAGCCAAGGAATTTGTTTTGCACCACTAATCTTTAGGACTCCCCTCAATAACTCACAATAGTCTGTTAGTTCAGGCGTGGACCATAAGCGCAGCCAATACAACAGGGGTTTAAGTGAAGCCACATCCTTGAAAAACAATGGGATCAGGGGAATACTAACTGGAACAGAAACTAGAGATCTAGCATACAAGTTCTCGCATGCCACCAGCCTATGGGCACCAACATGACACCATAGCTCTGCTCCATAGAGTGCAGCACTCTGTGCTTTCGCCCGATAAACCTCCAGGGCTGGAGAAAGTGACTGGGTCAGAGTATGTTTATGGAAACAAAGTATGAATTTGTATCTATGGCATACGGTAACGTAGCTTTTATCAACTTGGGGTCCCCAACTAAGCGAATCAGCCAACCTAAAGAGTCTCTACAGGGGTATATTGAGTGTAGATGTTTGTCGAGAAGTATGTAATGTGCACTATGTTGAATTGGACGAGTTTAAATCGTGCAATACGATCAAATCAAATCAATACACTAGGTGATGACATTGCCACACATTATCGTTTGTGCACTGTATACTTTTATCAGTAAAACTGTATGTCTCCGCAAATATAAAGGTGATTTCAATTGAAGATGTTTGGTCTGTAATGGCAGTACACTACCACACCATGCATTCTTCACTTTACACCACTCCACTTTACTTTGGACAACTCCACACCACTACAGTCTACTCTGCACCACTCCACACTTCGCCACTCCACTCCATTTCGCACCACTCCACACTGCATTACTGCACTCTACTCTGCACCACTCCACTCTACGGGCCCGATTCACAGAACTAACTTAAGACAAAATCCTAAACTTAACTACCATTTTGGTATTCACATAAGACACTTACTAATTTTGGTATTCACAGAAGGCACTTACTCATTTCGGTATTCACAGAAGTTAGTAGTCTTAACTTTAGGACTCCTAAATGCCTTCTTTGAATACCAAAAGTTTAAAAATTAGGATTTTTCTCAGTTTAGGAGTAGTAAAGTTAGGACTCTAACTTTAGGACTCCTAAATGCCTTCTGTGAATACAGAAAGTCTTAAAGTTAGGAATTTTCTCAGTTTAGGAGTAGTAAAGTTAGGACTCCTAACTTTAGGATTCCTAAATGCCTTCTTTGAATACCGAAAGTCTTAAAGTTAGGATTTTTCTCAGTTTACTCTACGTCCTTCCACTCTACAACACTCTACTCCCGCCACGACACTCCAAAACACTCTACACCTCTCCATGCCACGCCATTCCACTTCACTCAACTCCACACCACTCTATACCACACCATTCCACTCCACTCCATTCTGAATTGAGGAGCAGCCTTCAGCCCCCTGGCTAGAATGCTATGTTTGCTGATTGGCGCCCAAGCTCCCAAGCAACCCTAAGCCCTCCTCTCATACCTGCCCAGGCCCTTTAGGGTTTGTTTGGTGAACCCCAAAACATTCACCTCCATTTTGTGAGCTGCAGTTTTCCTGTGCCCAAGATTGCAGTGAACCAAGGACCAGGAGGTGGTAAGAAGGCAGACTTGTGCTGTCTCTTTTCTGAAATTTAAAAAGCAATTTTCCTCTACCCGTGCTTGCATAATTTCCACCTGTTTTGCTTGTGGTTGTTACAGTTTAAAAATGTAAGATTTTACCTGCCTTTGATTGCATCATTTTCCACATGTTTTGTTTAGAAATTTGAGGTTTTTACTTGCCTGTGACTATTTCATTTCACCTGTTCAATTGTGGGCTTTGCAGTGAAAAACCTGTTGTATTTTCAAATTACCCATGAATACCTGATTTTCCCTCCTAGTTTCTCCCTTGATCTGTGCTCAGACCTGTGTGTTAAGCAATCCACCCCAGCTCCCATTTTGTCTTAGCAAGTGAGTGAAACCAGATTAATCCACCTCCCCCTTAGCAACAGAGAAATTATACATCAGAGACTGAACAGAGGGTGCTCCGAGAAGGCAGAGCTCTGAGACAGCAGTAATCTGCTGCTAGTTGTTTAAGCTGTGTTTTAGGGATTCACTTTTTGGCTAGGAGGCTGAGTAAAAGTATGAGCAAACAGTGTTGTTAGAGGGCCAAGTTTTTTAGGCCCTTACCTGCAGGACTCCAAAGTGTGGATTGAGCCTGTCTGTCTCCTAGGAGATTTCAAAATTAGGAGAAACCTCCATCCCCCTGGCCAGGAAACATGGCCTGAGGCTGCAGGGACTTTATATAGGCTGCTATTGGGTGCTACATGTGTGCATTGACTGATGGTTGTATCTGGTGTTTCTATTGGTGTAGGGTTAGTGTTCTCATTAGTTGAGTATTTGGGGTTACTGATTGATTACTGGGTCAGTGACTCTATTGATGTAGGGCTTAGGGTTAATGATCTGATTGGTGGATAGGTTTAGGGTTTTGGATTGGTTCCAGGGGCTGGGCGTCCTATTGGATGTAGGGCTTAGGTTTTTCAGCACGATTGGCTGCTGGGACTAGGGTTAGGGCTGGGGTTAGGCTTTCTATTGGATGTAGGGCATAGGGTTTAGTTCCTGATTGGATGCTGGGACTAGGGTTGTGATTGACTGTAAGAGGCTTGTCTCCTGTTGGTCGTAGGGCTAGTGTTGTGATTGGTTAGGGTTAGGGCTAGGGTTCCCATTGGCCGAAGAGGTCACCTGATTACCAGGGCTATATAAGGGCATGGTTCAGTAAGGGTGTAGAGGACAAGGTCAATTGCCTGTTTGAGCCTGTTCGAGACTGATCGGGACTTGGGTCAGAAATACGGCCCAAATTTACATTCATCAGCACCCACCCTACCTCAACCACAACCAGAGTAACACATTCCCAGCACATGTACCTTACTCATTTACTACAAATTAACCCAAGACAAAGTTCAATGTCTCAGCTCCCACTACAGAACTCCAGAAATCAAACCTATACACCCTTCTATCCCAGCTCCCACACATTATACCCATCACCCACAAACAGGGCATAACTCTATCCTATACCATTAACCTATCCACTCATCACTAACACAACCCAAATCCACACCAGACTTAACTATAGCCCATCCAGACACACACTCCCCACTCTAATTACTCCTAACAGGCCCCCTTTTGTCACTAACAGACCTATACTCAGCATTCCATCAGTTCTCCAACCAATGCCTTCCTCTTCTTTCTACCACAATAACACAACTGCACAACACTTACACTCCACTGCACCACACATATTACCTCTTGCAGCAATCAAGTGTAAGACAAACACTCTTAACTCTACATTTCCGACACACTACTAGACACGGTTTCAGACCTGATAACATTACACTCCAATCTGTGTGTTCTGGGTGACCTCAACATTAGGTTTGACAAACCCAATATGCCCCATCGGAAAACAATCATCTCTGCCCTAGACTCACTGAATCTGCATCTGATCATCCACCAACACAAACACATTGCTGGACACATCCTGGATGTCATTTTTGAAAATACAGAATTAGTTAACTTTCAAACAATGACTCCGGCTACATGGTCAGACCACTATTTGCTTGCTTTCCAACATAAAACAACACTAAGCAACACCGAAACCACCTTACGTGCTTCCAACTATCCACAGTGAAACAAACTCAATTTGGAACGCTTAGAAACACAACCAACATCCAGTACAGATTTAGACACAATCAATTCTGTTTAAAAACTCTATGAGTGGCTACAGGAAGCATTTGATATCCTGATACCACTAAAAACCACACAACAGAACAAAAGAAAACAAGTACCTTGGAGAAATACAGAGATATAAGAGATAAAACAATTAGAAATCTGCAACGTGCCAGGCTGAAAACAAACACCAATCAAGACAAACGTCGCCTACAGAAACTTAACAGAATATACAAGTCAGCTATCAGAAAAGATACTATTCAGACAGAAGTCAAATTGCTAAATGTGCAAATAACGAATTCTATAAAATTCTCAATTAATTTCGTAAACCAAATTGCTTAGATAGAGCTCATCCCGTTACTCAAGATTTCACAGATAAACTGGCAAATTATTACACGGTCAAGCAGGCACGTTGTACTCATCCCAAAGACAAAGCACCAGCACTGGTGCTTTTCCAAAACAACAATCCAAGAATACTGTAACCCAGCCTCTCCGTTCCTTCCAACACATTTCACACGATGAATTTATGGACCTGGTCAAATCATGCAGGCCTGCTGACATCCCTTCTGACCACTGTCCACTGCAAACCTTCAGAACAATTCTTCTAACAACTTCTGCTTCCACACCAGTAATTAGAATTATCAACAATTCCTTAACTACAGGAATATTTCTAGAAAAACTCAAAAAGTCATACATAAGCCCATTACTGAGGAAAACAAACTTGGACCTGCTGAACCCTGACAACTACAGACCGATTACAAATGGGCCTTTCCAGGGCAAACTGATAGAAAGAGCAGCATTCACCCAGATGTCACAATTTATTGAAGGTAATGCCATACTTTCAGGCTTCTAAACCGGATTCCATCAAGGAAGAGGCACTGAATCTGCCCTCCTTGCCATCTGGGATGACCTGAAGAACACAGTTGATGGCAACTGGGTGGCTGCGCTACTTCTCTTGGGCCTCTCGCCTGCCTTTGATTTGGTTGACCATGACACTCTGACACAAAGACTCTACGAAGCCGGCATAGATGGGACTGCTCTAAACTGGATCACATCTCACCTTCGCGACCGAACTAATGTCATCAATACCCCCCCTTTTTCGTCCAAACCGTACCTCACAAAAGCAGGGGTCCCTCAAGGCTCTATCATCTCGCTCATGATTTTCAACATCTACATGAAGTCATTACCAGCACTGATCAATCAATTTCACCTCAAGTGCTATAACTATGCAGATGACACGCAAATACTCCTTCAGCTGGAATGCCGCCAATTTTCAGTCATTTCAGAGCTGTGGAACAATCGATGACGTAGAGCCATCTTAAATCGAATGCTTCCAAAATTAAAATACTCATGTGTGGCGATTGAAAACATTATGACCCTTTCGCCGCCTGGCCTAATTATCTGGGAACACCGCCTAAAGAATTGAAGGAAGTAAGAAACCTCAGAATGACCATGAACTCAAAGCTATCAATGAATGCGAACTAGCAAGATCAAGCTTTGTTACTATAAAAACTCTGCAATGAATCTTCCCCCATTTGGGATTTCCACACAAGGTCCAGACTACCATCTCTCTTGTTCTGTCCAAACTCGATTACGCCAATAGCCTCTACCATGGATCACCTATAACGACTATGAAAAGACTACAATGGATTCAGAACTCAGCTTCCAGACTACTCTTACATATAAAACGGCAAGACCACATCTACCCTGCCTTGAAAGCCCTGCATTGATTACCCGTTGCTATAAGATCCACATTCAAGCTGCTTTGTATCACCCACAAAGCAATACATGGAATAGGACCGCTCTTCATCAGGAATAACATCACCAAATACATTCAACAAAGGAACCTCCACTCTAGAGTGGCACCTTGCCTCAAAATCCCAACGTACAATAAAAAAACCATGGGTGGCACATCCTTCTCTGTTCAAGCAGGCAAATTATGGAATTCTTTACCCCCAACATAAGATCCACAGACAACCACCTTATCTTCAGAAAACTTCTCAAGAATTGGCTCATCCCCACATAACAACCATACGCAAACAGAACTATGCAGCATATGTATAAGCAGTTATTTGTACTATAGATATGTACCTATATATGTGCATTTTTTGTATAAATGTGTAGAACTATGTTTTTAAAAATATAGATATTCATTAGTTCTGCTTAACAAATGTACATATTACTGATGGAATAATGTAACTATGTTTTTAACATGTATATCACTAGCTTCATATATAAGTAAATTGTTATCATAACTATTTATCTACAATTGCTTCACTAATCAATCACAAAAAATATATATATATATACATTTTAAAGTACAACAACACTTGAAATCCAAAGTTTATTAAATTCATATTTAATCTACATATATTACCTTCCATATGCATCATATACCTTTCATCTACTTATGTATCTATATATATATAACTTTTCTTCTAATTCAGCATATCCAATGCCCTACCCTATTTCTCACCCCATACCGCTCTCAATATTTTCTCTACCTCAACTCTCTGACTCATCTCAAACCTCTTTCTACTACTCTTTCCAATGCACTACCCTATTTCTCACCCTATACCTCTATCAGTCTATCCTCTAACTCCACTCTCTCATTCTTCTCAAACCCCATATCACTACTACGATCCCCGAAATAACTCTTTCTATACTCTTCTCTACTCTACCCTTCCTTGCATCATCTCATTCCTCTTTTATTATTTTGATCTCCCAAACCCTTCCCTCTGACTCTTCCCCCTCCACCTCCCTATTACCCATTCCAAGCCTCCTACTTCTGCTATGAACTCCCCCCCAAAAAATCGAAATCCTTCCCTCTTCTATCCCTCCACTATCCTTTTCAATTCAAATAACAGACTAACATGTCTTCCTCTCAAATTAATTTCATATTTCACTATACTAATTCACCTCTAATCCTTTATGGGTTCTGAAGTAGCGTGCTACTTGCCAAAAGAGCTCTTCAACATCTCATCAGGGGTAGCAAGTGCTATGTAAATGCAAACCTTTTTCCCTCATCTATCCCTCCACTATCCTTCACAGTCCCAATAACTGACTAACATATCCACCACCCAAATTATTTTCATATTTCACTATACTAATTCACCACTAATCCTTTATGGGTTCCAGAGTAGAATGCTACTCACTGAAAAAACACTTTGACGCCTCGTCTGGGGTAGTAAGCGCAATTTAAATGCATTTACAATACAATACAATACTCCACTTTGTAACACACCATGCTAATCTCCTTTACCCCACTAACTTTTAGCCATGCTGAACAGCAGCCATGCTGGTGTACAAAGTGGCTAAAACATATTGGCAAAAGCCAAGAGCTCTTGCATAGGCAAGACCTACTGGCTTTGCAAATGCTTGTTATGTAATGGAATTTTGTCACTACCCATCCATGAAGCCAGAATTTTCCCAGTATCGCAGGAATGTGAGTACAGTGGGAATAGAAGGGGGTCCTTTTTAGGTCTCTCGTAGCGTTGCAGCGCAACACGCTGCTCTCTTTGCGAGGCATGCTGTATCAGAGTATTTTTTAGAAGTGGGGTGGAAGCCCCGCCCCTATTTTTCATTGGCTGGCCTCATCATCTATGGTAAACGCTGGCTTCCGATTGATAATGAGGCTTCTTAGCCCCTCCTTGTTACTCCCTGTCTCCTTTAGGGACTGCCCATCAGGACTGGATTGTTTACTTGAATTGCTATACTGTCTCCTTCGATTAGTCGGTGAGCACTTTTTTTTCTCATTTGCACAATGGCGACAGCTTGTTTCCACTTGTGATATAGTCCGAGGTATTTTAAAGGGCCGGGCTGGACGATCCAGTTCTTTCTAACAATTCCACAAATTCTGAAGAGGGGAAGCACGTCTGGGTATAAGAGGAATCTTTGTCTCCTCTGCGCTCACATTGGTCGTGAGAAAAAAAAAGTCTTGGTTGCAGTTTCTGCTTGCAATTTTGCTTCCTGGTGAAGTTTTAGGAGTTGTAATTTAAGGGAGTGCTGCTCTGCATGAGTCAAGTGCTGTAAACACCTTGTAGCGCACTTATATTAAATATAAAATGCCACCCACACAATCTTCACGTGCCTACACAAAGTCACTGCCAGGTTTGTGACATCGTCAAAGGTGAAAAAAGCCCGATCTGATCATTTGCTGCCAATGTATCCACACCACGGCATGCACTGCAGGTCAGGGCACGAGTGCTCAGCACTTGCGCCTACACTTTTAGGTAGAGCCGGCCCTTGCTCCAATAGCGCCCTGGGCGGAATGACATGTGCCGCCCTCGCTGCTGCTTGTGAATACAATGGGGCAGCAGCCGTTTTCCACAGTCAGCCCTTGGCTGGCTACTTCAAGGCAGTGACTGGCCTCTGAACACACTGCTCTGCACCCCCCAAGCTCACCTGAGTCACCCTAGCTCTGTCCGGCTGTTTCCAAGTTGTTTGGAGGGGGGGAGGTATAGATGGCCGGTGGCCTGGCAAGGTAGGACGTAGAAGAGGCTGATAGGAACAAGCATTGGCCTAGACAATAGGTCTCACCATTGGGACCTTATACGTTTTATCTCTGCCACCTGGGTTTAAAGAGCTATACAACAAAAAAGAACACCGGTGAACACATGCATACACACGCAGACATGCACTTCTCAGAGCAAACCACAGATGGCCATAGCACACATAGGTAGACACAGACATGCGTGCACAGTTTCTCACCCATAGGCAGAAAGAACACATACATACAGATACACACATCAATCATACCCTATACAGCTCCTTCCATGTACACCGATACCCATGGATATGCACCTTTCCACTCATACTTGTTTTCAAGCTCCGTATCCTCCTCTCTCTTGCTAAAATGATGCCTCTTAAGAACAAGCATTTGCAATGCAATAGGTGTCGCATTTGCAAGAGTTTAAGCTATTAGCATTACAAATGGCAATGCCTTTTATTTGTTTTAAAAACCAAAACATAAATAAGACATTGTCATTTACAATGTGAATAGCTCAAACTCGCGTAAATGCGAGACCTATTGCATTGCAAATGCTTGTTTAACTTTGAGATGGAGAACAAATCACATCCCATAGCTCTTGAGTACCTAACTCCTATAATACATTTAATGATTATATACACATTATGAGGGTTGTATCTAGCATTAGCTAAACTGTCTTCTAGACAATGCAAGTCATACAAGATTTCCAAATCAATTGATCTGTAGAGTTCTGTTAGATAATCCATTCCTGATTTGAAATCTATATTAGGTTGTGATGTGGTCTTTTTTACAGTATTTTGGGCAATTATTTTTTTTAATCAAACTTTATTGGGTTTTTGTTTTTTCTTCTTCTATTGCCCATATAATGTACATACCATACTTTTATGACACATTAAAGCATACAAGTCCCCTTGTAGGGTCTCCATGCAAGAAGTAGTATGTTCATCAGTATTCATGGCTGGAGAATGTGATAACACACATTATAAACAAAAAGAGACATTAAATTTTCCCGTTATCTTGACTTCCGTCAGCTAGGTCATAAAGCATGCTTATGTACAAAACTGTTCATAACCCTTAAACCCCCCCCCCCCCCCACCACCCTTTGTTGGAAAAAAAAAAACGCCACCCTCCCCAGGCTCTGATTTTATTATACAAAATCCTAGTTGCTCATCCTTCTCACCCCGTATTTCAGTAAAATGAATTAACTTATCATACCATTACGTTTTGACCTATCCACCCAGGACTGCCTGGGAACTCCATAGTTCTGTCTATTGTTGTGTATGTGGGGCGTCGGGGACATCATCAAGATTGGCACTTTTGTGGGTTTCCACCATTGTGTCCCATTCCAAAGAAATTGGGGTTTTCCGCATTGGGGTTTTGCCTGGCTTTCTGCCACCGCCCACCTGGTCAGCTCACTATGCCATATGCCCACCGTGGGGGCCTTGATCGATTTCCACAACACATAGTAATATACCTCTTTGCCAATATGAGCGCCAAGTCCAGAAAGCGTAACTGAACCTTGTGGGTCTTTCTGCGCTTACGGATACCTAGTAAACATTCCAATGGCACCCCACCTATTGAGAGATGAGTAGTTTTCTCTAACGAGCTCTCCACCCCTGCCCAAAATTCCCCAAGGCTCGGGCACACCCATAGCAAATGTAGGAGGTCTGCTGCTGGTAATTTGCATCGGGGGTGTAGCCAGGCATATTCTTTGTAATTTACCTGGGGTCAAGTAAGCTCTATGAAAAATCATACATTGAATAAACTTAAACTTGGCGTTACGAGGTATTTTCCGTGGGTATTCCAACATATTTTCCCATTCCTTGTCTGTGAACTTTCGCCCTATATCCGCCGCCCATTGTGTTTGAAGCATGTCTAAGGGGACTCTAGCATTTGTGTGGGCGCTAGTGTACAACCACTTAATAAGGTGACTGCCGTGTAATCCATCCAGTTGGGGTTCTTCCCCCGTGGAGCCCAGTGTTGTTTGATATAATGTAAAAGGGCAGCATGTGTCATGTACATCGTGTTAGGTGCCCCCGTTTCTCTTGTAAATGCGTCATGGTCCATCAGTGTCCCCCCATTGAAGAACGCCCCGACAGACTCCACCCCCGCATCCAACCAGGGCAAGCGTGCCTGTTGCGTTAATCTGCCACTCGCCAGTGGTATACCCACTATCGGAATATTATCTGCATAAAGCCCACCGGTGGAGGTGTATTTCAGGGCCTTCTTCCAGCATTGTAATGCAGTATGCAGTAGAGGTGGTAGTTTTGGTTGAGGTTTACTGTGTGGCAGAAGCAAAGTAGTATTTTGGGCAATTATAGACCAAAATTATCTTGAATTCCTAGATGCAGCAGCCTAACATAAATCATTCCACAAATTGTCTTTTCATGATTTTTCCAATGTAGATCTTCTGCTGCACCCTATAAATCTTGTCCGACTCCCAGAACATTGGCTATACGACTTGGTTATTGAACTATTTATGTCTGCAGACATTTTCTCATCTATGATGTCCATTAGCTCGAGCTTTTGAAAATTATAACTGTTTCGATGAGACGGGTGAATTTTAACAATCATTTCCATGAAGAATCCAAATAATGTTATAATATTACACTTAAGATGATCATTTTTTCAACTTTGAAAGGTTAGTGAATTTTTAAGAGCTGATATATTTCTAGGACTCCAATTTATTCAGCCACAAGACTTAGAAATCAAACTTCACGTCTTTTAAATTACAACAGGCAACGTTTTCCAGGAAAAGGGTTGCATTGAAGGATATAATTTAATGATGGCTCATTTTAATAGCAGGCTGTAAAGGTCAGAGATAAATTGAAAAGCCTCATAAGAAGAAATCTTATAATCAATTATAGAGTGGCCATGGGCACATATATGGGACGGGCTTGCTGGAATGTCGTTTTTTTAATTGACCATTTACAACTATGCAATCCAATTCACTTAGTTGTTCCAAAAAAATGTTTCCCATGTTTGCCAGCCTAACGTTGCTGCAGGAGCTGTGCCTCTGGATAGTTCATGACTCTCCACTCTCTTTATTTCTATAGATTTCCATAGCCTGATTGGAGGTTTTCGCATTTAGATCTCTAATGATTATGTTATAAACATATTATATAGAGCACGCTAGCGCAGGCGAATGTACTTTTATTGAGGATCTACAACCAGTCGCCAGCCCACAGCGTAGTATACGTAAGAAGAACATGATACTGCAACACCCATGAAGCATTGCGAGGTGACGCACGACGCCTTGAGGACCACCCATAAAGGGAGTAGCGGTGCTCGCTGAGGCGTCGGAAATTGTTCGTCCCAACCGTGCATTCGACGTCCATATTCCCAGAAGAGGTCTGCTAAGGGTGCACTGCGATGAATCTCTTTCACTCTTGTGCCTTGCATTTGTGCATGGAATTCCTTTCCCGACTTAATTGGTGAGCGTTATTCGCTCATGCGAAGGAAGGTCCTTTGGTTTTCTTTTTCTTGCCCGGTATTTCCTGCATTTGGATTAGACCCGTAAATTAACATGGCAGAGACTTTGCTTTTTAGGTCTCGCCTGAGACAGCGCTTTAGCGCTGCTCTGGCGAGACTTATAGTAAGCGAGTTTTGGAAGTGCAAACGAGTGCTTTCAGGCCTCCAAATACAGTGCATGTGTGCCGGGCGCGCGCACCATTTGGAGGCCTGAAAGCACTCGTTTTCTTTCACTTTCGCCTGCCACACGGCCGCGCTTTGAAGTGTGATCGCGATTGCGATCACTTACATTTCGCGGGCGCTTTGATGTTTTCAGTGAGCCGCGCGGCCACTGAGGACATCAAAGCGCCCGTGAACACCATTTGCCACCCCCTTCCTGCTTGTTAATTTAGCACTCCATAAGAATGCATGTTTGCAGGCCTCTCTACTCCTGCCTGTCCCTCGCTTTCTTTGTTGCTTGCTCCCGTCTATCCCACCGGGCCTCATTCAGAACATGCATTCTGAGAAAAAAACGATCAACCACCGAGTGCCAGAGTGCTCTTCAAAACATTACAAACACATTTCACAGGTATACATTTAAACAGGAGATCGCGGGTGAACATTTTCTTATGTAATAGTCCGGAGCCGTAACATTTGCCACCTCAGCAGGCGAACTGATTTTCAAGGGATATTTTGGTGGTTGAATACACCACATCCATGTGCTGATCAGTTGTAAGTTCTCCCACTGTGTTTAGAGCGAGTGTAAACCAGAGGAGATCACGGGCTTTCAGAGAAAGCAGTGGCGCTCTTGAGGGCGGGGTGGAGGGCGACTTCCATTCAAAACCGAACCAACAGCCGCTCCGCTGCATGACTGGGGGCACTTCTGGCCGGTTATGTTTACCCTACTGCTGCGATGTCCTAACTGTAAACGTAATGCCACTTTGGGGACGGTATCAGGATCCAATGTTTGTCTCAGGATGTAACGCGATCCTTTTAATTTAGTTTTCTACTGGAAACGTACGTTACCACGAATAGCCTCACAGTGTTATTCACCTATACCACTGAAAGACGTTGTGTGATCTTGGACAAACCCTTTCTTCTCCCCATCTCCTAGTTTGTGGGAAGAGTTTTAAGAATGGACTGAATTGCTGTTATTGTGTGGCACGGGATTTGTTAGATAGCGGTTGCTTGAAGTTCATTTTGCGAACGAAAGTAGCCATTCCTTGTGTCATTTCTTTCTGTATGCGATGTTAAAATGCTTAGCCAAGAAATAATATTTGTATCGGTAATATGCAGGGTAGTTCCCTTTCAAAGGATAAAACTGTAGCAAAAGAAAAGCGAGCAAATGCTGTTGGCACGTTGGTGTTCGCTTGGGGTCATAAGGTGCTGTCTAATACCGATATAATACAAGGACACCACATTTTCACTGCAGATTGCAACTGCTCTGTTGTGCTTCATGGGGGGCTGTATGCTCACTACTTGTATTTAAGGCGGTCTTAACATGAAAAAGAAGCTGCTCGATGACACGTTGCATCACTGAATGAACTCATTTGAAGGAACATTAAGTGGTATCTGAGACCATTTATACCAAATAATCAGATTTCACTTCTCAGGATGAGTTATCTAAAATAAATCCCTCCTCTGTTCTTCGTTGCTACTTTCACCAACCTTTGCTTTGCGTTGACAAGAAGGAGGCAGGGGTACATGCCGAACGGCACCTTCCACAGCTCTGTCTATGGAACCGCCTAGTTTAGATGCACAGCTTTGGAGTCTAGGTATTTACCGGTCGGCTTAATGTGCCGCTTTTTGACTGCGATTTAAAAACTCTGCAGCCTCGAGCTGGGAAAGGGCGCCTTCGTATTTTATTGGCCGTGTCTATCTCTATTTTCATCTTTTGTTTTCCGATTGCTATTTTATTTGCAATCCTTGTTTAACCCCCACCACTCAACACATGCAGTATATTTAAAAATAATATGTCCTCCCCCTGGAACGCCTACCGCGGGGGTATTTGTGAGCCGCCACTGCTACCGGCTGCCTCGCCTGCTCCGTCTCCCTAGATGGCCCCCCTCCCTCGGCCTTGGGCATGCGGTCCCCCAGTCCCTGATCTATTCCCATTCCCCTCTCCAGAGTTCTGCTGCTGGTTGGGATCCCCCACTTATGGAGCACGTGCTGTCACTTTGGATCGCGGGTTGCCTTGCGGGTGTGGTTTTTTGTGTTGT
This sequence comes from Triturus cristatus, assembly GCF_964204655.1. Lineage (NCBI taxonomy): Eukaryota > Metazoa > Chordata > Amphibia > Caudata > Salamandridae > Triturus > Triturus cristatus. The sequence continues at coordinate 678,651,010 of NC_140581.1, forward strand.
TCTGTTTTGATAAAAGGGAACCGTACTGTGGGCATGGAGCTATGCGGCCTGCAACATTGATTCCTCCTGTTTTGCTAATCTGTACTGCCAAGAGACTCTTACCGTATGTATGCAATATGCTTTTGTCACTCTAGCGGCCGGCCGAGTGGTTGTAGGCCCATACCTGTAACTTTTTCAAACTGCAATAAACGGTTTCAAAAAAAAAAAAAAAAAAAAAAAAAAAAAATAATATGTCCTCACTGGTATTTATTTTACCGGCCTCTGGATGATGAAATGCTAATGTGTCTCATAAGGTCACATGGTCATTTCAGCTGTAGGAGTATTAGCCATTAGGAATTTTATCAGAATTAAATCCAGTGACACACATCGTACTTGCACGCGCACATACAACAACATCATTACATCACGTGCATTCACTCACTGAGCTTCATAAAAGGATGAGTAGCCATAAACTGGAAGTTACTAACAGACGCACACACACCCTGTACAGCAGGCAGATTAACCCACTGATCTTTCTTAGCAGGATTCAAAGCTACGTCCTTTAATTTACTTGGACATCTCTGCTGCAGCAACATTAGGCTACAAAACAATTTTACCCGAATTCTGTTCTGCTACTATTAGGACACAAACTGTCTCTGCATCAGGTACTTTACACCTCCATGCTACATTGCAAGGGACTGCACCTGCAAGATGTCTGCAACGAATTTCTTTGCTGTTTCTGCCTTTTCATTGTGTTGTTCCTGTTCCACTCACCTCTTTTATAGCGCCCTTTTTCACTGCTCCTAAGTCACTCGCACTTAATACGTTTGTCACTCTTCTTTCCTTTCTTGGTTAATATGTTCCTGTACCCTCCCTTTTGTTTGTTAAAACTGTATTCTTCTGTTCCTTCTTTCTCTCGTTAGCAGTGGCGTAGCAAGGGGGAGGGGATGAGGGAGGGGGCGGTCCGCCCCGGGCGCCACCAGTTTCAGGGGCCACCTCCCCTGGTAGCTGCCGTCTCGGGATTCCCCAATATGCAGTGCAGTCCTGCGATTCCCCTAGTGCTGGCGTTAAATCTAGCTGCCTAGCGCCAACGCTTTGGGAATATTTGGTAATATTTATGTGTGGCTTTTTAAAACATAAATAAAAGGCATTGTCATTTACAATGCCAATAGCTCAAACTCGTATAAATGCGAGACCTATTGCATTGCAAATGCTTGTTGTTCATGTCACTCCGAGAAAGATAACATTGTGTTATTGCCGTGGGTGAGCCATTCCCACTGTTTAAGCGGCAAGTACAGACTACAGGATATCATGGTGCTTCATCACCCCCCTTTTTTTGTTGCTACTACGTGAATTTATAATTACGGATGATATGATGATATAAAAATACTTTGGATTATGACTATATGGACTGTGTTATGTTCTTGGATAATTCCAAAACAATATTCTCTGGAGTAAAGATTTATATTGTATTGTTCTTCTGGCTCTATTTAACAGGGGTAATCAGGAGTGGTATAGGACTACGCTCTATCCCTGTGATAAATTGTGGAGTCTAGAAAGGGTAGGTCACTATTGAATCAGTTCATGTGTATTAACGAGGGTGTGCCCTTCTCCGAAGCTTGTTAATTATGCACGGTGCTCTTTATTTTCAATGAATGGTTTTCTTCTATGTTTCCCACACTGCAGCCATAACGTAGTGTTTGGTGTGACCTCACTAAGTCCCAATCTCTGTAGAAGTTTCTTAAACTACAGGTGCATTCTTTTTTGTTACAGGTATAGGAGGTTGCTTACCCTATCCATGGTTCTTATATGCATGTATTATGTGGAGATGAATAGATGGTATTTATGATTGTTGTTGTCATTTCAGGTCTCCCTCCCTGCTGTTCCAGTCCTTTCCTTCCCTCACTTGATCCTCCCAATGACCTGTGCCATTACGGCTATTAAGGCTTGGGGATATCCAGAGGTGGGCCATTCTGAGCAACAAACCGATCCTGAGGACAGAACACCTTGACAGATTATTACATAGCAGGTCTTTTTCCTTTCCGATTACTTGTGTGATCAACTCCTGTACTAACTTATAAAGATCAATATATTGTGGCCCTGATGGTAAATATACATTGAAAATTACCCAAGACCAGCATTGTGGATACAACCCAAGTTTTAAGCATGTGTTGTATTACTTGGATGATAGACTATTTTAGAAAACCACAAATATCGCCTCTCCTTGTGTTCTTTGATGGGTGACTAATCACACAGGATCTTATTACGATGTCTGGCGGACGTGAGTCCACCGGACACCATTCCAGATTGGGAACCGCCCGACCTTAGGATTCTTCAATGGATGCTTGTACGGTGTGCGGAAATGGCCTGCAGCACAAGCTGCCATTGAAAAATTGATGTTTTCAAACATCTCTGCACAGTGCCTCATGGTGCCTTCCACACGTGCCTCAAGGTGCCTGGCACACGGTGCAGGGATGTTCAGGGGGGCACCATAGAGGAGGACCAGGAGGGAAGGGGGCCCTGCTAAGGGCCACCAATGTTGCTTTCTGACAGCCTTTCCATGTCGGAAAGGCTGACTTGGCATGGCTGACAGAAACCGACATCATAATACCGATGGCGGAGCCACTGTCATTAAGGGATTATGAAGTGTTTCCGATGCACCGACTGGCTCCTTGAGCTCGTCAAAAGCGCCGTGGATGGTACCTCCGCCTGCTGTCTCCAACCACACACATTGCAATGCATCGGTCCGACCGCAACAGCAGATGGCAGTCGGACCACGCCTGATGAGCCGTCGGTTGCTGTCCAACTGCCATTGTAATCGGCCCCATAATATTTATCCATTCAAAAATCCTCAGGGGCCCACGTTTTTTTTAATACAAATGATTCCTGGAACAGTATTTTGTTTGGGGGTCAGAAAGGAGCCCAGCAGGATTCCAGGAGAGGATTGGCAATTTTTAGAATTATTAAAAGAAAAATGGCATAGAGGCTTCATATTTAGGGCTCTTGTCACCCAAGATCAAGCCATAGCATCATCACTCGGCACCATACTATGAAGATGAGGTTGCTCTTATAGGATGCTCTTATAGGATATAAGCCATCCAGCAATTTGAGCTTAAGCAAGACTACTTAACAGCATCATTTTGGCTTACGCTCGAATCCGATCAGAAGGCATACATGTTAATTCTTAAGTTTGATCAGTTAATTTGCTTCTATTCTCTATCCAACAAAAGGGTGGGATCTATATTGAGAACCCCTCATGTAAAAAACACAATTCCTCATTATCAGAGTAGAAATAATATTTGACACAAATAAAACTCTAAAGAGCTTTTCAAATTGATTATCCTAAATAATTGCAGATTCAGTATATTTTATTCTTTTATACTCAGTTCCTCAATATTTTGTAAGAGTTTCAAAAAGAGAGATCTGTTTAAATGAACGGTACAATTCTTAAACAGAGATATAACATCTAATAATTTGTGAATGACATGTGTCCTTAAATCCTCATTTAAGAATTTTGCATAGGTCAAATTCTGTTGATATTGTTGAGCATTGTAGCTCAAATTTGATCTCAGATTGACAATAGAGGATCAGGTTCCATTGCTAAAGAATTCAGTCTATGCACCTTAGTACCAGATAAAACCATCTCTTGAAGTGAGCAGAAACTAAATGAAGCCAGATAATACAAAATATCCAGAAAGCTGGCAAAGCTCAATGCTGATTGGCTCAACTCAACTGTTTTCTGAGCTGCAAGCTTAACTGGGGCTGCCCTCCTGCCCTGCCACCACAGCTGGAATCCATCTTGAATTCTCCCTCACCAAACAAGATTCACACGTAGTGCTTTGCTGTGGGGGCCTTCTCAATTGAACTGAAGCACCTAGCCCCAGCAGACAAATACAAGTCCACCAGCAGAGCCCCATTTGGGAAGCAGCAATGAAACAGAAGGGTGGCAAAAAATGGGAGAGACAGTGAGGATGAAAGTGTATACAGAAATCATAAGGAGAAATTATGGACCTCATTATTTCAAAAGGTAATACCATCACATAGGAAGACATTACTCCTTGTGATTGGTCTAACCACTACAGCATCTTCTTCTTTATCAATAGGGAGGTGATACCAAAAAAGATCCAACTCAAGAAAATTAAACAGTGGAAAATGGACCTCAGGAATATTAATTAACACGGACGGTCTAGCTACTGATTGCAAAAATGCCTTGTCTCCCCAAGACAACTTGACTGATGTTCATGATCTCACGGACTTCTACAACTCTACTATCTCTGATATCATGGACTCAATAGCACCTCTACCACAAACAAATGCCGACTCCAAATTCTCCAAACCATGGCTCAACGACAACCTAAACTCTGATCGCCGCAACTTAAGGGCAGCTGAACGTCTATGGAGATCAAAACCATCTGCGTATCATTTGAAATCCCTTAGATCGGTTAGGAGCTCCTACAATAAAAAAATCAAGATGACTAAGGCCGACTATTTCAGAGCCCAACTTAGACAAGCCGCTAATCGCCCCAAAAAACTTTCTGAAATTGTCAAAGAGCAATCATTGATAGTTCTCAGTCACCTCGACTCAGCAGACAAGTCTCCTTCCTGCAATGATCTGAATACTTTGTTTATGGAGAAAACTGAATCCATCAGTCTTAACCTTGAAGCTAGAGGGCCCTTCTTACATTACTTGAGAGTACCGTTCAGCCTGTCATTTCGGTGGGTCAAAAGTCTAAGCACTAAGAACAGGACCACATGGAACTCCTTCTTGCCCCTCAGTGAAGATGACATCTCAAAACCCTCTTAGCATTAACCCCTCTAATCACTTTAGCAACCTATTGCCACCATCGCCTCTTCATCTCAAGGCAAGATTCCTGAATGTCTAAAAGCTGCGCAGGTCTCACCCATTCTAAAAAAACCTGATTCAGACAGATCTGATGTCAACAACTTACGTCCTATCTCCAACATCCCCACTCTGGCTAAGCTCTTAGAAAAATGCGTCCAATCGCAACTTTGTGCTCGCACATCGAGACTTTCAATCTCCTGTATCAATACCAATCTACCTTTAGGAGTAGTCAAGGTACCGAATCAGCACTCATTCACATCATTGATGATATGTTTCACATGCTAGACCTTAATGAATCCTGCCTCTTAATCCTCCTGAATCTTTCTTCTGCATTCAACACGGTTAACCATGACAACCTTTTAACTATTGTGGAACACAGGATGGACCTCTCTGGCTTGGTACTGCCATGGTTCTCTTCCTTACTTCACAATAGATCCTAAAGAGTTATGGTGAACCATACCCTATGCCAGCCGCCTGTAGCTTCCATGGGGGTCCTGCAAGGTTCTGCCCTTTCTCCTATACACTTTAATATTATCCTGGAACTGCTAGCAAACGTTCTATCATCCATGAACATTCTTTTTCATATGTATGCGGATGACACACAACTTTATTTGAAAATCAATTCTTCTGAAGACTTCATCTCACTCAACTCCTCCTTGTTGATTATCCAAAACTGGCTACCTGAAAACCATCTCTTGCTGAACACCATCAAAACAGAATTCCTCATCATTACCCCGCCTAAGCACACCCCCAAGATTGACCTCTGGATGAAACTCCTCTCGACTTTCAACTGCTCCCCGGTTATCATCGACTCAGTTAAATCTCTCGTAATCACCCTGGACTCACACTTGAACATGAAGAAAAATATTAGTAAGCTGTGCAAGGGTGCGAACCACCAAATAAGGATTCTTAGAAACATAAAACCATTCCTCCCTCAAGAGGACTTCAAGCAGGTGGTACAAGGACTTGATCAACCGAGGCAAGACTATGGGAGTGCGACGCTCTGTGGCCTCCCCAAATACACCTTGGCCCCGCTCAGGGCTTTATTGAATGCTGCTGCCAAGCAAGAATACATTTAAAGATTGCTTGTTTGAAACACAAAGCCCTCCACGTCAAAGATCCTGGATACTTGGCTCACAAACTGGAATTGTCAGGAGGTGGCAGACCATCCAGAACTACAAATTCATTGCTACTGAAACTCCAGACCTTTCGCAAAAAGAAAACGAGATTCAGAGCCTTCTCAGGGGTGGCACCTAAGATCTGGAACTCTCTCCAACCGGAAATTCACAGAATCCCCTACTCGTTCCTGCCTTAATTGGATCATGGCTCGTCTGTTTGCGAAATGTCCTTTTTTTTTCTAACAATTTTAATGTTCTATAATTCTTTGCCTTACCTTATTTATTTATTTATTTATTTATTTTTTAAACCGTTTATTGCAATCTCAAGAATATACAAGTATGGGCCTACAACCTTCCGGCCGGCCGCTAGAATGACAGGAGCATATGACATACGTTCAAAAACACTTGGCGTTGCAGAAAAGCAAAATCAGGAGGTATCAACGTCGTGGGCCGCATCACTCTGACCCCACAATACGGTTTCATTTATACAAACAACACGAAAACCACACCCGCAAGGCAACCCGCAATCGAAAGTAACAGCACGTGCTCCCCGAACGGGGAACCCAGCCATCCACAGGAGTCTAAAGAGGGGAAGGGGAACAGATCGAGGACTGGGGGAACTCCGTGCTCGGGGCTAGGGAAAGGAGTCAACTAAGGGGACGGGGCTGGTGAGGCCGCAGGCAGCAGTGGTGGCGCGCAGATACCCCCGCGGTAGGCGTTCCAGGGGCCCCATACTTTCACCCATGCCCCAGGCTTACCCCTCGCCACATACACCACCTTTTCTCGGAACATGCACCAATCCATGTGTTCTTTCCAGGCCGACACCGCCGGGGGCCTCTGGGATCCCCACAGTTGAGCAACGTCACGCTTAGTTATCATATATCCCAGAGTCACCCATCGCGTCTGCGGAACCGAGTAGTCAGTTGGTTCCCACACATTCAGCAGGCATCTCCTCGCTTCAGGCAGCAGCGCGACATGCGTAACCACTCGCAGGACCTCATGCACACCACGCCAGAATCGCTCCACCTTCGGGCATTCCCACAAAATATGCAAAAAAGTCGCCAAAGCACCACACCCACGCTTACACAACCCATCCTCAGCATAGCCCATACGCAGAAGCCTTGGCCCCGTCATGTAAACCCGGTGGAGTATCTTAAGCTGGACGAAGCGAAGGCGAGCCGGTATGGCCACCTCCTTCGGAGAGGCCACCGCGGAAATCCAGTCTTCGTCGTCCAACTCCAGCCCGTCGGCAACCCAAGCCTCGCGGAGGCCAGTCAGCAAGCCCGAGCGGTCATTAATCAATTTTTTGTAAATAAGGGAGATCGTGCTGTCCGGAACGTGGCCATCCAGCACTCTATCCTCCAGGGGGGAAGACTCCGGGATGGAGGCGACGTCTGGGAAGATGGAGCCCAGTGCGTGACGGACCTGCAAGTACCGAAAGTATTCACTGCCCTGCAGCTGAAACTCCGTCTGCAGCGTCTCGAATGTTTTAAATCCCCCCCTCGTCCAGAGGTCCCCCACTTTACTGATGCCGATCATGTCCCACTTCTCGAAGCCCTTCGAGGTCCACAGGGAGCCCAATCTCTCAGACGCGTACAACGGTGATGCCCGGGTCAAACGGTCCTTCCACCCCATAGCTGCGTTAGCCGCGTGCCATACTCGCACCATGACACGCGTAGGTCCCGTCAGGCGGGGGTCGGGCGCGCCAGAGTAGAGCGCTCGATTATAGTCGCCACCAGGCAGGAGCATCTTGTCCATTTCAAATGCCGGGTTTAAGGCGGGCCCGTAAAGGCCATGATTAATTGCAGCTAGCTGGGAGGCCCAGTAATACCGTTTAATATCCGGGAGGGCAATCCCCCCGTCGTACCATGGGAGCGCCAACTTCGCCAGGGCAATACGCGGCCTCCCGTCCCAGAACAGGCGGCGCTGTAGACTCTCCACCTCACGGAAGTAGCGCGCCGGGACTAAATCCATAGTATTCTGGAGAGCGTACAGGAAGCGTGGCAACGACATCATCTTAAACAATGCCGCCCGGCCGAGCGGCGAAAGCGGCAGGCGCCGCCAGCGCGCGACGTCCTCCTTCAAGCGCTGGAGGGGGGGAAGCAAATTCCGCTCGTAGCGGGCCTCCGGGTCCAGAGTAATATAAACCCCCAGGTACCGAAACCCCTGGGAGGCAATCTGGATCGGACAGCCCCGCGGGAGGACGGGAGCCTCCCCGGAAAGCACATACACACATGATTTAGCCCAGTTGATGACAAGGCCTGAGTTGCGGCCGAATGAGCGCAAAACATCAACCAGGACAATCAGTGATTTACGCGGGGAGGCTAGGTACAAAAGGATATCGTCAGCGTATAGGGACACGCGGTCCTCATACTCGGGGGTCCAACGGAGACCACGGATGGAAGGGTGCCACCGCAGCCACTCCGCCAGGGGTTCCAAGGCCAGCGCGAACAGGAGCGGCGACAAGGGACAGCCCTGTCGCGTGCCCCGTCCCAGCTCGAATGGGACCGATACTCTTCCATTCACCACCACCTGCGCCAATGGGCCCGAATACAACAATTTGACCCAGCTGATGAACCCCGGGCCAAATCCAAACTTCGCCAGCATAGCCCAGATGTATGGCCACTCGAGCGTGTCAAACGCCATGGTGGCGTCTAAGGACGCCAATATGGCCGGCTCCCGCACAAACAGGACACGCGCGAGCACCCCGTGCAAGCGCCGCAGATTAAGGGCCGTGTTGCGATGGGGAATAAAGCCGGACTGGTCTTGGTGGACCAGATCGCCCACCACGCCGACCAGCCGGTTGGCTAGCACCTTGGCGAGGATTTTGGGCTCCGCATTCAAGAGCGAGATAGGCCGATAGGATGTAACCCGGTCTCGAGGTCTCCCTTCCTTGTGGATCACCACGATTGTAGCCAGACGTTGGTCCGGCGGGAGGGAGCCCAGCGAGTGGGCCGCCAGGAACATCGCACGGAGGTGGGGTGCCAGTACATCCGGTCGCAGCTTATACAACTCGATAGGGATGCCGTTCGGGCCCATGGCCTTGCCGGATGCGACCGAGCGTATGGCGAGGGCAATTTCGTCGGAGGTAGGAGCGGCATCTAACGACACCCTGTCCTCCACCGAAAGGGAAGGCAGCGCGATATCCCTAAGCAGGGCGTGGGAATCCTCCTCCGAGCAGGGAGAAACCGGGAATACACCTCGCGGAAATAATCCGCGAAACAAGAGACAATGTCTTCTGGCTCGGTGACACGCACACCATCCATCCTCTCAATCAGCGGGACCACACGACTCGCTCTCTCCTTTTTATCCAACCATGCAAGCAGTTTACCAGCCTTATCACCCACATCATACAGTCGCCCCTGTTGCTCTCTATAGAGGCCCCTGGCCGCCTCCGTGACGAGGGCCCTGTAGGCCGCCTGCTTAAGGTGTAGGACATGTAGTGCAGCATCCGTCACCCCACCCCCTAGATCACCCTCCAATTCAGAGATTTCGGCCTCCACCCGGGTCACCTCCTCCTGCTCGCGCCTCCGGGCATGGGAGATAAAGGAGAGGGCCTCCCCTCTAAGAACTGTCTTGAAGGCTTCCCACAGGGAGATAGCCGAAGGGACGGACCCCACATTCTCATCGAAATACCGCTGCAAGGATTTAATCAAATCAGCGCGAATGGTGGGGTCGCGCAGGTACCAGGCATTGATTGGAGCTACCCTGCCCTCCCCCCTCGGGAAGACATCAACGTGCAACAGGAGCGGGGAGTGATCTGAAATACCCCGCGCCAAATGGCGCACCTCTCCTACCCTCCCAACATAGGCCGCAGGGACAAGGACATAATCAAGCCGTGAGAGGCTACCATGGGCACCCGAGTGGAAAGTGTACTGCAGCTGCGTGGGATGTTTTAAGCGCCAGCAGTCCACCAATCCCAGTGTATCTAAGAAGCCGGACAGCCACGCCTGCACCCGGGGGAGGTCCCTAGGGGGGTGACGATCCACGGTCCCAGAAGCCACCGCATTGAAGTCCCCCCCAACCACCAGAAGCCCCCCCCGAAGGTCAAGGAGGAGGCGCCCTAGGTCTGCAAAAGTCGTAGACTGTAACCCCGGTGGGACGTACACTGATACAAAGACAACTACTTTACCCTCCATTCTCCCCACTAAGACAGTGTAGCGTCCCCTCTCATCATGGCGCACCTCGTCTATTTCCAACGGGAGCGAGTTCTTCACCATGATGCCCACCCCCCGTGAGCCCGACGTGAAGCCCGAGTGGGCCACCAAGCGATAGCCACGCCGATTCATGGCACAAAAGGAATTACCAATAAGGTGTGTCTCCTGCAGAAAGACCACATCTGGCGAAAGTCGTTTCAAATACTGCAGGACCACACCTCGCTTAATCCTATCCCCCAGTCCGTTAACGTTCCAGGACAATAAAGTCAGGTCCCTACCCCCCATCACATACAGAAGCCATCATTCGTCCCCCCGAGAGCACCTTAAAAACACCAATACAATAAAGGGTTTGCCTTGCGGTAAAAACGAACAACACCCCACCCCAACCCACCCATCCCAACAGAACTCCCCCCTCCCTGCACCCCTGCATGAGCCCAAACAGCCCCCCCCAAAGTGCAGTGTGCCTGTCGCCCCATGAATGATTAAACTAACTAGTCCCCCAGAGGAGGAGGGAGAGCCCCCAAGAGACCCCACACCACCTCCACAGGAGGGGGACTTAACGAACAGTCAAAAGTGACGACAATGCTGTCCAGAGCGAGGCCTACTATTAGTCCCTCAGTCCTGATCCGGCGAGCCCTCCCCTCCAACCGCGCCCCCCCACCCCCCCGGCCCCGATCCCCGGGCAAGGAGTCCAACCAGTCCCCGGCCGCCTCGGGACGATCAAAAAAGTGCGTGCGGCCATCCACCTCCACCCGCAACTTAGCTGGAAAAAGCATCGCATACTTGAGGTTCAGGTCCCGTAGACGACGTTTGACTCCGAGAAAGCTCAGTCTCTGCTTCTGGACCGCTGGGGTGAAATCAGGATAGAAGTTTACGTCCATATTGTCAAGTCTGACCGGTCCTTGTTGCCTAGAAGTCTGCAGGATAGCGTCTCTGTCCCGAAAGTTGAAAATCCGGGCAATGAGAGGCCTCGGAGGGGCTCCGGCCTTAGGTCTTCCTCCGGGAACCCTGTGGGTACGTTCCACCGCAAAGAATTTACTCAGCCCCCGGGGCTGGAGATGGGTGAGAATCAGGTCTTCCACAAACAGGTCCGCCGCCGCCTCCTCACGTCCCTCCGGCACCCCGACAATGCGGACATTGTTCCTCCGGGCCCGACCCTCGGAATCCTCCAGTCGACGATCCATCAGGGCGCTCGCCTGGCCAAGCCGGCGCACCTCCTTTTGGAGGGCCGCCACGTCCGCTGTGAGGCCCGAGGTGGTGTGGGCCAAAGAATCGACCCGATCATTGGTCTTGGATAAATCGGCCCTCACCAGGCCAACATCCACGTGGACCGAGTCAATCTTTTGCGCCAGTGTGTCAAAGCGCTGGTCCACCGAGGCCTTCATCTCGGCGATAGCGCCCATGACATCTCGCAGGGTCAGATCCGCGGGAAGAGCAGGAGCATCAGTCGGGCCCTCAGGGGACCTACGCGGCACCTCGGGAGATCCCTTCTGGAGGGTGTAGCGATCCATGCTGTTGGACTGATGGGCTGCGCCACGGCGGGTCGATTTCACCTTTGCCCGGTCGCCATCTTGCTTTGTGGACATGGTTTCAGTCCCCAAATCGTGCCAATCACCTCGAAAAGGCCGACAAACCAGTTCACGGGCTCCGGGGGGGGGCAACCACAGGTCCGCAGGACGGATCACAGCCAGCGGGCCAGCAGGGCACCCCAACGGGGCCACACCACCGCACACCGCCCCGCAACCCAACCTCGCCTACGCAGCAAGGAGGGTGCAAAAGCGAAAGTGAAAGTGCGGGGTACGCGAGTCGCCCAGCCCTGCCCGCCGCTGTTGATCACTTCGTCTCCGGATCGCCCCGCAACTCCAATCCGGGGGGCCGGCGTGGAGAAGGCCGCAAACCTCAATCGGTGCTCCCGCCGGTGTCCGAGGTCCAATTTGGAAGCGGAAAACGGGTGACACCTCAGCTCGGGCTCACCAACACGGTCCCCTCATTTAGGACAGGATATTTTCAGGATTTATGTAGGAGGTCACGGAGGTCCTCGGGAGCCTCGCACCTACGCGGCCATCTTGGTTGCGCGCTAGGCTCCTCCTCTGCCTTACCTTATTAAGTAACGTTCTGCATCACCTGTTCAGTTACTTTCTGCTCGCACCTATGGACAAGTTTATTAACCCATCATGCTAGCCCTCTTATCCTTCCTCAACCTTCCCCTACTTTGTTTACCTCCTCCTTTACTGTAAAGCGCTCTGATTTCCTTCGGCGTCTTGATCGCGCTATACAAAACTTTTTAAATAAATAAATAAGAGTCAGAAGCTGTAAGTTGGAACTGAAGAGCAAACAGGCGTAAAGTTACACAAAACCACCAGCTAGTCAGTCTGACGTCATGATCAGGAGCCGCAGGCAGCTGCAAATTGCCCCCAGGCAAGTTTGATAATATAATGATATAGGAGGGGCTACAGCCTGGCAGCCCCTTCTGTAATATGAATCATACTGACACAGATTGTATGCCGCTGTAATCCATCATTTGCATAAAGTTCTAACTATTGGACCTTGTGCTCATGCAGTATTCGAGACTTGGGTGCAGGGCCAGCAAGTATTTGGATGGCGTACTGATTGAGTGCCATAGAAGAAGTGATGCAGTCAGTGGGCCTCCTGAGGATGGTCTGTAGGAGGGTAGTTCAAGGTACCAGCTTGACCAGAATCATGCAGTTTGTGATCCCTGGGCATCATGTCCAGTGTTGCATCCACATTTATCAGATGCCACAATACAAGCTTGCTATGGGCCAGCATTCGAAACTGTGGCAGGTGGCCCAGAGGCTGTGGGGGGTAAAAGAACGTGGAGTCACAGGGTAATGCAGATCAGCACTTCAACTGCAAGGCGGAAAGTTCAAGAACATAACAGAAGAGCCGGAACTTTTTAGAATGAGCCAGAGGGTTCTGGACATTTTCTAATCACTAAGAGCTGGGAAGATTTAAGCACCAGTCTCCGTGTTAAACCTGGCAACGATGGTTGATAGGTTCCCTACTTGCTCGCAATGTTTCCACCACTTGTGTTCTGTACACCTTTTTTGTTTTGCTCCCCTTCAGTTTCCTCAAGTGTTTAGGGCAGCACAGGTTAACCAAACCTTCCACATAGACTGAGCTCCAATTGTTACCGTTCTAGAGTTTCTGCTCTCCTTTCAAACACTCCTATTCATCCTCACTCTTGAAGTCTCTGATATTGAAGGCGGAACTTCGTATTTGGTTTCCGAACTGTATCCTGGGTTAGTTACAGCCTGTCTGCTTCTTTCCCCTGGTTAGCCCTTCTACTAAACTCATAAGACATTGTACCCAATTGTACACCATCATGTTTAGATTTATAGTACCTTGTCTAATAGCATTTCTATGGATACCAGTCAATCCGTTGCAGACCGAGGGTCCTTCCCGCACACCTTCCACAAACCGTTGCTCACAAAATCAGGGGTCGAGTCACTTACAAAGTGTTTCTAATCTTTCTTCCTCTTTTTCCCATGTACAGTGACTTCAGATTCTGGAATTCATCACAGATCTCATTTGACTGAAAATGGAAGGAGTGGGGTTCGCATTGGAGCCCCTGCCCTGAATTCCAGTGAATTCCTGACACAGCTCCATAATTTTCAAAGCCCTCACGACCTGCACCTCTGCTTACCTTGCGGACAGGCTCACTATTTCTGGTAGTTCTTGACACATAGCCAGGATCCCAACAGACTGCTGACTAAGAAGTGTAAAAGGGAAAAAAGCAAGGCAGCTGGCTTTTTCCTTTTATGTACCCATGGTCTGTAAAAACATTCCATTATCTATCAGGACAACCCTAGCGCTGCATCAATTTAGCAAAGAGTCAAAGATGCACCACTTTAAAGAGCACACCATCACAATGCATTAACAGTCCACAAACTACCAAGCTCTCCTATCGCTTCTTGACTTTATACTACCTTTGACCCTGTATTGTGGTCGCTGCCTTTTGGCTAAGTTTACGCTATAAAAATACCACATACATACATACATGGGTCCCAGGAACCCCACCCGATGCATCCATGCCCCCTTATGACAAGCCTACTTTCAGTACATCCAGTAAAAGAGGGAGTTGCATTTTCAAATTATGGCTCAGTCTGTCACTAATACTCTCTCCCCAGCACAGCCGCCATCTGTTAGATTTTGCTCCTGTTCTGGGAACAGCACGTTTTTTCTGTAATGAGTGGCAGTGCTCTAGTCTGTGCTGGACACATCATGTTAAGGGTGCGGCACTAGGGCCTGGTTTTAGAGTCGACAGTGTCAAAGACTGTAGAAAGGAAGGTAAGCAAAGCAAAAGAGTGATTGTACGGGATCATAACCAAACTGTCCTTTGAAAAAAGAATACTAATAAGCAGGACTGTTTATGCTTAACTAACTTTATTCTTTCTGCACACACGTGTCCATGGGAGGCAGAAGGTTTGTTGCAGTTCCTAAGAAACCACCATCTACACCACAGCTTTCAGATTATGGGTAAAGAGAGACGATTAGATCGAAAAACAAAGAAGGGAATGGGGAGAAAGAGAGAAAAAAAAGTTAAGAAAGAGGAAAAGAGAGCTATATTAAACAAGCATTGGCATAGCCAATAGGTCTCGCCTTTGGGACCTTATAAGTGTTTAGCCATGCAACAGTTTCAAAACTAAATACTTATAAGATCCCAAAAGCGAGATCTATTGGCTATGCCGCGAAAGTGAAAATGATCGCGATCAAACATCAAAGAGGCCGTGCGGCAGCGAAAGTGAAAGTAATAGCGGTAAAGCGTGGCGCGTGCGCCCGCGCACATGCACTGTAGCCCTAGGCTGGCCTGGTAGCACTTTTTGGAGCCCTCTCAATAAGTCTCGCCAGACCAGCGCATGCGCTGGGTCAGGCGAGACCTATAAAAGGAGACTGTCTGAGTTGGAGATTGTGCATAAAGGCTTAACTTCAATTCACGATACAAGAGTCAGATTTTCTGCTTAGCAGAAACTAATATAAGGGATAAAGCAAAACTTTCTCGGACTACTGGAATACTATGAGAATGTGCAGAGCAGGGTAAAGAGTGGGTAGGAAACAGAAGGGATTTCCTTCAGATAGTAAGATCACAGCTTCGTGCTGGACCTCAGTTAGGTTTCATCAATCATGTAATGACACAGTGTAATCTGAAGGTGAGCTCTTCTGTCCAAAGAGTCTGTCAATTCTGTGTAACCTCGAAGATACCACTGTTGTTTTAGACCTTAGTCTGTAAAATAGCTCTGTTTTGCTATGCCTGAACTTGTAACCTATCTTTAACCTGAGGCACAGAGCTATTGCTTGAAGGCAAATCTGATGTATTCTGTGCTACATGAGGGTTGCTTCTACCTATGGTTTTTCAGCCTGGTAAGTATTGGAACCTTGATCTCTAACGCTACTGTCTACAGCTAATGCAGTCAGTATTCTGTAACATGAGGGGCAGTTCTGTTATGTGAAGTATTTTTTCTGTAAAGCCTTTGCTTGTCTGTTAAGCATTAGACTATGGTTGGTTTTGTTATCTGAGACTTGAACATCAAAATTCTGCATAGCCCAAACAATGCTTCTGGTATCTGTAGCCAAAGTCATTAAGTTATATTTCACCTGAGAGGTAATCTGTTTCAAGCCAATCCTATATTTCTGTCTTGCTTCAAAGATACCTTTGCGCTGTAAGGTCTGGAATTTTAAGATTTGTGAAACATGAGTAGCCTTCAACATTAGAAATATCACATTACCTTCAGTTTCTGGCTGTTGAAAGGGCACATACCCATTTTATTGAAAGGTAAAGTTCTCTTAAACACTGAAATATTGCCTTATTATGTGATATGTGAGGTTCCATGGTGTTACAATAAGTCAAAATATAATTTAAAGAGACAATGCAGAACAATGCAGAACACATTCAAAAACCTTTAATACCTCATCAAAAATCTGAGTCCAAACCTGGTAAACAATCCAAACTAACTATAGAAAGTTATTATCCACTAATCACTCTCTTGGTCCATGAACTGCATGGTAGGCTCATTTATTCTTATTTGGTGACTATTTCTGCATTTTAGATCTCTACTTATAAAATGGTGCACTGCGGCTCTAGGGCGTAGTATTAGCGTCAACAGTGTCGAATACTGCAAAAAGGAGGTGTATGGATAGCAGATGTGATAGCAGATGTGCAGAGATAATAAACAAGCTGTCCTTTGAAAAGAGAATTCTGCAGGAATGTGTATATGCCTAACTCACTTGATTCTTTTTGCACACAGATGCCTCTGGGAGGCAGAGCCCCGGTTCCTGAGACATGCTATAGCTTTCAGATTATGAGAGAAGATGAGATTGAGAGGAAAAAACACAGTAGAAGAATAAAGAGAGGGTGAGAGAAAGAGGTAGTAAAAGAGAAAAAGAGACAAAGTGAGTTATATTAAAACATTGAGCTAAGAGGTAACAATTCTTCACAGTAATTCTATTGAGAGGTCTGCAATATATGCAGCGCCTTAGCTTTCTAAGTTTCTTGGGAACAAAGAACAATGGCAAGGAAAATTAGATCATTACCACTAGTAGCCTTTCATAGTTTTCATTATTTGTTACATGTCCACCCTTCTTCTTCCATACAAAGATGCTATTCTTTCCAATCAGAAAGGAACTGGAGAAACATAGACAATATAGGTCTGTGTCTATAAGAATAAGATTATCATTGGTGCAAACACGATATTACCCTCACACAGATTTTGTCCCTGCACACAACTGTCAATTTACAGAGTGTCAGTCAATTCCACCATGACATGGACACTCAACACACATTAATGACGTTCCTGTTATGAGTAGCTCTCTTCTTCTTCACTATTGGGGGTTTCTTTGGTAGGTTAGGTCACCTCTGCTGGCTTCCTCACTACCTGCGCCACCTTTTTCCTCAGTTTAGGGGTTGTAGGAAATCTGAGAAAAAATGTCTAATTACTCTTTCTATGGGTCTCTCTGGTAATGCTGTTATCAATGTAAGTGTTCATTTTATATCTGGGCATTCAAACATGTCTGAGCTCAACAACAATATTCACTTTCACCCCATCATTTGCCAAACTTATGTGTGTTAAACTTAGGCCTCTCAATGAATACTGAGAAGTTGTCTTTGGGTCCAGGTCAGGAGCACTGTTTCAATCCAGCACTTCAGGGCATAGGGTAGAAGAAGTAAAGGCTTTCTTCATTGAGAAAGACTTACAGTGACTAAGAAGGCTACTCTATTTCTCTGCTTTATTCCCAAGCCTCCATTTGGTGGTCCAAGAGACTGTGAACTCTTAGCCTCTTGTGTTCAGGTGGTTGGTTTCCATTGTGAGATTGGCCCTGAGGCCCATCCAACTTTATTTAGCTTACTTTTGGAAGCAGGAACCGAGCCAAAAGTTCATGGTAGTTTTGATTCCAGATCATGTGAAGGCTAATCCCATCTGGTGGATGACTGGTGCCGTAGACAATTGCTGCCATGATCAGAACTTGCAGATTTTCATCATAACTAGTGTCTGAAAATAGAGGTTCAGTCCTTTTGTCAGTTCTTTTTACGGACACAACTCGTTTTCACAACAGTATAGGTTGCCTCTTGTCAACATACCGAAACTGAAGGTAATATTTCTAATATTGAAGGCCATTCTTCCCTCCTTGCACAGAAAAGTGTGCTAGTGTCCACCAACAGTTCGACTACAATGTGTTATATAAACATGCAGAGTATATGCCTCGCTCCTCTCAGCTTGATGGCTTGGCAATATCGCTCATTGGCTGTTCACACTAGTTATCTTTTAAAAGACCCCCTTTAGGGGGACGGAGCCAAGATGGCGGAGTGAGCAGACGTCCTGCTCTTGAGCTCCCGCCAAGGATCTGCAGAGCACCGGCCGGTGGGCCGTCATTGGCACCGGAGGTACACGCATAGTAGCTGCCAGAGTCCCAGAGCCGGGAGAGTTCGCCATAGCGGTGATAGCGGCGGACGAAGCCTGCTTTCTGCTCCAGTGGGGAACGACCAGCGCACGGCGGCGTCCAGGCCCGGAGTAGCGACGAGTGCCTGCTGAGCCGGGAGCCGGGCCCTTTCCCACCCGGAGAAAACGGCGGCCGGAAGGGACCCCCAGGTGCTGCGGCGACGGAGAAGGTGAGGGGCGGCTGTGGAGTCCAGCGCGGAGCCGCGACCAGGATCAGCCCGCCATCTTGGAGGAGCGGAGATTTGAGCTGGGGACGAGGCGGCGGTGACTGGCGGCTTGCTGTGTGCCGCGCAGGTGTAGCCGGGGCCCGAAGTAACGGCGAGAACCTGCTGAGCTGGGAGCTGGACCCTATCCCACCCGGAGACAACGGCGGCCGGAGGGGACCCCCAGGTGCTGTGGGGGGTGGGGGAGAAGGTGTGGAGCGGCAGCAGAGTTTGGCGCGGAGCCACGACAAGGGGCGGCACGCCATTTTGGAAGGTTTTAGCTGGGGCCGAGGCAGCAGTGACTGAGGGCTTGCTGCGTGCACTGTTCCCCCCTCCACCCCCCCCCCTGGTCGCTGGGCCATCGATTGGGGATCCAGCGCAGCCTGTGAGGAGCTTTGGCCATTTGGAGCCCGGGAGAACCGCGGCAGAGTGGTTGGGGCGGCGGCGGATGCCCGGGGGCTAGGTGCTACCGCCGCCCCCGGCACCTGCCACACTGCGGAAGGCGACGACTTGTGTGCCTTGAAGGCGGAGGAGGTGGCGGGCAGACAGCGCGTTCTCCGCTGGTGGAGGAGAGGACACCGGCCTGCCTGGAGTGAAGGGGGGGCCTACTCCCTGAATAGCAGTGCAGAAGCTGTGAGAGGCCACCAGTGCTGCCCATGAAGGAGCGGGAGGTTGGCCCGAATTGTGCAGCTCGTTTGCAAGGTACATGGGGCAGTAGCATTTAAAGCGAGAGAGGTGCACTGGAGTGAACCAGGCCTACTGTTTTGGGACACCAGGTTGGTCGGGGTTGACCCCGGGTTCCGCGATGCCCGGTCGGGTGGAACATATGACACTCTCCAAAGGGGGACCAATCCAGTGTGTCCCTTGACTCGTCTAGTTTAGCGGGGGCTCAGGACTGTTGAGCTACGTGGGGTGGGGCTGGGGGAGCAGCTGCTGGGACCCCACTCTCTGCGGCCCCACTCTCGGGCCCGGTCGGGATTGACGTGTCCCCATAGCGGAGCGTACTGCTGGAGAGGTATTGAGGCTGACGCCGGTGGCATCAAGCTGACACGTACGGCCCCCGGGCGGGAGTGCCACCTGGAGGAGTTGCTGGGTAGAGTGCAAGACGGCCCCGAAGAAAGGCTTCATCGCTGCGTGGCCGGTGGGCTAAGGCCCTGGGTTTCACGCCCTCTGTTGGGGATTCTTTCGGGACCTATCCTCTGACAAGGGTCTGGTGACAGGGGACTGGAACCTTGCACACAGTTCTTCGGTCCAATTGAGGAGCGCTATGTCCAACTCCAGGAAGCGGCAGGACAAGACCCTTAAAGATCTGTTCGCCAAGACACCGGCCGGACAAATGGCCTCTGGTGTGGATGCGGGGTTCCCGGGACAAGTGTCGATGGGGGCTGGGGGTGCGGAGCCCATCACCAAGGCATTTCTGGAGTCGATGTTTGTCGCATTGAGGGAAGACATTCACACTCTCAAGCAGGGGTTCACATCCGAGATCAAAGAGGTCCGTCGCGACATGGATGGCATTGGAGAACGGTTTGCTGACCTGGAAGGTAAGAGCGACGGAAGGGACATGGAGATAGTGACATTACAGCAGGAGATCTTTAGACTTCATGATCAACAGGTTGACCTCCAAGTCCACCTTGAGGACCTGGAAAACCACTCCCGCCGCCACAACATTCGGATCAGGGGGGTTAAAATAGATGAAGCCTCGAGGGACCTTTTCACCTACACGAGGGAACTCTTCAACCACATCCTGGGTCGGCCTCTGGAAACGGAATTGTGTATAGATCGGGCGCATAGGGTGGGTCCTCCCAGGGCGCAAACGCCCCCCCCGTCGGACATTTTAGTTTGTGTGCAGGACTACCGCACCAAGGAATCGATACTTCAAAAAGCGCGTCAAATGCACCCCCAGCAGTTCCGTGATCAAAGGTCGGTGTTGTACCAGGACTTATCCGCTCTCACGTTGCAAAAAAGGTGCCTCTTCAAACCCATCACTACGCACCTTCAGCAACATAACATTCCTTACAGCTGGGGCCATCCCTTTCGATTGGTATTCCGTAAAGATGACAAACTGTACCAGTTGCGCTCCCTGTCCGAGGCCAGCAAATTATTGGGTGTGGACCTCCCGGAGGAGGAGGGCGGGGAGGGGGACTTCAAGGCTGGACCAGATGACACCAGGCCTCGTTGGCGTCAGCAGGGTTGTAAACGCCGTCCCAGGAAATCACCAGCTGCGGAGATTACGAGGGGCCGACAATCAGCTCTGGCGGCTGTATCCGCGGACATATCTGGTACCAGCCTTGGCTGTATTTGAACGCTATGCTGTACCCGAGTGATTTTTTTACTACTGTTCAGATCATTGGCGGGAGGGGGGCTTCCTTTCACTGCTGGTGGACATACCCCAATGACTTTTCACTGATCACCGACGAGTGATGGACTATGTGTTCTCAGTTATTATGGTAGACTGTTTCTTTTTTTAGGGTTTTTTGGGGATGGCTGGGGAGGGAACTTGGTGCTCCACGTCCACCTTTCCTCTAGAGTTAGTACGACCCCCTGTGACCACACGTCCCTGGTCCGCCTGAACACTGTGCACGCCAGTGCTGCGCTGCAAGCCACCTCCCTATCACAGCGACTCCTATTCGATACATACCATGCCCCCACCTCACTTAAGATCTTAACCCTTAATGTACGGGGTCTCAACAATCCAGTAAAGCGCAGGGCTGTTTTGTCATGTTTAGAGAATTCACAAGCAGATCTCTGCCTTCTGCAGGAAACCCACCTCCTGCTGCGAGACTGTCACCGTCTTAGAACCCGGACATTTCCCACCCAGTTCTTCTCCTCTGGGCCTACTAAAACAGCGGGGGTAGCAATCCTGGTGGCCCAGGAGTTTCGGGGGGAGGTCCTGCACAAGGTGGCCGAGATTAAGGGTCGGCTATTGACATATCGCTTTGCACTAGGGGGAATGACGTTCACTATTTGTTCCCTGTACGCTCCGAATGAGGGGTCAGAGCGGTTCCTACATTCCGCTCTCGCAGAGGCCACGGCTACGCCGGATCGCAATATCATTTTAGGGGGCGACCTTAACCTGGTTTTCGATAACGTTCAGGACAGATCCAGTCAGCGCACTCACCAGACGGGGGCACTTTCTGCGGAGGGGCTTGCACGCTTGCAGGACTTGGGGCTATGCGACCCCTGGCACAGCCTTCATCCTCGGGATAGGGAATATTCCTTTTATTCCAATGCACACAAGACCTATGCTAGACTGGACCATTTCTTAGTATCCGCTCCAGTGTGAGTGCTCACGACCGCGGTCGACATAGGGGTGGCCTCTCTATCAGACCACGCTCCGGTAGTGTGGCGCCTTAGGGATACCCTTCTGCACCGGGAGGAGGTGGTTAAACGCATCCAGCACTCCATAAGCGACTATCTCACGCACAACGCAAACCCGGACACCCTTCTGCACCGGGAGGAGGTGGTTAAACGCATCCAGCACTCCATAAGCGACTATCTCACGCACAACGCAAACCCGGACACCACACTTGCTACACAATGGGCAGCTTTGAAGGCAGTTATTAGGGGGGAGTTCATCTCGATTTCGGTGGCAGACAATAGGGAACGAGGGTGCAAAAGGGAAGAGCTCACACAGCAGACCCGTGAGTTAGAGCGGATGCACCAGATGACGGGAGCTCCGAGAGTGTGGCGGCAACTTAAATCCGCACGCCAACGGTTAACGGCGCTTGACCAAGATAGGGCAGAATTTGCGGCGCTGCGGCATGCATACTATGCGGGGGGGACAGGTGTGGGCGCCTCCTAGCACAAAAACTGAGAGAGGTCCGCCAGAGACACGGAGTGAAAACGATCACTCGGGAGGACGGTACATGCGTTTCGGATGATGGTGCTATAGCAGAGGCATTCCGCAATTTTTACGCTGCTCTTTACGCGGAGGCCCCGTTGGAGCGTTCTGCTGTGGCGGCTTTCTTAGATTCTGTCACTTTGACTGCTTTGACTACGGCACAGGCCGAACACCTAGACAGAAACATTCAACTGGAGGAGGTCGTAACCGCCATATCTCGTCTCAAGCTGGGGAAAGCCCCCGGGCCGTACGGCTTTCCCGCTATTTTTTACAAGAAGTTTTGCTCCTTACTCGCTCCGATTCTCACTCGGTTGTTTAACTCCTTTGCTGATCAAGGGGCGATCCCGAGTGATCTCCTAGAGGCCTCTATAGCGGTCATTCCCAAACCCGGGAAAGATAGTTCACACTGTGGAGCTTACCGCCCAATATTCCTCCTTAATATAGATTTTAAATTATACACAGGGATACTTTCTGCACGTCTTGGCCCCCATATGCCCTGCCTCATTGACCCGGACCAAGCGGGCTTCATCCCTGAACGCCAAACATCGGATAATACAAAACGGATTCTGCATCTTATCGAGAAGGCTACCCAGGTCCCGGGGGAATTTATGATGCTGGCCATCGATGCCGAAAAGGCGTTTGACCGCGTGCACTGGCCCTATTTGGAGCAGGTGTTAGAGAGGGTAGGGATAGGAGAACGGTTCCGCACGTATGTCCTTAACTGTTATCAGTTTCCCATAGCTACGGTCTGGGTGAACGGCTATACATCCTCCCGCTTTCATATTGAACGAGGCACGAGGCAGGGGTGTTCGCTGTCCCCCCTTCTCTTCGCCCTCTACATGGAACCTTTAGCACAGAGGATGCGGCAGAACCCGGAGATCACGGGGATAAAATTTGGGGGCTTTGTCCACACGATTAGTCTATACGCGGACGACGTGTTAATATCGTTGGTCGACCCGACGTCCGCTCTTCCGGCCTGCTGGGCGGAATTGGATGCTTTCGCTCGAGCTGCCGGGTTCAAGGTGAATGCAGGAAAATCCTTAGCTCTGGACCTTTCGTTGTCAAGTCCCACCCGGGAATATCTGCAAACCCTGCTCCCCATCCATTGGGCGACAGACAAGATTCCATACCTGGGATTCAGCTGGCCCCATCTCGTCCTAAGGTGGTTCATACTAACTATGCACTGCTGCGTGGAAGAATCCGACGAGAGCTTGATCGGTGGCAGCACTACCCCCTCTCCTGGTTAGGCAGGGTTGCAGCGGTCAAGATGACCATTCTCCCACAGATCCTCTATCTCTTTCGCACTATACCTCTCCGACCGCCTGTCGGGTGGATTCGAAAAATGCAAACCGACTCAGCCCGGTTTATCTGGAAGGGTTGGAAACCGCGTATGCGCCGAACACTAGTGTCATTGGTGCCGGAAGATGGAGGACTTGGGGTTCCTGATCTTGGACTCTACTTTCAGGCAGCTCAACTGCGATACCTGGTGGAGTGGAGCAGATGGGAATCGGAGAAGCACTGGTTGTTTTAGGACCAGGCGGTGGCGGCGCAGCCCTTGCAGGAAATCCCCTTCTTGCATAAACCCCACAGGCCCCTTAATCTATATGCCTCTTATATTACGCGAGTCCCCCTAGAAGTGTGGGATGCCACTAACCTCACCCACGAGCTCACATCCTTCCCGTCTCCACTTACCCCATTGATTGGCAATCCTGATTTCACCCCTTGGATGGAGGACGCCGCCTTCGCAGGCTGGAGGGCGGCTGGCTGTCGGTTTCTGTATCATGTCTAAGGGGCGGTGGGGGTAAATTTGTTCACCCAGATGTGGAGGGAATTCGGGCTGCCGGAGACGGAGAGGCTAAGGTATCTGCAGGTGAGGCACTGGGTGCTTCAGCCGCAGGTTCGCTCTGGGGCAAACAGACACTTCTCCCCCTATGAAAGATGGCTCATTACACGCACGTCGGACAAAAATCTAATCTCATCTCTATAAGCAGTTGCAGCTTAAATACAAGCACTCGCACAATCCTAGCAGGGAGCGATGGGAACGGGAGTTAGGTAGAACACTTAGTCACAAAGAATGGGAGGGCATTTATTATAGGGCTCGGCACTCTGCATACCACATGGGGCTTACGGAGACACTTACGAAGATTGTGACATACTGGTAGTATACTCCAGAACGCTTACATGCAATGGATTGATCTCGAGAGGCGACGTGCTGGAGGGGTTGCGGCCAGGTGGGAAGCTTAGTCCATTTGCTATGGGAATGTACACACATTCAACCCTATTGGAACCAGGTGCTGGATAAAGTGGACAAACACTTTGAGACTGAGATACCACGCTTTCCAGCCTATGTACTACTGGGTCTTCCCAATCCTCTGACTTACCCATTGCGATCTCGTAGGGGCAGAGAGATGGCCATCGCATTAGGGTCAGCTACACAAAACATACTTACACACTGGCGCACCCCCCACATCCCGACTTTCACAGGCTGGTTGCACCGTTTGTGGTATGTTCTAGGTATGGAGAAATTAGCACTGCCTATGGCGGGGGAGGGGGACAAATATGGTGAGTTCTGGCAGCCCTTTTTATCGCTTTTGGCTGCTGAATTTAGAGAAGTCACATGCCCCCGATATCTCCAGCTGTTGCGCATCACAGAGGTGCGGGGGGAGGATTGCCGATAGGGGCGATAGGTGTTCGGCAAGGCTTTAGGAAAGGACGTGGAGCATGAGGAGGGGGAGGGGCGAGGTTAGGGGAAGGGGCTTTTTGGGGTTTTCGTTTTTCCTTTTCATTTGACCGTTTCTCCTTGTCAAGGTTACTATTCAGCTATGTGCACACTTTTCAGATGATGCTTTAAAGCGACTTGAATCAATGGTTATATCACTGCAGTGTATGATGATCGCTATGTGTACGTAGTTTTGTTTGAAGCCTGCAAACTAATAAAAACATTTAAACCATAAAAGACCCCCTTTAAAGTGTAGTAAATGTATGCCACCAAAGTTCAGAAATAGCAATAACCAGAAAAAATAGGACAGCAAAAGGAGTTAGGGTTTAGATGTTGGGGTAGTGTAAGATTTAGGGTTTGGGATTCGGCGCAAGGTTAGGTTGAGATTTCAGGTCTAGAGTGAGCATTAGTAATATAGTTTGAATATTTTCTAGAGCTTTACAATCAGTGGCTTATTTATAAGCCTTAAATTGCATGGACTGATATAGAACCATGCTCTCTGTTTATCAGAATGTTGGCCACCAATCTGGTAGGATTTTCGGGTTTACTCACAAAACAAATTACAACTTCAATTAGGAAACAGTGTCTGTACTCTTCCAGAGGTGGGGTATTCCAGCTTTAGACCATTTTGTCTTCTAAAAGAATGATAATTGCTGACGCTATGCATCTTGTGTCCAGTCCCTAGGAGATGCACCTCTGACCAGCTGGGTTCACAGACTTTTTTGGGGCTTTACATGCTACTACTTTTTCCAGAATGGTTCATAAGCCACAGAGAAGGAGACAGACCTGCAAGATATTACTAGCAGGTCCACAGTAGTCCCATCTTTTATGGCATTTGGACCTCACCAGACACAGTAATTGGCTAGGTTCTGCATTCCACTACTCATTTGCTAAGCGTGTGCTGCTAGGAAGTTTTCTATCTAGAAGAAATTTGAAAGCTATTGGATTTGTTACTTGTGTCTAGAGATGGAGGATCGACTTATTTTTTAAATGACCAAATGTTATTAGGTTTAACAGTACAGAGCAGCATCCACCAATAACCAAGGAACATCATCCCTTTTTGCGTGAGGATCAACTTCTTATCTGCCATTTGGACATTGTACTTCAATTATTTATCACCTGGCCGATTTTCAAGTCGAGTCCTAAAGGGCATTTCCAGCAGCAGCAGGAGTCTAAAGAAATTCAGGCTTGAAATGTTTTCTCCTGATGATTGTGGAATTTGTACATTATTTTGTTGGACAGTTATACTTGTTTCTTCCTGTTTATCAATTGACATCCTAATTAGTCAGTGAAGAATAAACCCAGTGATTACACATTGTCAGTAATGGACAAAGTGCAGCCTATGATGCTTATGGAGTAAAGTCCTCCATAGAACTTGAATAAACACTGTTTTATAGCTATTACATTTAATATTATGAGTTGTCATCCAGGTGTGGCTGTTATCAAGAGTAGAAGCTGCTGGGTAGATGTCTTCCTATCAGGTGGCTCTCAGGTGGAGTTGATTGTCGCCTGGTTATACAAAATCCTGCAGTTTCTGGCAATATTACACATATACAATAAACCCAGTATGTTTGAAATGTGCAATAGAAGAATAGTATTTATCAAACACATGCCTTAAGGGTGTATGTGTTCCCTTTCCGACACATGCCCCTCCCCCTCTTCTTTCCCTGAAACTCACACCCTGTGGTACATGCCTCTCCTATGAAGTCGGCATGCTGTCACCCCTTGATGCATTGTTGTTGTAAGATGTTGAGAAATTTTCTAAGGAGATCCTTTTCCTAATGACTGCTGAAGTTCAGGCCACGGTCACAAAATAAGGTTATCTGTGTCAGACCCACAGTTCTACTAACACTGGGGGGGAGGGTAATTGGTTAAAGTACACATCACTGATTAGCACCCTCTCTTGGACATCTGAGTCATGAAGAGAATCGACAAACAACATTTACTATATTGTTTTCTAACTGAGCTATTTCATATTGTCTAAAAACTGTGTATGATATATCTTTTAGAGTTGGGTAGCATTCTGCAGTTATGTCTGCTTCTGAATATAAATGGTTCCCTTGCAACATATAGTAGTCTAAGTTTCACCCTTCTGCATTACAAATATATATACATGTAGAATCTACTCACTTACCCATACTACTGTGAGTAATATTGAGTGCAGGTTATAATACCTCCAGGAAACCACATGAAGTATGTGATTCCCAGACTTTAGAAGAAATGGAAAATTGTAATGCTCAAGACGAAAAGAAACAATACCACTTTTAAATTAATGTTCAAGTCCATACAAACCAGATGGCAGCACTCCATGAATCATTCCACTGAAGAAATTCAGCTAATTCCATAAAGAAGATGTTCTAGAGAAGATCACAACACTATTCAGTCTTCAAACTGAGCGAGACGTGAGTAGAAAATGGCTAGAGTAAGTGCCTTCATATACTATAGTACAAAGATAGCCAACACATCCTAGTTCACGTTTATTCCGATTTGTAATCTGAATCTCACTTTGTGGGCGGCATCTTGATGAGGGAAAGATACAATCAAACACTTCCCGTTTCTGCTTCCATCTTAACATTAATGGAACATTTCCTAAAGTCTGCATTCAATATTAATTATGTAAAAACAATATTCTAGATATAAATGTTCTGAATTATTAAATGTAAAAAACTATAAACATACCTCATGCTCATGACCATCTACATTGATTAGCGTCTGTGACGAACCCTCTCCAACTCATGACCACAACTGATGCATCCTTTGTAGATGTTCCTGACAATTTACCTAAGCCCTCGCAGATGTCAATGGTCATTCTTCACAGAATGGCTCTGGGGGTATCTGCTCTAGCCTTGTACTGTTGTATGTGTGCATGCCCTTTCTAGTATATTTTGACAATGTTTCAATCAACACAAGCCTTGATGCTTGCCATTGTGGCCCACGCCGATTGAAGATTTTTACAGACAACTATCACAGATATACCTCACTATTAGAATAAGAGTTGGACGTTTTTTGGGGCTTCTCTAAACTATTTAAGGAACTACAATTTATGATTGCTTTACACCCTGTGGAAGCCCCAGGCTGAAAGGCCAATCGGGGCGAAACACGTGTTGGCTGAGTTACAAACCTTTTGCTTTCTGTCTTTACTGTGCTTAGAGTCCCGATCACACTAAATATACTGGATTCAGTAAAAGCTTCTAATTCCTAATAGACTACAAATATTCTTATTTGTCCTGGCACAGCTCTCAGTTTCGAAATAAATGGGGAAGGGGTCTCCCATTGCCGAGGACAAGTAGCTTCTAAAAAATTTCCCCAATCACACACAGGAGTGCACAATATCGGGACCCATTACCCCCCTTTTTTCTTCTCCATTATGGGCATTGCCTGTGCACTGAATGAATAAGAAGTGGTAGGGCCTTAGGCTTAGGTTTCTATTAAAGTGTGCTTTTGAGCTTTCTTTCTGCAGACTAACATATATTGTATGTGCTCAATTGTCATGTATTTTCTGCTGCTCACACTGCAAAGCCAAAGAATGAGTTTTCGATTCTCTGCTGTATTTCACAGGAGCTTACAGATCGGCAAGACGGTTTACCTTGGGACAGTTCTATGCTAGCGGAAGTGATAAATACAATACAGCAGTTTCTGTGTGCTTCCTAAAAATGAACAAAAGCATTTTGACTGTCCTGTATCGCAAATGCAGACTCTGAGCACGACCAGCCCTCACTTGTCCCACTTGCTTAATGCATTAAAAGGTATATGTTAGAAATGTATAATGATTATGAACAATGTTACCCGTTTATCTTTATTTAATTCTTATTTCATTTTTGATTGTTTAGTTGTTTTTATTTATGATGATAGTTCACATGTTTTATGCAAGGGTAGTGTATACTATTCTACTATGCAACAGAATGCCATCATTTGTGTGAACTTATTCTGGAGTTCATCGTGGGACTATGTAATATCACCTGCAGATGTAAGAAGTCCTCTGACAGGTATGTCTGACTCATACTACCCCATTCCTATGTGCGTAATGCAGTGTGAGACGTGAGAGACACCTGCCAGTTTTCCTCTTCTCTTGAAAGGCCCTATTTTCCTTTGGGGATCCAGGAAAGTGATTGGGTATTACTCCACAAATCTTGGGGTTGTACACGAATAGTGCTGAAAGCAGAAAGACACTTTGAGGTTCTTAGCCAAATAAAGTGCATTGCAGAGAGGGCAGCAAAAGTGAAATACTTCAGAAAGGGTCAGAAGAAGTGATGCTATATAGCTGCAGATGAGTGCCGGGACAGTCATACTTTAAAGCAGTTTTGTCAAACATATCTTTATTGGCG
The DNA here is from genome assembly GCF_964204655.1 of Triturus cristatus. Lineage (NCBI taxonomy): Eukaryota > Metazoa > Chordata > Amphibia > Caudata > Salamandridae > Triturus > Triturus cristatus. The sequence continues at coordinate 678,680,147 of NC_140581.1, forward strand.
TTTAGCATATACTTTGTAGAGTACATCACAAGCAGTATACAAGCCATAATACAAAGCATCATTTTATTTACAGTCAACATTGGAGCTGAGGTGCTTAGTATGGGTTGTGAGGGGTATAGCATGTAGAATCTGGTATTGGGAAATAGTTCTAAGGTTGACTCATGCGCTGCAGTGTTTAAGATCTCTTTCTGGGCTTTTGCACTTGAGTCTGCAGATGATGAAGTCTAGTGCTTCCATCCTGCTGAGCATCTGCAGGTCTTTGGGTCTGTAACTCAGGTGCAGTGTTGTGTATGTACATGATTAGGAGGCCTGGATGTATTTTACCAGAATACCCTTTGGAGGGGAAGTTTACGCCAATGTGAAGGGTCAGCCGTTCAGGTCACGGCATCCTTACTATGACAAAGAGGACCTGCACCAGAACCGTGACAAGACTGATTTTTGGGGCATTACTACACTGCTGGAAGCATCATGGGGCATGCATCTTAGGTTGTCTAAGTGTCTGGAAGATTTTACATGGGGTTTTCCATAACACTGTTCCTGGGGCAGTGCTCATAGCTGTCTTAGTGAGAGCAAAGGTCTTGCTTGTTAAAGCAAGCTGTCAGCAGCATCCGACTGAGATATGATGTGCACCTATTTTAGGCTGCCTTCTATGAGGAGGAAAGTGTTAGGAAGAAATGTGCCAGGCTAGCTTGACTCCAGTGGCAAGGAGAGCACGGGACCCACGTCTTAGCACAGTGGCGGCTCCTCCATAGGGGCGTTTGGGCGCCGCCCCCCGGCTTTCTCGCAGTGCGAGAAGGCAGAAACATAAATGGTAATAACTACCATTTATGTTTCTGCCTTCTCGCACTGCGAGAAAGCAGAAGTGCCTGGTTGGGGGTGGGCAGTCCTGCTTGAGGGCAGGGGGGAGTGGCTTGCTCACTGTTGTGCATATGGACTGTTTGGCCGGCCCTGGGGCCGATCAAACAGTCCGTATGCACAACACTGGGCAAGCCACTCCCCCCCTACCCTTGAGCAGGACCGCCCACTCTCGCTTTTCTCTATGTAGGCTGCTGCATGCAGCAGCCTACATAGAGAAAATGGCCCAGGTGGGGCGCGCTCAGATTCGCCTGGAGAGTTCTCATTGGTGGAGGGGAGGGAGGGAGGCTGCGTGACCCGATGACGCAAGGAGAGCTGCAGCCGGCCGGAATTGAAGAACGCAGGGCGGGAGTCCTGTGACGCTGCTGGTCCTGTTCACAAACTGAAGAGCACCAACGCTGGACCCCGGCCCAGGAGCAGAGGCCGGTCAGGTAAGTTTTTATTTTATTTTAATTTAAAACTCTCTCTGTCCCCACCCGAGTCCACCCCCATCGAGTATTGCGAGCCGCGACTGATCGGAGCATACAATGGCAGATCTTCATACCTTTTGCCCATTCCTCTCGCTACCCTAGCTCGTCTCCTCGCAAGTAATCATCGTTGTGCATTCTCAGTTCCATACTGTTGCTTATGTTCGACGTGTAACATATTAGTCTTTGACACTAAAATTGCTTTCTTCTTGCTGTCCTGCCCACTAAGTACAATTTAAGTGAGATTTATGCTATATTAAAAATAATTGGAAACTTGTTTGTTTTTGGCTTTGAAAATACTTCAAAGTGTCTGACCTGCCGTTTTCTTTTGTGTAATCTTTTAGTCTATCTGTTGCATAACGTGTCTTTATTTGTGTTGTTTAATGTTACCTTTTGAACTAAAAAACCTCTGTTCAATACCGAGTAAAACAAGACCTTGCTTGGCCCTGCAGAAAGTTACTTTGGAACTTAGAGAATGTTTAATTGCTCCCTGTGGTTCTGTCTAAAACATACATACCCCGTAAGGTGAAGGCTGTTTCTCTCATGAATAATCTCCAGAGATCATCAAAAAATGTTCGAAGATTCCCCCACCCCCCCAAAACCCTCTTTTGACGGTCGGGCTCGCTCGCCACCGGTGACAGGACTCATCACAAAGTGTTACGCCTCACCACTTTCAAATGTCACCGGCCATCACTGTCTAGGCATACCGTCCTACTCGGGGTGACAAATGCAAAAAGAACAATTGATGGACAGAATACTGCACGATTTCAAACATTAACTCCCAGTACAGAGATCTGGGCCTAAATCCATCATTTTTTTTGCTCCCCATGCCTTTCCAGTTCAGACCCAGCCATATGCAAATCAGTCTTGAACCTGTTCCCCATGGCAACAGTCCAGCCCGAACTGCCAGGCCAGGTCCTCCCTGGACTGGAAACAAGCATCGTGGGACTGGTTTTGGGGCATCACCCCTCATCAGCCAGGTAACGTGACTCCAGTGGCTTGGAGAGCACAGGACCCACATCTGGGCATACCCACTCCACTCGGGGTGACAAATGCAAAAGGAACAATTGATGGACAGAATGCTGCACAATGTCAAACATTCACCCCAGGGCAGAGATCTGGGCCTACATCCATCATTTTAAATGCAGCCTGCTTTGCAGACTGTCTTTAAACGTAAATTGTATGCAAATTCGACTTTGGTGGAATGGGCACTTTAAATTTGATAATCTATGTTATTTTTACATGTTAGGCAACCCCAAGGTTTCCCCTAGGTATCTAAGGGGTGGTCGGCCATATAACTAAAAGCGGGACCTTAAAAAACATGTTTTATATGCCATGTTGAGGCAAAAACTGCCCAATTCATTTTCCTCATTGTAGATACTTAGCTCCATAGGCTAGCAATATTTTATTTAGGTATAACTATTACTAAGAAAGGAGGTAAAATATCCTTCGAAGACTTGAAAGATTGGTATTGAATAATAAAACAACCTGCCACTGTTAGATTTATCATAACAAGTACAGAAAATAAGTTATAAGACATTCTTCTTTGTGAGCCAAAATCCAGCCTCTAGAGCCTCCCCTGATTGGTCAGCTCTAACAGGCTTAGCCAGGTTGCTTTAATTAGGTTAGTAGTGGCCTTGTCGAGGTAGAGGTTATCTGATAGTGGGAGTCCTGCAGCTGCAAAGACCAAGCCAGGCAGGGGGAGAGATAGTAAACCATGGGCTTCAAAGAGAGGAGGACAGTAAAGGCATTTCAGGCCTATCTACCCCCACATACTGTACCCTCTAGCCAGATGCAGACTTAGGACAGGAATTTTCAGAGGTCAAGAAGCCGAGAGCTAAGGAAAATGAGCCATATTGTGGGTTGGTTTAGCTAACTCTTACTCCTCTGGAAAAAATTTATCCATTTTGGAGTTTGGAAGTGCAGTGCTTAGTGGGAAGATGCCACACTGTGGCGGAAGTTTTCATGCTTTTGGGTGCCACCCAGCATCTTATTGGACAGAGGTGCCCCCCTGCTTGTCATCCCAGAACACTGTGAGAGCTGCATAGCCTCTCAGATCTGCTGCTTGAAACTAAACTTCTGCTGGAATCTGGATCTGCACCCAAAGGCATGCACTCTGACTGACTGCAGCTGCTGCACAATTTGTTACTACAGTCTTGGGGATTGTCCCTTGCTTCAAGAAGGATTAAGGAGTGGAACCCCTGCAAGCTTCAGGTTAACAGAGCCCACCTGCATCATCTCCACCAAGAGTACCCATCCTGGAGTGCGCCTTTTGGACTTTTAGGATTTTGGCTAGGTGCATTGTGGGAATTGTAGCCCAGACATCCCCAGGACCATCTAGGGGATTCCATACCTTTTGATTGGTGTTTTAGACACTTTGACCTACAAGGAGACCTTCAGGAAGAACCTCCTGAAGTTTGGAGAACTTTTGTGAAAAAGCTCCACTAGGTGACCGACTCGACGTTGAGAGTCAAGCTGACTTCCTTCAACCGCGAGCCGGATAGCGTTTCAGGTTTGTCCCCCTCAAAGCTCTGGAGCTGAAGACTTGCAGGACTTGACCAGGCCCTCGCAGAAAGTCAACTCGCCAAACATGCTCCGAATCTGGCCTGCTGTAGAGGGTTGATTGACATCAGAAGAAAATCCTCCAGAAAAGTTCCTAAGTGTGAATGTAAAATATGGACCAAAGCCTCCCGCATAGTGTATCCGACTAGTGCTCCATCTTTGACTTTGACCCGGTCAAGCACGACAAGATGTCCCAAAGTGGGGATCTAGGTTTTTAAGCGCTATAAAGTGGTTAATCTGTAAAAAGTAATATCTGATTCACTACAGTGGATTTTTTGTCATTTTGGTGTCTATTTGTTCATAAAAATATTTCCTATTTTTATAGATTGGTGTGGGATTTTTTATTGTGCGTTGTGTCTAACTTATTTAATGTATTGGTGTTTTTGAATCCTTTACACTCCTGTCTCCTAAGTTAGGCCTGACTGCTCGTTGTCAGCTACCAAGGTTTGAGCAAGGGACTCATTTACTGAGACCTTCACTGGACCTTACACTGCGTTAGTGGCCTTATTGCTAGTGGTAGGTGCATACTTACCCCCACCAATAACCCACTTTCCAAAAGTGCTGCATTGTAAATGCTGTTTCCCACTGGCTGTGACTGAGAATCCTGGAACACAGATGGAATAGTCTGTAATAAGGAAAAGAAAAAGAAGAATTAATGGCAGGAATATGAGTTCAAGAACCCTGACACAGAAAACACGAAGAAAGTGAGGGAGGCTTAGAGGTTGAGAATTGCACTGACTTCGAACTATACAACAAGGCTAACGTTGTGAGACGATTCAGTGCCATATGCCTCTTTACTTATCCTTAGCCGCAATCAGCTGCCTGGGCATGTCTCGTGACTTGTCCTCCAGTGGTACCAGCGCACATACAGGACCTGCGTATGCACCACCACACTGACTCTGTGCACCGGTACTTTCTTGCAATAAGATGGCCCTGAAAGAAAGCTGTCAGACATCAGGTTTGAGTTAAAGTTTCCATGTACTGGGTCTAATGATCTTTGACCAAAACCTCTACTATTATTATGGCTATACCGGAGTGGGACCCTTTGTTAGCCTCATTTGCACAGTTTGTTGACATATTTCAGTATAAAGGGGATGCTGAGGAGGGGAGTTGGCCTAATGGCTAGGGCGGTCGATCTCAAAGCTGAGGAACCAGGTTCGAGTCTTGGCAAGGATGTGGAACATCCTGTGATTCTAGGCAAATCACTTAATCTCCCCATGCCTAAGAAAAAAATGAATGTGCCCTCATGTAACACAACTGGTGCTCGTGTGAAGCACTCTGATACCCGATACCTTCTGGTCAAGTTTGCGCTATATAAAACTTGGTAAAAAGAAAAGTGCTAGTGATTCTTTACTGACTTTTGCAACATTATTGTTTTTTGTCATCAATTGATTTGGCGGCAACAAACATTCACCTAACCTTCTGATATGCAAATTGCAAGTCTATCAACTTTGGATGCCAAACCAAGGCACGAGGAGCGGTAGAGTGACCCCCAGATCAAACCAGAAGCAGCGCTCCATAGGCTGAGCTTTCCTTGCGCTCCAGTGCTGGTCTAGCCTTTCAGGCAGTCTGGCACCACCAGATGAGCCAGCTTGAAAGGGAAAGCCTGTGGGCATTTTTTTAGGTCCCATCACAGCCCATTGTACAAAAAAAGGCCACACACCGGCAATGCTAGAGAGCCTAAAAGACCAGCCTACATTGCTTAGCCCCATCCCTTCCTGGGGCAGCATCATCTTTAAGTCAACCAGTAGCCCTTTCTCTTCCTATTACACTCCTGCCATTCATATGAAATGCTGTAGGGTCTAGCTGGGGACACGGGGCAAGACATCAGCACTGCTGCAAGGATTTTCGGAGCTCTGTCAGCTCAGTGATTTTTGCCGGCTAGGGCGTAGCCTCAGGTGGGGTGTTTTACCCCCCTATAAATATATTCTGTTCTAAATACTTGGGTACAAGTGCTTTCTGTCGGTTATGACGAAGCGTCTGTTGGCTTTTACCTGGGATTTTTACATGCCACACTGACAAAAACACACACACTCTCTCCTCTCTGTTTTGGAGTCCTTAAAAATAATTCCTAACAACCCGCCCTCCTCTCTCTTTTCACTGCCCCTTAAGCCTCTGTTGTGTCGGGCTTTTCATATAATGTGTTTTATCAAGATATTCCAGCATGACTATTGGGAAATCTCAAGCTCACCCCCCCCCCAATCTTCTTGACCAAGCTACGCCCTTGATTGCCAGCACAGACTTAATGAGGACCTATGGGTCTTAGATAGGTAATTGTATTTGATGAACATCATCCTTTTATTCTGTATTAGGTACAACAGCAGCAGCTGCTACTGGATATGGGTGGTGGGGTGGGGGTATGTGGAGACGGGGGACGAGGGACGACTGACAAATAAGAAATACAGAAAATACTTACCTTAAACGGCCAGCTGCCGCCTTTCCTCCATTCTCCTGCAGTCCCAGCCAGCAGCAGGAAGCACCTGGCTACCGGGTTCCCCTGAGCCCATCACAACACTGCAATGCAGCGTTGTGATTGGTCTGAGCGCCGTGGATCAGCACACGAATGGTCAATGAGAGGCTTTGCATGTTCCTCACCAAGCTGCGTAATGCAGCCTGGAGGGGAAGATGAAAAGTGCGCAGGGCTGTTTGGCCGCCCCGAGAGGGCCTGTCAAGCAGTCATGCCCACTTAAGGAGTGCAAAGCACTCCGCTCCCCTGCCATGCCCAGATCCGCCCCGAGAACCACTGACTGCGAAGGACCACTAAAATGCTTATAACGATCGTTACTATCGTTTTAGTTTTCCTTTTGTTTAGTGGGGCGACGCTCCTCCGCCATAGCTGAAGAGCCGCCACTCATACAAGTTGCACATGTTAGTATAACCTTCCTATGACTAATATCACCATGTCTTAACTGTTGCACTCCTTAATCCAGAAAAACTCCATCATGCAATTGACAAAGCCATCTCCTTGCCACTGAGGCAGAAGAAAAAAGCTCTGCTTTTATAAAGTGGTGCTGAGCGAGCACTTTAAGAGTGCGGTGTACTGACTGCTGGGTAGGAATGACATATTGTTGACCTAGCACTGATACTAAGAGAGAGAATGCAGAGCGTGACGCTGTGACTTTTAAACCCTACCGAGACCGGACCTTTGATGTTGATTAAACCTTCAGATTCGGATGTACTGATTTATGGTACAGAGCGAAATGTATGCACAAAGTAGCTTGGGAGGGCAAAGGTGTCATTATGCTCCAGGTCTGCTGTTTTGCTAAGGTCAGCACTGCTGCTGCACAGTCTGCTTTGAGATTTATAAAACAATTCTGCCATTTTTAGGTCTCGGGACCATCCGGTCTGCCGAAGGCAGAACCGGAAGTCGAGAGATTTAATGACTTGGAGAAGAGAGGCTTGAACCCGCCCCTCTTCTCCCCTGTTCTCCATTGGCTGGCCTCTTCAATGCTGGCCAGCCATTGGAGAAGAGGTCCCGTCACTCCGATCAGGCCCCGTCCTTTTCGGATCGGGGGGCGTGTTTTTTGCAAGAAGTCTCATTCTCTCCTCCAGCCAATGGCTGGAGGAGAGAAAAGACAAACACGCCCCCGAATCCGAAAAGGACGCTGCGTTTCTCCGAGGCATTTCTGCTGCGCCTCGGAGAAAGGAAGTGGTTTTAATGGCGTCCTCTCCCCCTGCTCTTGGCTCCCGTGTTCGGCACATATCTTGTTCTCTCTCCCCCCTCGCTGATATCACCTCTTCTCCTCTCCAGGTTGGCCTTTCATTTTTCTGGCGCCTCCGTTACCCATTCCGCTCTCTTTATCGGCGGATCCTTTAATTTCTTCGATAAAGCCGGTGCAGGGTCCGTTAGTGCGGGTAGGTGGGGCCCCTTGTTTGTTTTAACTATACTGCCTTGCTCTCAATTCCCTTCCGCGGCTGAACATTGCTTAACAAGTCCCCGAGTCCCCGTGCTATAAATATGACATTTCTTCCAGCTCTTTGTGTCCCCGAATCTCTCGCCCGGTGCCCCTCACTCCGACGGTTCAGAGACGCTGACTGTACGTGTAACGCCCCCACCCCTACAAGCCCCCTGCAGCGCTTTAAAAGTATGTTTCTATATACACAAGCATCGGACACTTACAGAGGAGCTGAGGTCTAAAGCTGCGGATCGGGGATTTAGTTAAATGAGACATATTCAACATTATAAGTTCACCGCCCTCCGCTAGGCGCTATTAAAAGCCATGTTGTTTGTTTCCTTTAGAAACAAGCCTTTGACATTGACAAACATACGGGGCAGAGGTCAAAAGCTGCAGTTATGATATGAAATTATATTTTATAAATTGATTAACATCAGAACACCAAAAACAGCGCTGAAAAGAGTCCTGTTTTTGCGGCTCTTGTGTACATAAGACCCGGACATACGTAGGAGCCGGGAGTCCGAGGCTCCGTTTCTGGGGCCAGCTAGAATTTAAACATTCCATAATATAAGCACAGCAACTTCCAAAAAGCGGTGTACAATATGTTCAGCTCCAGTAACACAAGGCTCGGATACACACGGCGACGGGGCCAGCGCTTGGGGGCTGGGGTTGAACTATTATTGAAATACTCCATAAAAAGAAGCGCGCCAACCTCCGCAAGGCGCTATAAAAAAAATTCGGCTCTTCTAACACGCGCCTCGGAAACAGACACGGGTTGATGGGTCCAGAGCTCTGGTTCTAGAATGCAATTATGATTTATTTTGAATATTTACATAATACATTAGAATTTCATCTCAGAAGTATCCCGATGCTTGTATTTACAGGAGCCTGGAAACTGGTTTTATAGCGTTTTGCGGAGATCGGTGTTCGTATATTACTGAATATTTAAAATATAATTTCATTTCAGAACCGGAGTGTTGAACTCCTGAGCCCGTGTATCCGTCCGATGCTTGTGTTTACAAGAGCCCAGAAAACGTGGCTTTATAGTGCTTTACGGAGATCGGTGTGCTTTAAATACTAAGGGCCTCATGTAGGTAAATAAATGTTACCGTTTCTTAAATACCGAGCCGTACCGAATCGGTAAATTAGAATCGGTAAGTTATATGTAGGTAAAAATTCGGTAACAGTTACCGAATCGGTAACATTCGGTAATCACGAATCGGAATTCACCGAATCGGTAAATACCGAGGTGGTATTTACCGAATCGGTAAATACCGAGGTGGTATTTACCGAATCGGAAAATACCGAGGATACTACCACCTTCCCTTTACTAAGAAGCTAATATTATTATAATGCTAATAGAAGGTCTCTTAGGCTTGAATAGGGGACCCCATACCTCAAAGATCAGCTTAGTGAAATCACATCACAGGAGCATCAGGAGTCTTCTCGCAGGAAGGCTCGTCTTCGGTCTGAATAATAAACATGATGTCTGTGATATTAAAAGCAACAACTTTCAGGTATTTGCAGCTGCGCGTGTGTTATGGCTAAATAGTGGGTCGATCAACCTAGAGTGGAAAACATGCATTGTGTAATATTCCAGACTGTTTGTCACACCATGTACAGACCAAGGTCGCTGCGCAGAGCTTGGGATGGTAACAACAGATTGCTCTCGTGTGAAGCAAGTCTCGAGTCAGCAGTTTATTTAAGAAATAACATGTAAACGCAGTGTCGTGTGCAAAGACAAAAAGATGGCTTTCTAACATTTAACGTGGTTATGCTAACTTAACAATGTATGTACGTATTCAGGGAGAACTCACTACACGCCCCCTTGATCGAAGCACTATTTAATAGGCAAGAAAAGAGAGAACGCAGAGTTCAGTTTCGTCAGAGCAGAACAAGGCGTAACCAATGCTGCGCCAAAGTCCGAAACTACAAAAAATAGCAGCATAGAATTCTAAAAAAAAATGCAAGTATATAAAAAAACTCAAAACGACCATCAGGAAGAGAAAAAAGAGAAATAAAAGAAATAAACGTTGCGCCAGGGTGCTGTCCAGTAGCACAGGCGCAATGGACGACAGTCCAGTTAATCCATGAATGTATAGGCAGCATATGTGGCCACTGCTTCCAAAAAAAAATCGTTTGCAGGGCCACTAAAAGTCTCAGCCATCCAATTAAGTAAAGAAAAGGAACATACGTGTTCTCCAACCATCGGAGCCTCTAGCACAATCAGAGGGCACCCGGAATGTTCCTCCAAATAGCTCATAGCCAAGAAGTCGTAGGCGGCCGCAGAGATGTCCCAATTACCCAGGATACCATGCGCCGCACCACAGGCCATAATCCGGACACCAGAACAGGCCAACTCGTGAGACACTAAGGGCCTCATCAGTCGATCGAAATCCGGCACCGGAGACACCATGTTGGTCAAGCACAAATCCAGAGGCCATTCAAAGGGACAATCCAGGCAGTGAAATACAGGTTGTACGCAGGTGAAGTAGGAATACCTGAAGGATAATCCATAAGCCAGGCTCAAAGTCGCCAATGGCAAAGTACCATAAAAGTCAAGCATCCTATCACGAAGAAGATGCAGACGGGACAGGTGCTCGTGTGGCACAGAAGGAGCAGCCATTCCGGAGTATAGAAAGGAAAAGCAGCACACCTGCCACTAGCGCCAGAAGCAGCGGGACACCTCCAAAGATGCTCGAGAAAAGTGAATGAAAAAATGCCGGAATCACACCAAAAATAGTTTGGAAAGAGGTCACGAGACCCGAGCCCACAAGTTTAAAAAAATGAGCCAGGCCGGTCGTGGACGAGGCATTGAAAATAGTTTGGATCAAAGAGCCGAAATGCAGGGGGAGGTCAGTATTCAGAAGCGCCTGTACCTCAGTGCGCGTATTAGCAACGTGAAGGACAAATGTTTCACGAGAGGAAGTCAAAGGCACCTCTTTTTGGGACAATAGCGCTCTTATTCTGCTCAACTTGTTGAACTCTGCTTTCAAGGTTGGAATCGAAGGCCAGATGGAAACATCCAGCCGCCCATGCGGGGGTGGAAAAAGAACATTATTGCAGCAGACAACTTTCTGCGAGACAGTTACTATGTACGGGATTCCCACTAACATCCCGCAGCAAGCTTCATTATTCAAAATTAAATAACTACCGTTTGCAAGCAGCGTGAAAGAAGGTGTAATCACAGGCACTGGGATACCTCGTAGGACGCACGCCAAATTCGGGGCTTGTACATTGCATGCGCCGTGTAATTGAATGTGCCTACATACCAAGGAATGGTCTGGTGTTGTGGTACATTCCTCGCCTTTCAAATAAACCTCAGTTCCGTCCCTAGTACATCTATACGTAAAGGGGAGGGACCAAACCTCATGTATGAAAGCGGTGCCCAGCGGTTCATACCTACCCAAAGCATAATGTTTCATACAAGACGTAAACTTAAAAAGCGCGAAAGGGAGAGTTATCAATCCGTGTACTAACCACGTAGCTGAATTGATCTCCGCTACAGAGAAAGGCAACGGTTCTAACTTTTCAATATGTAACAATGAATATGTAGCATCCTTCATGGACATAAATCGCTGCTTGTCAGTAAGGTTAAAGGGAAGGAATAACGATGTAGTGTTCAGATAGTCCCAAGGGACCCTCCCTGCCTTTAACGTCTGCAACGTCCATGCAAACTGCATAACAGAACGCAACTGGTTTTGACCATGATATAACACAGACATATCATCATGCACAATATCAACAACCGAAGAAACAATATTGTCTAATGTATAAATCCTAGAAGAGAGAGTGCTAATGCTATTATCTATAACGGCTAAAACCTTCTCCATGTTTGCTTGGTCAATAGCTCTCAATCTGGAAGCCGCCTCAATCTGCGACAACTTCCAGACTTCGTTGTAAATAGCATACGCCCACCTTTTGGTTCTGCCACCCACAGGACCCTTAACAAAATCATTCAAATCGGTATGCACATTGATGGAGTGGGTGGACTTCCTGTTCCTGTAGATGTGCTCTGTGTCAGCTGGTGGTCAGATTGGGATGTGTGTACCATCAATACAGCCGATGACATGGGGGAACTGTGCCATGTGATAAAAGTCTGTGTTTGTTTTCTGCAGTGCAGCCTGTGTGTTGGGGAAGCTGATGTAGTGGTGCATTCTCTGCATCATGGCATCCAGGAACTTCCTGAAGAAACGTGACAGGCAACTCTGGGATACACCACCCACCGCAGCTATCACCACCTGATAACTGCCGGATGCCAGCAGATGTAGGCTGCAGAGCACCTGCACATGTGGGGGTATGGCGTGCGTCCTTCTTATTGGCTGGTCCAGGAGTGGGTGAAGGTCCCTGATTAAGTCCATGGTGGTTTCGGGGTGTAGCCTGTACCTCTCATGTATCTCTGCATCAGTCAGCTGGAATAGTGTGATGCGCTGTCTGTAGATGCGTTCCTCCCGTCGCCAAACCCTCAGTCCTGCTGCCTGTAGACGTAGGCGCCTTGCAATGACATACATAGCGGCCATGTTGTCCACGCAGTTGCATTTTGGGATTGCTTATATGCACTGTTGATGGTTACCACCTGCTTTCAATCCGTGTTAATTACCGACTCTTATTTACCGATTTTCTTGGATTTCTTAATTACCGAGTGCTCCTACATGCCATTTTAATTTTTACCACTTCATATTTACCACTTCATATTTACCGATTCGTTAAGTATGTATTCGGAAAATCTGATTCGGTATTTTAGAATTCGGTAAATATTTTTCGGTATTTACCGCCTCATATTTACCGAAAAGTCGTTTTTGGACTCCTACATCTCACTTGTCTGAATACCGGTCGGTAACGGCATATTTACCGAAAATCGGCCGTTACCGACCGGTATTTGGCTACCTACATGAGGCCCTTTATATTTAAAATATAAATTCATTTCAGAACTGGAGTGTTGGACTCCTGAGCCCGTGTATCAGTCCAATGCTTGTATTTTCGGGAGCCTGGGAAGCATGGATTCACAGCGCTTTGCGGAGATCTGTGTGCTTACAATGCTTGTATTTACAGGAGGCTGGGAAGCATGGTTTCATAGCGCTTTGCGGAGATCGGTGTGCTTACAAAGCTTGTATTTACAGGAGCCTGGAAAGCATGGTTTTATAGCGCTTTACAGAGATCGGTGTGCGTATATTACTGAATATTTACATTAAAATGTCATCATAGAACCGGAGAGGGGAACCTCTGAGGCTGAGCCCGTTTATAGTCCAATGCGCACCTCGGGCAGACAAGGGCTGAGTGTGGCTGGGGCCGGGGGTGGCAGAGGCTGATACGGGGTAGTAGGGGCTGTAGGAGCAGGGCCGCGAGTGACGTCACTGGGTTAGCGGTGGGAGTGGAGGCTTCAGTGAGCTGCACTCACCCAGGGCACTGGAGTTCTGCAGCCGCAGCTTTGTCCACGTTATGTTATGTTTACGATGCTCCATAAAGCGCACGCAGACGGTTTCTTGGTGCTAAGCCACATAAATGTACATTTGCCGCACTGGTGACTGGTCACAGAACCCACAATCAGCTGCATAATTAAGATTTCAACACAAACTTGTTTCGAGTACGCAGGTAACCAGGAGTTGGCCTAACGGCTAGGGCGCTAGGCCGGGGAACTGGGTTCGAGTCTCGGCAATGACGCTGAACCTCCTGTGATTCAGTGCAAATCACTTAATCTCCCCGTGCCTAACAAAACAATGAATGTGTGTCCTCATGTAACGCAACGGGTGCTTGTGTAAAGCGCTCCGATACCTGATTGGATTCGGGTCAAGATCGCGCTATATAACAAGCATTTACAATGCAATGGTCTCGGCATTGGTAAAATTAGAGCTATTGGCATTGCTCATGACATTATTTTTGTTTATGTTTTTGTTTTTAAAACATTTAAAGAAACGGCATTGTCATGAGCAATGCCAATAGCTCTAACTTTAACAATGCCGAGACCGTTGCATTGTAAATGCTTGTTAAGACGCTGCTAAAATACTATCAGATGGCTCCAGATACTGTTGCTTCTGGGATTCCCTTTCCCAGGGGGCCTTTTTTAAGCTTAGAATCAGGTGGTCCTGGCCTCTGCCATAAATGGAAGTGGGGCTCCACATATACCTTTTGATCGTCACCACAACAACTTATAATATGGCGACGAGCTTAACCAAAACTTGAGCCCCTAATGGGCTGGACCCTATTATTTCTGTCAGTGTGAACACAGGGGAGGGAACGTGCACCATTCAGGTGCGACTCCCCAGGTCTGTGGTAGAGCACTTAGCAGCGTATGTTCTAGATCATGCGTACTCCAAACATTTTCCCAGCGGCCAAAAAGCTTGGTCCGTGGCACGACCGAAGACGCATTGATGCCAGCAGGATGCGCGCCGGGTGTGGTGCAAGGTGGGTGGAGGGGAAGCGAAGATTGTAAAGGGTGTGGACAGTGAGTCGAGGAGTTATTTTCAGGGTCAAATCATATCCTCCCTATGTCTCTGTCCCCTTAATTATCATTATGCGATAGAGGTGGGTGGACGCTTGGCTCTGCTCGAGATTCTCTTTGATCCTCGAACCCAAAATGAACCGAGCAATCACGTGGCTTCTGTCTGCCACCCACACTCTAAACTCTAGCAACAAGAATGAAAGAGAAAGCAATACATTTAAATGTAAAATGTGAGAGGAAAAGCAATGACCATCTAGTGGCTGATTTGCACAACGTGAAACCAGATAACCTGCCATCAATCCTGGCTTCCCCAATTTAAACAAACATTTGTGACCTTAGGCAATTGTTCTATTTTGCTTTGCATCCTTTTTCTTCATTTTGACATATGAGCATCTTGAAACAAACGAGTTCAAGATGTGTACTGTATGAGAGCTTCAATTGTGTTTGATTGAGTAAACTCTAATGTTATTCCAAGTATAATAACAGTCTAGGCCACCCAGAGGGTGCACATGACAAATGACTTGCCTCTTGGTTCACTATTGGCATTGTTATCAGGGCGGGGGCGGAATGAATGTTTCTAAGTTCATGTTTGAAAAGTTTCGCTTCTCATAAATGCCTCTCAATACCCTGATATAATCTAATGCACTAAGGCGAAACGCTTCTGCATGTTAATGAAAGCCACTTTATTTTAAGTGCTGATTTTCTCATATTTCTACATGTTTGTTGCACAAAGTCTTTATAAATTAGTGAGTTGCTAAAGCTAAGGGGTGCAGGGCACCTTCTTTGCTTCTTTTCCTGCACTTTAGTTAAGTGTAAATAAATGCTCCAACAACGACCCCCCCCCCTTTCTTTAACAGCTTTCTGAATGTTAGTTCTCTGTCGAGTACACTGCAGCCCTGTGCTGCTCTTCACCATGGGCCGCAAGTGGCCCCTGGGCAACACTTTGAGCATCTCTGTTCTAGATCTTGCTGTCAGGAAATGTAGGGCTGTCAGAATGATGCGCAAAGACGGCCCAGCGGCAGCGGAGGGTGGATTGTAAAGTCAATCGTGCTCATCTTTTCAGTTCATGGCTGGTGATCGCACAGTATCTGCTGGGTCAATTTCTGGCCCGCCCAAGTAATAATATATTCACCTTCGATTAGACAGCTCGTTTTGTCCCAGGGAGGGCTAATTTACCACTTCTTTGGCAGTTGCGGTACTTTAACCCATAACCTGGTACTAGTCGTCCCCTAGAATGCAATCAAAGTGTCTAGGACTCACCGCAGATACAACCACTGATCTCTGTGGTTTGTCAATAAATGTTCAAAAAGAGGATAGTTGGCAACAGATCATGCTTCACACAGATTTCATTATAGCCTGGCCAGGCGGCGTCATAGGGTGGTGTCCCGTTCCAGTGCTTAGACTGCTGGCAGCACTAAAGACCAAGCAAGCGTGTGCTATGCAGTGCTGATGATGAAGGATAGCATTCTGCACTATTACCTATTTTGTTGAGATTCTATCTCCTAACACAGAAAGAGAAAGCAAAGACTGATTTATGAAGCAGAGAGGCAACAAGAAACTCACCAACATCGCCCTTCTTTCTCAGAAGAAAAGACAAATCTACACTAGCACCAACTTTAAAACAAGCATTGGCAAAGCCACTAGGTCTTGCCTATGCAAGAGCCATTGGCTTTGCCCATTTGGTTTTAGTCATGTTGTACATCAGCGTGGCTGCTGTTCAGCATGGCTAAAAGTTAACGGTGTAAAGGAGTGGTGTGGCATGGCATTGAGTGTCGCAGAGTAGCATGGTGTAGAGTGGAGTGTCTTGGAGTGTCGTGGAGGGAGTAGAGTGTCGTAGAGTGGAAGGGCGTAGAGTGTCATGGAGTACAGTGTTGTAGAGTGGAGTGGCATAGAGTGTTGTAAAGTGGAGAGGTGTAAAGCAGAGTGGAGTGGTGAAGAGTGGAGTAAAATAATGTGGAGTTGTGTAAAGTGGAGTAGAGTGGCGTAGGCCGGAGTAGATAGTCATATAGAGGAGTGGCATTGAGTGTAGTAGAGTGGAATGGCATAGACTGCAGTGGTGTAGAGTGGAGTAGAGTATCGTAGAGTGGAATGGCACAGAGTGCCGTGGAGTGGCATAGAGCAGAGTGGCGTACAGTGGAGTAGCGGAATGTAGCGGAGTTTTATTGGAGTAGTGTTTTGTAGCCTATAGCGAAGTAAAGTGGCATGGAGTGGCATACAGGGATCTGCATAGAGCATGACAGAGTGTCACATAGTGGCATAGCATAGAGTGGAGTAGCATAGAGTGGAGTTGAGTGTCGTAGAGTGGAGTAGAGTTTAATGGAGTGGAGTGTCATAGACTGGAGTATCATGGAGTGTAATGTCGTAGAGTGGAGTGTTGCAGAGTGGAGTAGAGTGGCCTAGAGTGAAGTGGCATAGAGTACAGTGGTGAAGAATAGATTGACATAGAGTGCATTAAGGCGGAGTAGCGTCGCCCACTAATTGAAATGTCCCTCCATACCCCACATATGAAAAATAAAATGGTAATACAGCTAGTGTATTCCATTCTATTTTTCAGTAACCCCGTCCTGAGCCGAGCATCAGAACGGGGGTGAGGCAGCTGCTGACTAGCAGCAGCAGAAATAAGTAATGCCAGGGCACTTATGTTTGAAGTGTGCATGTCCCTTTGGCTGGACGTCTTGCGATGGCCAGCCACACATGCGCACTTTAAAACTCTCAACCCAGCTGTCTTGGGCAGCTGGGTTGAGACTGAGCAAAGGCCTCCAGTGCTCTCTAGAGCGTTGAGAGAGCCTGCTCCATCCAATACTGCACTGTTCTCACGCTGCATGGAGCAGCACCAGGATTGGTTAGGGGAGTGCCTGGGGCCTGCGCTGGAGGAGTGTAGGACACCGGACTGGAGTGTGGACGTGCCGCATGGTAAGTTTTCTTTTCTTTTTTTAATGTTTTAATGTTAACGTTTTGAATGTTTTTAATTGGTGACATGCATTACATTACTGTTTTAAAGTTACAATAACGTAATTCATGTCAGCAATTTTGTTGATGTACTGTGCCCCACATCTCCAATTTTTCCGCCCTACCACTCCACATAGGTGCATTGGTTTTGAGTAAAGTGGTGTAGAGTTAATTGGTGTAGATTTCAGTGGTTTATGGTGGAGTGCAGTGGAGTAGAGGAGAGTGGTGAAGAGTAGAGTAGAATGGTGTAGAGTGGAGTGGTGCAGGGTAGAGCACAGTTGAGTAGAGTGGCATAAAGTAGAGTGCAAAGCCGTAGAGTGCAGTGGTGCAGAGTTGATTTGAGTGACGTACAATGTAGAGGAGTAGAGTGGACTGATGCAGAGTATAGTGGCGTAGAGTAAAGTGGGGCAAAGTAGAATGGAGAAGAGTGCAGTGGCATAGAGTACATTAGTTTTGAGTGAAGTGGTGTAGAGTGATTTGCAGTAAAGTGCACTGGCATAGAGTGTAGTGGCACAGAGTAGTGTGGTGCAGAATAGAGTGGCATAGAGAGAAGTAAGGTAGAGTAGATTGGTGTGGAGAGCATTCGTTTTGAGAAAATTAGTTAGAGTGCATTGGCATAGAGTGAAGTGGTGTAGAGTGCGGTGGTTACAGTGGCATAGAGTGACGTTGCATAGTGGAGAATGGTATAGAGTAGAGTGGTGTAGAGTGGAGGGTTGCAGCATAGATTGCAGTGGTGTGTAGAACAGTGGTATAGAGTAGAGTGAGGAGAATAAAGTTGCGCGGAGTGGTGTAGAGTGGCATAGGGTGCAGGGCGCAGAGTAGATTGGTTCAGAGTAGAGTGAAGTAGTGCAGTAAGGAGTAGTGCAGGGTAAAGTGCAGTGGAGTTGAGTAGAGTGGCATAGAGTAGAGTGGTGAAAAGTAGACTAGGGTAGCGTAGTGTAAGTCTTATAGCTCTTCTGGCCTTGGGTTGTACCAATTGTTCAAGGCCCTGCCCCACAATATATGACTGTGGCTGTGTATTAGGCCTCTAATTTGGGTTCAAGGCCGACAACTAGTATTGCCATTGTCACGAGGTAATGACGCTAACATCATCCTACTCCAAATAAGGAGTTTTACTGTTCATCTCTGTGTTTCTCCCTCACACCAGGTATGTACACTAACCTCCTGTCTGCTTTTTTCCATATTAATTTTTAAAACAATTTACAATCCACTATGTCCTCTGTTCTTTGAGTTCATTTCCATGGATTGAACGGTGTGGTTTTTAGCAAAATTTCTCTCATGCTCTCTTTCTGTCTTAGTCTCTTACCTTTGCTGCTTGGCCACAAGAGCAAAATGTGATAGTATACACTGAAGGTGTAAACATGACATTTAAAATAAAAAAAGTTTCTAAAGTTAGAATGTGTTGCTGAATAACTCACAATCGGAATTCAACAATTCAAAAGGGATGTTGGCGTATTATTTCAGTATTTCAATACTAAAATGTTTGTTTTCACATTTTAATTTCATTACATTGAATCTTTCATGAAGTAAAAGTGTAATTCTTTTACAGCCAAATAGATTCAGGTGACACTAATTTTAATAAAAAGCAGTCACTCTAGGCATAGGCCCTCTTTCTCGGTAACTATGGCTGTCCCTTCATACTGCAATCTCCTTTCAACCCTCTCTATCCCTGCCTGTCCCTCCTACTCTCTTCTTACCTTGCAGTATCCATTTGACTCGTTTTCTGTCAGCTGTCTCTCTCCCTCCCTTTGCCTTTTATTTTTATTTCTCCATCACCATTCCAAAAAAAACGACCTGTTTCTTACTGCCTTTCTTTCGCTCACTCTTTTTGAATCCCTCTCACACTCAATTTTATATCCCCATTCAACAGGTCGTTATCAATCTATTCTACTTAATCAATGTCTGTTTTTCTTTGTACATTACTGCCTTAAGATTTCCTCACCTCTTTTTCATATTCCCTGTTGTTCCCAGTGTGCACCTCTCTTCCTGTCCATACCTCCCTCTCTTGATCTCTGTCTCCACTTCTCCTGGTTTGTAACTCAGTCTCTGGTTTAACTTGAGCCTTAATTTCTCTCACTTCACTGATCTTTCCCTCCTCCTCTCTCACTCGCTGTTCCTCATTCTTCGTCTGTTCTTGTTCGTCACACTCAATCTCTCATGATTTCGTTTCCTTCCATATTTTTCTTCAATTACTCACTCTCTCCCTTCCTGTCTCTCTGTTTCCTCTTACTTTCCCTATCTCACTCTTGCTACACTTGTAAATCCTTCCAAGTATTTACAGCTCTCTGACAATCTAAGTGTATATCTCCATCCTTTTCTCTGTCACTCATTCTTTGTGTCTCACTGTCTCTATTTCAACTTTGCCTCTTCCTGTATTTTACTTCCTTTCGCTCTCTCTCATTTGTGCTCAGCAGCTATCAACATACCATCTCTCTTCCTCTGTCACACTTCCCCTTCCTACTTCTATCATGAGTGCTGTACTGTCACTAATTAAAAACAACAAAAAATGAATTGAAAAAAGTTAGAAAATAAGTAGTAATTACCAGTAAACAGGGATACTAAAGATAAGCGATGCGTGCATCACAAAGTAAAATAAGGTTATATTGGGAATTTGGAGACAAAAGTATACTTTAGTAAATAATTGGACTTTACAGGATCGCTTACAAAGGAGGTACTAAAATGCCTACTAAAAGATGAAAAGGAGACAGCAGCGTGTAAGAAGATATGTAACGAAAAGTACAGGAAAACAGAATTAGAAATACAGAGAGAAACAGAACAGAAAGCACAGTACAATGAAGGATAGATAGCATGACATTAACAAGTGAGGACAGAAATACGAAACATCAACCGATGGACAACAAAAATGCAAACAAAGGACAGCCTGCTAGATGCCAATGATATAGTTACTAAGAAAAACAAAGGGGTACCCACCCTTGCTCAGTGCCATGCCCCCCACCCAAAATGAGGCAATACAATCTCCCTGCCACCCCGGAAGCAGATTGGGGGTTTGGCCCCAATCTGTAACCCCCCAGGAGTGCAGAAAGCCCACTAGACAATAGGGTAATTCTTTAAAAAACCGAAGTCGAGCACAGAGCCTCACGTGGATCCCACAACATTGCCTTACCATAATGTCCTGACACCTTAACCTTTGCCTAAAATAAGTACATTTCCTCACATTTCTGTGAACTAAGGGGCATATCAACAAGCAGGCGATAAAAAATTATCGCCGCTTTTGCGGCCGTTTTCGGCCCGAAAAGCGGCGATAATTTTATCGCCTAATCAGCAAGGTCACGCTAACGTGTGAAACCTTGCTTTAGCGTCAGGATTCCTAACGCCCAGCTTTGCATCTCTAATGAGATGCAAAGTGGGCGTTCCTGACCTGGCATGACAGGAGAAATGCCGCTAAGCGACATTTCTCCTATCAGCAAGCCTAACGCTATGAAGCATAGCGTCAGGAAAAGTAGCGATAACCCCTGTTATCGCTACTTTCCTTACGCCTGCTTCAGGACTGACTTAGCCATGATATCCTATGGAAGGTGGATATCATGGCTAAGTTTGTGAGTCCCTATCAACTAGCTAACGTGAGATTATCGCTGGGTTTCCAGCAATAATCTCACGTTAGCCAGTTAGCGCTAGGATTTTTATCGCTGATGAGATAAGCGTTGCTAATAGCACGCTATCTCAGCGATAAAAATCGGCGCTAGCCGGCGATAATTATCGGAGCGCTAAGTGCGCTCAGCGATAATTATTGCCGGTTGTTGTTGATATGCCCCTAAATTTCCAGAATCAACAAGGATTCAAAAAAATTCCCACGATCCAATGTTTCCACACTTCTTCTGATAAAATTGCTACTCGACTTGTGTGGCTTAACGATTGCGATACAAAAGCCACAAAACGCAATGTGAAGACATCGGCAATAGAGGTAGCTGAGGTATTTGGACAGGGCTGGGCCACCACTCCGGGAACATATCAAAAATATATTTTTTTCAAACTACATACTCAGGGGAGTCCAGGATGAAGTGCCTTGTGTGAATCTCACTGTAAACATCAAGCGTGACTAAAATGTCATATTTTCCTTACATTTCTGTAATGGAAACTTCTGGAATTTGCAGGGAGCCAGAAAATGCCTAGCCCACTTGTCCCGATAAAAACGCTACCCCACTTGTGTAGGTGGACCTAGCACCTATGACAGGTATAGTTACACGTTACGGATAGAACGTGGGATATGTTTTCCATCTTCTGTTTGAATGGGAGGCGTCTAATTTAAGCTACTCAGTTGGCAGCATGTTAAACATGGGTGTATGCTTTAAAAATGTGTCTGCCAGTGGTCTGTTGCAAGGAACATTCAACAAGGAAAAATACTTTAATCAAGCATGATTTCCATTTTTCCTACTCAATGTTGGGACTAAATATTGGTGGGGCTGCATACACTGTCATATCAAGTGCATGCTGCGGAACTTGATGCTACCATCATGGCTTGTGACTCTCAGTTGTGCAGAATATTCTTGGGGTGACCTTGATAATTTTTGTTTAACTTAACAACGAATTCCAGGTATTGGTGTGAAAACTAAGGCACATACATATACATTTCTATAAATACTGCACAGCACATAATACACTTATATTTACTGTCACACCTGTTTTCTTATTAACATCAAGTTAAATTTCAGGATTTATGAAGTCTCTATTAACTACTTTAAACTCATTTTCTGGTTAATTTGACTATACAAATGATTTGCCCTTCCTCAACAAAGATCTTTAACTTTTGGTTTCAGTACTTCCCTTTTAGCTTTCACCAAATCCTCATTTAGGGCCTCATGTAGGTAGCCAAATACCGGTCGGTAACGGCCGATTTTCGGTAAATATGCCGTTACCGACCGGTATTCAGACAAGTGAGATGTAGGAGTCCAAAAACGACTTTTCGGTAAATATGAGGCGGTAAATACCGAATCATATTTACCGAATCCTAAAATACCGAATCAGATTTACCGAATACATACTTAACGAATCGGTAAATATGAAGTGGTAAATATGAAGTGGTAAAAATTAAAATGACATGTAGGAGCACTCGGTAATTAAGAAATCCGAGAAAATCGGTAAATAAGAGTCGGTAATTAACACGGATTGAAAGCAGGTGGTAACCATCAACAGTGCACATAAGCAATCCCAAAATGCAACAGCGTGGACAACATGGCCGCTATGTATGTCATAGCAAGGCGCCTACGTCTACAGGCAGCAGGACTGAGGGTTTGGCGACGGGAGGAACGCATCTACAGACAGCGCATCACACTATTCCACCTGACTGATGCAGAGATACATGAGAGGTACAGGCTACACCCCGAAACCATCATGGACTTAATCAGGGACCTTCACCCACTCCTGGACCAGCCAATAAGAAGGGCGCACGCCATACCCCCACATGTGCAGGTGCTCTGCAGCCTACATCTGCTGGCATCCGGCAGTTATCAGGTGGTGATAGCTGCGGTGGGTGGTGTATCCCAGAGTTGCCTGTCACGTTTCTTCAGGAAGTTCCTGGATGCCATGATGCAGAGAATGCACCACTACATCAGCTTCCCCAACACACAGGCTGCACTGCAGAAAACAAAAACAGACTTTTATCACATGGCACAGTTCCCCCATGTCATCGGCTGTATTGATGGTACACACATCCCAATATGTCCACCAGCTGACACAGAGCACATCTACAGGAACAGGAAGTCCACCCACTCCATCAATGTGCAGGTGATCTGTGATGCAGGGAACATCATCACAGATATTGTTGCAAAGTTTCCAGGGAGCACCCACGACTCGTACATCTTCCAGAATAGTGGGATCTACACACGACTGAGTGCCGGAGAATTTGGAGAGGGATACCTGCTAGGTGAGTAACAGTGACGCCCCTTGCAACCTGCAAATCATAGTGTAAAGAGGCATGTGACTGATGTTTCCCTTTTACTCATCTAGGCGACAGTGCATATGCATGCCGGTCATTCATCCTCACTCCCTACCTACACCCAGCAACCCAGAGTGAGAGACGATACAACGTGGCACACAAAACAACACGCAATGTGGTGGAGCGCACGTTTGGACTACTGAAGAGCAGGTTCCGCTGCCTCCACAAGAGCGGAGGCGCACGCCAGTACACACCCATCACCTGCTGCAAGATTATTGCCACTTGTGCAATGCTGCACAACCTTGCCACGAAAAAAGGTACAGATGTGGAACTAACATATTTTGAGGACAACGAGGATGAGTCAGGCCAGCCACAGGGCAACGCAGCTAGAGTGCCAACTGCAATCGATGGGAGAGAGAGACGGTCAGAGATCACATGCAACTATTTCTGAGTAAGTAAGGGGACACAGCCAGTTGTGATGAGTCATGACGTAGTTTTAATGTGGCACCACGCCATGAACACATGAACAAGCCAATCTGGCAATATACCATCTATACAAGGAGTATGTCCAGGGTTACGTCACCCATTGGGAAGTGGCTAAGCAGGGCCACATCAATGTTTGCGCATACGCGCTGCAGTGGTGGATGGCACGGCCTGTGCATCCTCACTAGAGCCAACCCCAAGCCGCCTGCTGCTCCTGCGTGCTTCTGGGACGGGGGGTGTGCTGCTGCTCCTGCTGCTGGTGTCGATGCTCTCCGCAGCATCCCCTGCAGCAGTTGTCGACGCCTGACTGGTTAATAGCACCCCTAGTGCACTTGTCACCTGCACCATCCCCCGAGACAGGTCGCTGCAGCAGTGTGTTAGTCCCTCCTGCATCGTCACAGAGCGCCGGCACAGTAGAGAAGTCGCAGTTGCCAGACGGTTGAGTGCCCTGTTGGTAGTGTCCCTTCTCTGCCGTTCCCTGCGCCGTGCGTCGAGGTCAGCATCTAATTTGCTGCACAACTGCAGAATTGACTGGGACATGTCCCGAATGCCCGCAGCCATGCCGCTGATGTTCTTGTCCATGTTGACTAATGTGGTTTTCGTCACCCGCATGTGCCTCTGGACTGACATGACTGCCTTTGTTTGCAGGCGCTGTTGTTTCAACATTTGGCCCTCGAGACCCAAGAAGACACCATGGCCGTCAATGGTTGCTGGTGGACTCTGGACACGCGACCTGCGGCGCCCTCTTGCTCCCGTCTGTGCTGCCTGTGAGGTGTGGGGCGCAGTGGCATGGCTCCCTTCCTGGGGCCTGGTGAGTTCTTCAGGGCCCATGCTGTCGTCTGACGAGGTGTCTAAGGCTCGTAGCCTGGCTGCTGGACGCCTCCTCATTCCCACACCTGCAAGCGGAGATGTGGCCGGTGATTCGAACATGAGTGGCGATGCTGGCTCTGGGTGAGGTGATGCTGGCTCTGGGTGAGGTGATGCTGGCTCTGGGTGAGGTGATGCTGGCTCTGGCTGCGGCGAGGCTGCCTGTGTTGGTGGTGCGGCTGCCAGTGGGCCTGCTCCCTGGTCTGAACTTGTGCTGGCTAGAGGTGATATTTGTGGCCGGTGTGCCGTCTCTCCTGCAGCATGCCCTGTCCTGCATGATGTCACATCTGTGGACAGAAATACAACATTGGCTCAGTGTCCCCGAAGGGCTGCATTGAAAGCGTCACAATAAATCATTTCACATTCCAAAATGTCCTCTGTCTCCTTGTGCCTCGAGTGCGTGACATGCCTTGTTGCCCTGTAACATTTACGTCATGGTTGGTGTTTCCCTGACTACATCTCCCGGAATGCATTGCCTGTCTGCACTGACACTTGTGGACTGCAGTGTGATTCTCGTTTCACAATGGGGGATGTGGGATAGGGATTGGGGGTGCTACATTGCTGTGCTTGCGTCTTACCTTGTTGTGTGGCGGCTCTGGCAGAGCTGTCGGCGTCCCCAAGACCCACGACGCTCTCTTGCTCGATTGTGGCCCCCACCAGCTCCTCCAGTTCGGTGAGGGCAGGTGCCCTGTTGGTTCCACCTCCAGTCTGGCTGGCCTCCTTCTGGATGTCGCCCATCTTCCTCTTGGTTACAATCCTCAGGTCATACCAGCGCTTCTTTAGGACCTCTATGTCCCTGTGGGTCACTCCCACAGCATTGACCTGCGCCTGGATGGCCAGCCATATGTTGCGCTTTTCAGCCTCAGGCACTTGCAGGGATTGCCTTCCAAACAGCTTCTGGTGCTGCTTCACCACCTCCTCCACCAGCACCTGGAGTTCCTTGGGGCTAAATTTCAGCTTCCTCCTCCTTTCCCCTCCGTCTCTCTGTGTTCTCTGGCTGGACATGATGTTCGTTTTCCCGCTCGCACAGGCACCGGCTCCCTGCCTCTCCTCTGCACTCCAAGCCTCTCCAGGGTCGGCTAATTATGTACACCTGCCTGGGTGTGGCCACTTCCTGGTTGGGTGGGCTGTGGTTGCACAGGATTAGCTGTTTCGTCAAGTCATGTGATTTTATTTACCGATTCCGTACATACCGAATCGGTATTTTCCGATTCGGTAAATACCGATTCGGTATTTTCCGAATCGGTAAATACCACCTCGGTATTTACCGATTCGGTGAATTCCGATTCGTGATTACCGAATGTTACCGAATCGGTAACTGTTACCGAATTTTTACCTACATATAACTTACCGATTCTAATTTACCGATTCGGTACGGCTCGGTATTTACGAAACGGTAAAATTTATTTACCTACATGAGGCCCTTAGTCTTATACTTCGAGCACAAATTGTATACCCTAGATACTCTATTTCCTGCAGTAGGAAGAAACATTTTTCTCTTCTCAGGGTAAACCTGTTCTGCATAGTTTGCACACCACTTGTTTTAAACTGAATGATGTTCTTTCACACTCTTAACAAAAACTAGCATATCACCCTGGAAGAATACAACATTGTTTTGATCCCTAAACACATCTGCATCATGCGTTAAAATACACTACTGGTGAGAGCGAGGCCAACACGAAGGAGATTATATTGAAACACTCACTCTGTGGTTATAAATCTGTTAGTGCCTTGAATTCCTGATGGAATTTTATCTGATGGAATGCACTCTTGAGGTCTAATTTACCAAAGTACCTTGCATCTCTCAACATCAGCCTTTGGGTTTAAATGTTGTTATGTTATGTTATGTTATTTTAATTTATTGAGCGCACAGCTACTCGGAAGTGTCCCGGCGCTAACAACAAACAAGGCGGCCAAACTACAGATATCCATCAAAATAGCAATGTCTTCAGGGATCACTTGTGAGATCCACAGAGCTGACTCTACTGTTTTTTCACACCTTTTTGAACCCTTTCCCTTAGAAGGTTCTTAACCTCTTGTCGAAACAGCACTATTATCCTCCTTGCTTTGTACCTACCAGCAATGGATCTCTCCTTCAAGATAATTCTATGTACATACCCCCTAAATGCTCCTCACCTCTTTTAAACACATGCTTGATCTCTTCTGCAGGAAAGTGGAGTATTATGCAGTGAGACTGGTTAGGCTTCACTATGTAATACACTCACAATACTCCAAAGATGGTCCTTGGATTCACAATAATAAATCCTTAGCCCAGTTCTGATAGTGTGGCAATGAGCAGTCGGGCTTTACTAGAACAACATGTGTTAAGCATACTGACATGGATGATAAGTAATTGAGATGACCCAAAAGACCCAAAAGAAACCAGACACCAATTTATAAAGTAAAGTAGATTTTTATATTATATACAAACAGAAGGCATGAGACACACCCAAAAGTGGAGCCCTCTATAGAACAGCATATTAATTTAGGCACCAAAACTAAGACAATTGGATGTGTGTAACCAGAGTTATGGAGTTTAGAAGGAGAAAATAAATCAGTGCAATCAATACTGCAAAACGTTAGCATTGTGGTCAATGGTGAAAAGCACTAGTGACAATTGGTCACTTGCAGGTCGAGTTGCATGGAAACCACGGGGGGGGGGGGGTAAGGTGATGCGAGTCCTTGGTCCAGGCCATGGCAGTCAGTTGAATTTTACCTGGCTTGTTTGGCCCAGGTGCTGAGTTGCTCTGGCTGTCCCTGGTGCTGAAGTGGGAGCAGCAGGGGAGCTGGTTTTACCCCTCAGACAGTGCTGGTGAAGAAAAAGGTGCAAAAAGTTGACAACGAGGCCACTGAGGTGGTTAGTTGAAAGTGCTGCGGAGTTCCCTCAGGTTGCAGCGTCGAGTGAAGGTAGTGGAAGCCGTACTGGACACCAAAAATCCTTGGCAGCAGTAAGGTCAGCGTGAATATATTTTTATGTCCAGAGGTCTGGGGGAAAACTGTAGCCCTCTCAAACTTGCTTTCCCACAATGCACTGAACAATCTACTTTTTTGGCAATGCCTCGAAGGGCCTGATGGCCAACGATTCTTTGGTTCCTGGACATTGATTTTACCTGCACACTACAGGAAACTAGTGCCACTAGTCCAAGGGAGTCTGGAGTTGCCTTTGGCTCTCAAAGAGGGTATCCCAGTCGGGGGGAACCATGTCTCTGGTCCGGGACGAGTCGCAGTATCAGGATGGTTGGCACAGGTGCAGAGTGCCACACCTTTGTTTTGTGCAGGTTCTGTTGTCGCAGACTTGGGTCTCTTCTTTGTCCTCTGTTAAAATTCGAATCAGAACTGAGGTTCTGGTACCAAGAGTGCCCCATAAATCCTAGATTTAGGAGCGTTAGGCATGTGGGACCAAGTGGCTAATGGGCTTCTAGTGCCAGCGGCTAATCCGCCCCTGTGCTGACCACATCCAGGGATGTGCATCACCTTTTCTACCCAGAACCATCTATTCTGCCACTTTTAAAAATGGTAGATATCTCCCTTGGCTGTATAGACCAGGTGGCCCACCCTTGTGGTGTGGCTATCTGTTGTTAAGGATCCTTCAAAGGAAGACCAGCAGACGGAGCGTGAAATGAAGTTCTTTACTAAAAGCACAACCTGGCATTCGACCACCTCAACGATCCAGCTCCAACTGTCGATCGTGGAGTGCCGTCAACCTTACATTCTAGGAACGAGGTGAGGAACGTGGTGAGCATGAAAGCTCCAACTCAGGTAAGAGACCATAAAAAGAGAAAGACAGTGACAGAGAATAAAGGTAAGTAACTTCACAACACATCCTCTCCCTTAGAACAACAGAAAAGAAAAATGAACATAGGAGAACAGAAAATAAGAGAAGAACAGAGAAACCAAGAAAGGGAAAATCATGGTGAAAAGTTCAAGATCTAACATAATCTTGAAGATACACTGGTGGTCTGCGATTTCTAGCAGACAACTCAACATCAGGATAATGAGACAAACCAACAGGACCCTCTTCCCTAACTCCTTGACTCCTTGGGAAAAAGGCAACAAATCAGAAGAACATGAATCATTTTCAGCAACATTATCAGGGATGAACATGCCCCAGAGCAACCTCCATCATCTGTAGAAAACTTGGAAATAGATCCACCCTTCTGGTACAAAGCTACTCTGCGTAGGTTCCAACGTTCACCTCCTTCAATCACAACAAAATACTTTCCCACACAGATAACATGGCAAGGACCTTTGAACTTAGTGAGACCATCTTTAATCCTACCAGATTTCAGTTTAACCCATTCACCAACAGAAATTTTAGAAGGAAAAATGTCAAAGGTATGCGCGCCTCCAGAAGTTACCCAACCTTTGAGCCAAGATGGCACAAGATGAGAGCCAGTAAAAAGCCTTCTCATAATCAAAAATGGGGACTTTAAGGTGACACTATGAGGAGTGGTGCAATAAGCCCACAGCATATCTTGACTAGGACGCCTAGGAGCTAACCCATTCCCCAAAGCAAGTTGTATAGTTCCTTTGATTAGTCTGTTCGACCTTTCCAAAATTCCATTACCCATTGGATTGTAAAGAGAAGTACAAGAATGCTTAACACCACACTTCTCATGAAAGCAACGCATCTCCCCAGAAGTGAGTTGAGTACCATTGTCAGTAAGTAAAACCTGTGGAATACCTTCATGCAAAAACAAAGTTTCTAATACACCAACCGCAGAACTTGCGGTAACATCTTTCAAAAATTCAACATGCAACCATCTCAAGTGTACACCCACAATCACAGCAGCAAACCGCATGTCAAGGGAAAGCTCAGAAAGAGGAGACAAATAATGTGCCATGGCTCGCCAGGATCTCTAATCTGAGCCATGAAACTCTGAGAACCAACTTTCAGTCTCTTTTCGCTCTCTTTGCAACTAACCACCCAGTTCCTGATTTGATCATCCATGGCAAGACACCAGAATTCTTGCTTAATTCGCCTGATGGTCATACATTGTCCCAAATGGCCTTCATGCGCAAGTTTAAAAATGTGCAACCTGAGAGCAGCCGGGGGCACAAATCTCTCACCCCTCATAACAACATCTTGACCACTTAAAGACAATTCATCCAAAAGTTTCCAATAAGGCCTAACAACTGCAGACACCATGCTTTCACGGGGTGAACCTTTCTTAATAAGAACAATGACATCTTGCAAAATAGAGTCATTGACCATGGCCTCAGACCACTGTATTTCAGAAAATGACCCCAAACTGCATTCACAAACATCAAATACAAAAGCAACAGCTTCCTCACTTTCCAACTTGTTGGCCACATCTTTATCAACCATTTCCCAATCAAGTAACATACGTGACAAACAATCAGCTTGTACATTTTTCCAACCATGAATAAATTCAACATAATAGAGATACTCTTGTAACCTTGCAGCAAACCTGGCAAGACGTGCTGTCCCCTTTCCTGCACCTCCCGCCGACAAGATTTTCATTAGAGGCTTGTGATCAGTCCTCAACACAAATCCCCACAAGTATACTCTGAAATACTCCACTCCCCAGGCTGCAGCAAGAGCTTCGCGCTCTATCACTGAGTAGTTCCTTTCGGCTTGAGTGAGAGTTCTTGAAGCAGATGCAATCGTTCTTTCAGTGCCTCTCTGATGTTGAGATAATACCACACCAATACCAGTAAGACTGGCATCAACTGTGAGAAACGACTTGCAGGAAGCACTGAAAGGAACAAGAATGCCAGCATTACAAATCTGACCCTTTATTTTTGAGAAGGTATCAGATTGATCGCTGCCCCACTCAAATTTACAGCCTTTGCGAAGAAGATTTTTTTAAAAAGGTTCAGACATATCAGCAAATCCACAAACAAATTTAGCATAATATTCAACAAGCCCCAGGAACTACCTGAGCTGGTCCTTGTCCCTAGGAGCAAGAGCATTTTTTGTAGCCTCCAACAGGTTCTTTTTGGGAGAAATCCCACCACTAGAGATCGAGTACCCCAAATAGTCAATCTGATCTGTAAGAAACTGACATTTTTCTTTGTTAACTGTAAGACCCTGCTGCTCAAGCTTCCACTAGACTTTTCTGAGTGTGGCATTATGTTGCTCAATGGTCTTTCCTGAAACCACTATGTCGTCCTGAAAGTAGACTACACCAGGCAAACTGTTGAGCATATTTGACATAATTCTTTGGATGACACTCGCAGCCGAGGCTAACCCGAAGGGCATACGAGCGAACTGTAAAGTGCCTCCTGTTGTAATAAATGCTGTGAGAGGCTTGGACTCTGGATGTAATTTGATCTGGTGGTAAGCACTTCTCAAATCAATCTTGGAGAAGTATTTCCCACCTCCCACTGATTGCAACAATTCATTGATATTAGGTAGAGGGAAAGTGTCTGTGACAATATCACGATTCAATGACCTGAGATCAATGCAAAAACAGAGCCGACCATCTGACTTAAGTGTCAAAACTACCAGAGAAATCCCAGAGGAAGCCTCCACTGGTGCAATGACTCTGGATTTAACAAATCATCTAACGAACCCTTGAGATCTTGTCTCACCAACAAAGGGGCTTTCCTGAGTTTATGTTGTACAGGACAGGCATTAGGTTTGAGAATGATCTTGTGTAGATAACCTTTGACACAACCAAGTCTTTCGTCAAACACTCGATGAGCATCTTGAAGTATATGCTGAACTTCAATGTCATCCTTCACCACCATAATTTGATTAGGGGACCTCGGATTGATGACGATGTGAAGATTGTATTGGTGCATCCAACCCAGTATTGGGGGACCCTCTTTGGCAACATAAATATTTCCCTGGGTACTGCGTGAACATCAATGGATTGGCCCTGATAGCCAACAGGGTTGATATCTTTGTCACACAAGGAAGCCCCCTCCCATGTGGCTCGAAAGAGAGACTCAGGAATAATGGTAAACATGGAACCAGAGTCCACCATCAATGTAACATCTTTGCCACAAATATTAAACACAGCAGTGGGTCTTACCAGCCTAGGAGACACTTCATTGACTCCAACCATAACTTCATTGCACATTTCTTCCACAACCAAAACCTTATTCGTAATTGGTTTGCAATCATCAGACACTTGTACTACATTTATCTTATTTTTTGACTTATCAGAAGATTCAGTTTGCCTACACATTCTGGAATAATGCCCTTTCCTACCACATCGTCTGCAAATGTGATCAATAGCAAAACATCTTTTAAAGTCCGCCAAATGGTATTGACTACCACAACGTAGACACTCTCTGTTCTTGGGTTTGGATGTGGCACCAAAAACACCTGGACCTCTAATGTTTTGTTTATAAACAGCATTAACATCAACATTGTCATCTTTGTTTTCCATGTCCCCTATTTCTTGTGAAATTTTGTCCTTCTTGCTCAATTCTCTAATACACTTTTGAAATTCTTCAATTACCTTGGCCATATCAACGGCATCTTTCAATGAGGGGTCTTTGGCAGCCCACAGCCTTTCCTGTATTTTCCTGCCGCGGCATTGAATGATCAACTGATCACGGATCAGTTCTTCTGTCATGGTCCCAAAGCAACACTTGAATGACGGTTCACGTAACCTAGAGACAAATTCATCAATACTTTCTCCTTCAAGTTGCGGTTGAGTATAAAACTTATATCTAACTAAGACCAAATTAACCTCTTTGGAAAATCTTGTTTCAAATCTTAATAGCTCCTTTAAATACATCATCCATAGGTTTCCCATTAGGTCCCAAGGCCACAGGTAAATATTTAAAAACACGTTGACCTTCAGTACCAAATGTGCTCAATAACAGAGCTTTCTTTCTGTCTGGAGAAAAAGTATTACCGTCTAAAGATGTAATATAATTATGAAGCATTTCAATCCAATCTTCCCAAATGATTGGTGGAGCACCTGGTTGGGAAAGAAACATTGGTGGCATAATTACATTTGAAGAATTGGCAGACATGTTAGGAATAGATAGGTACAACAAGTGAGCAAGACAACCAGTGGAAAGAACGTTGAAATATGGTACTGACCAATGTAGCAGAGTAATAAACAACAGTTAAAACAGGGTGTGCAGATCACCATAGGTAACTGCACTGAATAATGCAAAATGTGGCTAATGGGACTCGAAGAACAATGCAGAGTACCGGAGGATATTAACGGAGGACACCACAAGATGTCAAAACAACAAGTCAGAACTGTAATTAAAGTCGAAACGTGGAGTATATTGAATGCGGGGTAAAACCAGAAACAGGACCGTAATGACTGGCAGGAGACTTGAGTGAAGTTAAATTTGAAGGCAGAAGAGGAGCATGAAACTGACAAGACAGGTAAATAAAACCGGCAAAATTAAAGATGGCGGTACGTTATGCCGCGTTACGTACATTGCGCACAGCACGCAAAGAACTTCCAGCGTGTATCGTGCATTCCACTGATGCACAGGACTGAAGATGATGTCGCTAAGGTCCGAGGTTTGAGACAACAGCGCGCGCTTCAAACGGTAGCACAAAGCCGAATCGCCCAATAAAATTGTCAAATACCTTAAAATGTGGCACATAAACAGGGCAAAACAGCGTCGGAGCTGGAAGCAACCGCAAACATCATCCAGAGATGACAGGAAACGTGAAACTGAAAAACGATGAGGAATTCCATCGAAATTTCCCCATGTTGTGCTCCGAGGTGTCCAAGATCGTCGTCAAAATTGTTGTAAAGGATCCTTCAAAGGAAGACCAGCAGACGGAGTGTGAAATGAAGTTCTTTATTAAAAGCACAACCTGGCATCCGACCACCTCAACGACCCAGCTGCAACTGTCGATTGTGGAGTGCCGTCAACCTTACATTCTAGGAACGAGGTGAGGAACGTGGTGAGCATGAAAGCTCCAACTCAGGTAAGAGACCATAAAAAGAGAAAGACAGTGACAGAGAACAAAGGTAAGTAACTTCACAACACTATCCTTCTGCGGGTGTACACTCCCTGATTACATAATTTCCCCACCTGCCTGGGGGCAAATGTGCCTGGGGGCAGGTTGCCTAACCCCCACAAAAGAGATGAAGTGTGTAGCGATACACATGTAATCAGTGGCTTGACAACTGGTCCACGTGTCTGTCGTCAGGTGGATAGTGTGAACAGTACTCTGCTGCAAAGCTTGTCCAACCAATTGCAGCACATTGTGATGGAGCGCTGGAACAGCAACTCTGCCAAAATAGGTCTGGCTTGGAACCTTCCATTTTGGGCAGATGGCACCCACAAATTCTAAAACTCCCACTCCTTCTACAAAATAGGAAGGTGAGTATGTCCAGTGCTAACATTTTGGCCAGCTTCCCATTATACAAACGTGCTGTTGGGGCGTTGTATTCGTAAGGCCCCTCCTGCCTAAACATGCACATCATAGTAGCCTGGATTTCTTCTTTGTGGTGCCACTGATGCAGGCAACTTAGAGAGAACGAGGAGGTGGTAGACTCAATGTGCATCGTGGGCCAGTCCCTGTATGCATGGTGTCTCCATCTGGCTCTTGTGCCATTTCAAGGCTGCTTAGGCGGGTGATACTGGTGCACTGCTGGGGACGAGTCTGTTTTGCCTAAGGCTGTCATGCTCATCTTTCTCATCACCTTCACCTCCCACAGTGATCTGAGCTGATTCCTCTCTCATCACCACTACAATCTGCAGCAATTTCTTAAAAGTGCGCCTCCACCGGATTGCGTGATGTTTTTTCCCTATGGTTATTTTGGCCTCCAGTACTTACAAGTGCTTATACTAACTAACAGTCTTGTGGCAAATAGAGCATATTGCTGTAAAGAAGTCCCAAACTAGGGAGGTAAGTGGGTGTGTCATTGATTGCCTCTCTGCAATGCCGACTACAGCTGGGGAAGTTGTGGACTCAGGTCTCAGTGAGGGCCTTACAAATAAGGTAGCTGGGGTTGTTGGTGATGATGGTACTGGTGCCACATCCCTTGGCGCAGGTTGAATAGAAGTGGTAATGTCTGTGTCCTCTGAGCCAGCTTCCATGACAATGACTGGCTCATCCCTCGCCATGAACCGACAGATCAACGCCGTCACCTCCAGCTGTTTCAATACCCTCTGCCTCCTTCGCAAGACCTTCAAATGGATCCCCCCGAGTCGAGGAAAACACATGCACTCATCACCAGCAGACTGGACTATGGCAACACACTCTGCACCAGCATCAACAAGTCTCTACTCCGCAAACTACAAATAATACAGAACACCGCTGCCAGACTCGTCCTTGACATCCCCCAGCATGAACATATTAGCCAACACCTGCGGCGACTCCACTGGCTCCCCATGGAGAAGAGAGTCACCTTCAAAATCCTCACTCATGCCCACAAATGCCTACACAACAACAGCCCCAAGTACCTTAACGATAGAATAAACTTCCACGTACCCAAAAGAAACCTGCGATCATCCAACCTCACACTGGCGGAAACCCCACGCATCCACAGAGCCAGAGCAGGCGGAAGTTCGTTCTCTCACATTGCAGCCAAGACCTGGAACAAGCTACCGGCAGACATCAGACTCACCCCCTCCCTGAACACCTTCAGGAAGACTCTCAAGACCTGGCTTTTCGGCTGAACAGAATGGCGCTCCCTCCCCCTCCCCTAGAGCCTTGAGACCCTCACAGGTGAGTAGCACGCTTATAATTCCCTGATTGATTGATTGATTGATTGATCATCCTCATCCACTTCCATAATTGTAAGGCTTTCTGGAATTTTCCTTTTCCCTTGTCTCTCCTGACATGTCTCAAACTCAGCCTGGGCAAGTCTGTCTTCAGAAGGGGGTATTGGAGAAGATGATGGAGTACCCTTCCTTTTTCTTCTTGGAGTTCTGGACGTCAATGGTTCAACAACAGGTACATCTTGCTCAGCAGGAAGCTCAACCTCCTGTTCTGCTCCTACTTCAGGAAGTGCTACTATTCCTGGCTGGGGCTTCTGTTGTCCACTTTGCTCAGTTTCCTGAGATAATTGGTTACTAGTTTGCAGCTGAGACAAATCCAATTCAGACTCACTGCTCGTCAGCATGATTGCAGTCACTGCCTCGCAGAGAGACATGTCCTTGGGCTTAGGTTAGGGTGGTGTCATTGATGTCGGAGTGC
This sequence comes from Triturus cristatus, assembly GCF_964204655.1. Classification (NCBI taxonomy): domain Eukaryota; kingdom Metazoa; phylum Chordata; class Amphibia; order Caudata; family Salamandridae; genus Triturus; species Triturus cristatus. The sequence goes on from NC_140581.1 coordinate 678,715,662, forward strand.
TGCTCCCAGCTAGCTCCCCGGAGGATGGTGCAGCAGGCACACGAAGCCTCCTGAAAAAGGTTTGGGCTCACACACTAGTGGTGGCAATCTGCTGCTTCTTCTTCTCCCCACTGGCTACTTTCTTGCCAGCACCTTTTTGGGACCATCTTGAAGCTGTCAGTTGGCAGTGGCACCTAACTGCACAAGCGGAAGAGGCTGGAGGACTCAGGTCACATGTTGTGGTCACATCACTTTGTACAGGCCTTCTGTCTGGCAGGACTGGCTTTGGGTGATGTCTTTTGTGCACCTAAAAGCAAGCAATCAAGAAAAACATTTCATGAACGTGGCATTTTTGAAGTTCGAATTATTCATATTACAGACAATATAATTTAGTGTAGCTACTCAATATCCTTAATAATCAAAAACAATAGTCTATCCATTCGAAAGTCAAACCACATCACCATAGCATTTCATTTTCAATGAGGATAACAGCATAGGATGTAACTGTTTGCTTTATGTGCATTTAAGAGAGACACCTGTGGCAGTCAGGGAGGTGCAGGGGAAAATGGAATAATCATTGAAAAATGAATTCCGGTGTGCGACTGTGTGACTATGGCAGGCAGGGGGTCCAGGGGAACATGGAATAATTCTTAAAAAATGTACTTTAGAGTGCAATGGTGCACGTATGGCTGGCAAGGGGTTCACCGGTCCAGGGGAAATAGTAATGACAACCCTTAAAAAAGTGAATGCTGGACAGCTGGTATGCGGCAGGTGCCTATGGCACGCAGGGGGAAATGGAAGGGAATATAAAAAAAAGTTCACAAAAAGAGAAAAAAATTACATTTTAAAAAAAAAGTAAGAAAAATTAATTGCCGGTGTACTAAGGGACTATGGGAAACCCACTGGGAGGAAAGAAGGTGCAGGGGAAATTTAAAAAAAAATAATGCATAGAATATAAAACACTGTTCATAACATATACTATAGTGATACTCCAGAATATGATTAAACTGATATCAGCGAAAAGTTTAAAAAATGAACAAAAACAAAAAGGCTTAGCCCTTTCCTATCTATTTCCCTAGAAAATGGCTTTGAAAACTGGAATCAAAGGATTTACACAGTGGCAGGCTGCACAAAATGGCTGACGGCCAAATGGTCAACCAACTACAATAAATAAGGAGGCATGGCCTCAACAAAGAACATATGCAGGCCTATAGCAAATGCACATTGGCTGGCTACACAAAATGGCTGTCGGTCATATGGTCAAACAACAACAGCACTCAAGGAGGCATGGCCCCAACAAAGAACACAAACAGGCCTATGGCAAAAGCACACTGGCTGGCTACACAAAATGGTCGCCAGCCACATGGTCAAAAAACAACAGAAAGCATGGCGGGATGGCCCCAACAAAGAAAACATGAAGGCCTATGGCAAAAGCACATTGACTGGCTACACAAAAGGTTGCCAGCCACATTGTCAAACAACAAGCAATAAGGCATGAACAACATAGAACACATGCATGTCTATGGACACTGACTACACAAAATGACCCCTGGCCACATGGCATGGAGAACAAAAACAAATGGTGGCCTAAGGCAAACACACACACATAAACACACTAGCCAGGCAAAGGAGGCATGGTAACACTGAAGAAAACACTACCATTAATTCTGCAATGCCCAGAATGAAAATTAACTGAGCTATAAACATTTTACAACAACACACATCCACCCAAGGCATCAAATATTACACCACATATGCACTTTTTGCAGAAAAAAAAACGTGAAATACAAAAAATAACCCCAAATTTTACATTTAATCCAATGCCATCCCTGCCCTAAATGATGTTTTAAAACAACATATACCGCAGAAACAGTTGTTTAATGCACCTGTGACTAGTACTGGCCCATTGCCAGACTAGGCAACATAGAAAAATAAATAAATATTTCAAATTTAACAAACATGGAAAAAAGGACAGCACTGTGCAACCTTTTTACATTCCCAAAGATGAAAAATGAAAACTGTATGCCACCCACCACAAAAATATGTTTAAATCTAATAAAAGTACAAAGAAATATTGGTGCATGCACTCTATTAAACAAACAACACCCTTAAACAAGAGTTTTTAAACTTACTTGTGATATCACAAAAACAAAGTCCTCAAATCCAATGGTGTATATTCAGCAGACAAAGAGAGTGATCCTTCCACATCGAAATCCAAATGAAAAGTTACCAGCAGATGGACACAGCACTGGGAAGAGCCTGATGGATAGGAACAGGAAGTTGGAGTCAGTGGGGCACTTACTTGTTGAAAAGAAAGGAAAATAAAAGACAGGCTTCTGACACTAAAAAAACAACTTGAACGTTGGAGTAGAATTGAACAAGTCTCGCGAGCGCCAACAGAAATATAATTCCCCCACCCACCAGATGGGGAAATTTAGCGCGATCTCTGCATTACAAATGTAGAGCAGAGTTCTCGAATCCTGCCAACTGTGCGAACGGAATGATATTTACTGCCCAGGCCTAGTCAGCAGACCACCTTGTCTGTGACGGCTTTTATATAAAGCAATTTGTTTTCTTTAAATACAACCCGTTTCATTTTCGCTTCAAAAATTGAAAAGTGTAATTTACATTTTTTAAGAGTTGGCAATGGTAGCTGGGAACCATACAGGGAATGCCAGCTACTTGCACACACAGCACTGAAGCTGATGGAATACGAAGCATTTTGCAAATGGCTGCCATTTGCCAACAAACCATTGCATTGTGTCTGAGAAAGCGTCCACGGGAGAGTCCCTTATCCTTTTGATGAGAAAGGGCTCACAAGTATACATTTGTATATTGTGTACAAGTGATACGACTTGCTCTGCAAATAAAATATGGCTTCTTGGGAGAGTAAATGCATTTCATTGCATGTCTTTGTATTGGTTGGAGGAGTGAGGTTGCGAGACTAGCGTGCTGAATCATGCACTAGATATTACAGGAAAATGGCTCTCTTTGCCTGATCTGGGGAGGGTGAGAAAACCCAGAAGTGCTTCATACTAAAATATACATAGATAAAGCACCACCTTCAGCCCCGAGTACCTGCTGACACTGCACGTGTTCCCTTGTTGTCAATCTAATTGAACTAATTATTAGGGCTGATAATGGCTGCTGAAGGTCAGGTTGGATCAGATAGAATGTATGTCGCAAACAGGGCCTTGTCATTGGGATTGTGCAAGGCCTTTTGTTCTTTGAGACAGGGAAAAAAAAACAAATCCTGCTCTACCACTCTGACTGACTGATTGTAAATATTTGTCAAAATATTGCTGATATGAAACAGAACCTCAGTATCCATCAGGGCCTCGCACACCTTGTTCAATTCAGGAAAAGTCTGTAGCCTCACCTTTTTACAGAACACATCACAATGCCATAGAGTGTCCTTCCCCACACCAAACTCTATACCCACCCTCCAACTTGTCTACTTTCAGTTGGATTTGGCCATCTCTGCAGGATCACCCCCAAACCTTTTGCATTCACCCCTCTGGTTTTCCTGGTTTTAGTTTCTGTTATACTTTATCACTGCTAACCTATGCCATTGTGCATGTACAATCTCCTTTGAACATGGTAAAATTGGCTTAAAACCAATTTGAATTGTAAGTCCTTATTGCTGTAGTACTACATGCACACAGGCCCTCTACATTAAATGCTAGTAGTGGGCCTGCAGCTCCTATTGTACCACTCACTTGAGTAGCATTTTAAAACATGCCCCCGGCTTATCATTGAAGCCTGTGTGCAGTTTTCAACAATCATTACGACATGGCAAAGTAAACCTATTGCCACGTCTAAACCTTCCTTTTTAAAACATATGTCACCCCTAAACAGCTCATAAGACAGGGTGCATGGTATTTAAAAAGTTGTCCAGATAGTGAAATCATTTTTTCACTACAATAAGATCTACCTCTCTCATAAAATAACATATAGTTACCTTATTATATTTAGTGAGTGATACCTTTCATTTGGGAACAGGTAGAAATGTCATGTTTAGTCTCTAAAGAAGTGTAATTTAAATCTACTTTAATGCTAAATCGTATTTTAAGTCACTCTTCTGAAAAATGCCACTTCAGCAAGTTGGCATCTTCTTGACCATTTGGTGCCTGCAGCCCATATCATGGGCACATGACCAGGTGCAGTTGGCAGGTGGCCTTTGTGTATTCTTCCCAGGGGGTATCAAAAAGGGAGGACTGGATGTTGGCAGGATGGGCCATCCTAACCTGGCAGAGGGGCGGAGTTGTCACCTACCACACTTGCACCTCTAAGGAACTGCCTTAGCACATACACAAAGAACTTCACACTAGCCTTTTGTGACTCCAGACATCCTGGGACCAGGGCTGGGAGTAAAGAAATTCCATAACCAGATTTGGGGGGGGGGGTCGGGGGGCAAGTCTATAGGCTTTCCCACTTCACAGCTGGCAACAGGTATACATAGTGGTCCCTCAGACCAACTCTTCAGTACACTCCTGGACCTGTGGATATTACAGTAGAAGGACTGCCCTACTGCCAGAGGACCGTCCTGCTGCTGGAGGCCTGGCCTTCTGTCAGAGAAAGAAGACTGGACCTGCTCCCTTCATCCCAGGCTGCCTGAAGTGACTCCAAAGGTCAGCTGATTGACCTGCTGTTCTGAGCTACAGGGACATATCAAGCTCCAGAGGCCTCCCTGAAAATGCCCAGCAGACCTGCTGAACTGGACCTGCAACTGAACCTGCCTGAGCACTGCTGCACTCTACTGGAGTGAGTCCCTGATCCACAAGAGCTGCTTCCCATGTCCTGGACTCTTGGCATTAGCTGAGCTCCGTCTGGAAGAAAGAGGTGGAATCCAGATGTTTTGGGCTCTTCGTGACCATGAATGGCCCATTTGTGCCAAGATTTTGCCGCCAGTGTGACCGCCATCGCAAAGCTACAGTGAGCCAGACTCTTCGTGCTATAGTGACACTCAGCAACAACCAGCAATGCATGATCTGCACTTCTTGCTACAGCATCAACAGCCTGTGGTGACAGCAAATGGGAAGCTCCAACAACAACCAAACAAGATGCCTGATAGGATCTTCGCTCTACTGAGTGAGTTGTGAAGATGGGTTTTTTAAGTAAATAAGGGCAAGAGAATGTGCTTCAAGGTGTGGGTGTTTATTCAGCAATTGTAAAAGAGGAGATGGAGATGAAAATTCACAGGGTGACAGTGAAATAGATAATGAGTTACTGAATGATTTACTGAATTCCTGACCACCTCCAGCACAGTTGTTAATGGGGCAGGAGGGACAGACTTGGAGAGGGTGTGAGTGTACCTGTTGAGCAGGGTCCCCCAGAGGGAGGTTTACATCCTGCCCACCCACATCCATCATTAAATGTTCTTAGTACTGCCTCTAGTACATCTGTCATCTGTTCCTGGTATGTGTGTTGTCACTTCTGCTTTAGTTTCAGAATCACAATCTCAATCACAAGAGGCTACCTCCAAAGAGACTGATGTCGTAAAATTAGGAGCAGAATTCGAGGAGCTTGTGAAGGGGACACTTGATCTAGACTTTGTAGACATATTCAATAAGGCTGAGCTTTCGTTCATTAGCTGAAGAGACTGTGCGATGTGCCTAAGTTTTGCCAAAGAGGCACATGCCAGATCGGAAGAGCTGGCTGACGACTGTGGGATTAATTTGAAAGAAAATAAAAAATTAAGGAAGAATCTTAGGATGGTGATGACGGATGGTGAATGAAAGAAAATGGGATCAACAAGTTTGAAAGTGCCTGTTAAGGAGTTGGTGGAATGCATTAGAGGGCGGGGGAGAGTAAAACAAGCATTGACAAAGCCAAGAAGTCACGCCCATGCCAGAGCTACTGGTTTTGTCAATGTGTTTTAGCCATGTTCTACACCAGCCTGGCTGCTGTTCAACATGACTAAAGGTTTGTGGCGTAGAGGAGAGAGGTGTGGAGTGTTGTGGAGTGGAATGGGATGAGTGGAGGTGAGTGTCATGGAATGGAGTGACATCGAGTGTCGTGTATTGGAGTAGCATAGAGTGGAGTGGCATAGATTAGAGTCAACTCATGTAGAGTGCATTGGCGTAGAGTTTTGCAGAGTGTTGTGGCATAGGGCCCGATTCACAAAAGTAATCTGAGACAAAATCCTAAACTTACTACTTTTGGTATTCACAGAAGGCATTTAGTAGTAGTAAAGTTAGGAATCCTAACTTAACTACTACTAAATCCCTTTTGTGAATACCGAAAGTCGTAAAGGTAGGATTTTGTACCAGTTTAGTAGTAGTAAAGTTAGGAATCTTAACTTTACTACTACTAAATGCCTTTTGTGAATACCAAAAGTAGTAAGTTTAAGATTTTGTCTCAGATTAGGTCTGTGAATCGGCCCCATAGAGCTCAGTAGCATAGAATTCAGTGACATAGAATGCAGCGTCGTAGAATGCAGTGGAGTAGATGAGTGTGTTGCATAGTAGAGTGTAGGAGTATACAGTGCAGTGCTGCAGAGTGGACTTGTGTAGAGTAGAGTGGTCTATAGTACAGTGACGTAGCATTCAATGGACCAGAGTAGAGCAGAGTGGCACAGAGTACAGTGGTGTAGAGTGGTGCAGAGAATGGCATGGAGTGGGGCAGAGTAGAGTATAGTGCCATAGAGTGCGGTGGCATAGAGTGCAGTGGCGTAGAGTGGAATGTTACAGAGCGCAGTTCCGTAGAAGTACAGTGAACTGGTGCAGGGTATGATTGCGTAGAGTTGAGACGCAACAAGAGCAGTGCTGAAGAGTGCAGCGGTCAGAGTAGAGTTTAGTGGGGTAGAGTGCAGTGATGAGTGCATTGGCATAGAGTGCAGCGGCGTAGTGCATAGTGACTTAGAGTAGAGCGGCGTAGAGTGCAATGGTGCAGAGTGGAGTAGATCGACATAGAGTGCAGTGGCGTAGAGTAGATTGTAAAGTGGAATGTTAAAGGGTAAAGTGCAGTGGTGTAGAGTAGTGTGTAATGACATAGAGTAAAGGGGTGTAGAGTGCAGTGTCATAGAGTGCAGTTGTGCAGAGTAGATTAGAGTGGCGTACTGTGGATTGGCATAGAAATGGATTGGCATAGAGCGCAGGGGCATAGAGTTGAGTGGTACAGAGTAGAGTGCGTCAGCGTAGAGTGTATTGGAATACAGTGCATAGTTGCGGAGTGGTGTAGATTGGAGTGGTGTACAGTGAATTGTGCAGAGTAGAGTGGAGTGGCCTAGACTGCATTGACATAGAGCGGTACAGAGTAGAGTAGAGAGGTGTAGAGTGGAGTGGAATAGAGTGAAGTGGTAAAGAGTAAAGTAGAGTGCAGTGGCTTAGAGTGGAGTGGTGTAAAGTGAAGTGGTGCAGAGTAGAGTGCAGTGGCATAGAGGGGATTATGAATGCTGTGGTAGCACATTGCCATTACAGACAACACATTTTAAATTGAAATGACCATTATATTTGCACAGACATATAGTTGTACTAATAAAACTCTGCAGGGCACACATGATAATGTGTGGAAATGCCATCACCTGGTATATTGATTTATTTTGATCATTATAAAGTATTTGTTTCCAACACACTTCAGAGTCAACAAAAACATACTTAATTGGTGTTTTCCTAATTCTGATATATTCTGAAATATTTCCTAATTCATTTGTGTTTTCCTAATACACTAGTTGTGGAGTGCTAGAAAAAAACAACCTTTCCTACACCTAGTATCCAGCAAGATTATCACATAAATCCTCTCACTTCGAAGTCAAAGAAAGAAAAGCAATCACCAAGCTCCCACCGAAAGACAGAGCCTAACTTCTTACCTCTGTGTTTGCATGCACAGCAAATGTGACAGGATAAGAACAAGATTTAAAGGTTTGTTTACAAAAAGGAGCACAAGTGGAAGAATACAAGGAGAGGTAGTGTGATAAGGATTTGCTCCGTTGGAGGTACGAACTAAAACTGGACAGCATAAAACACGCACAAAGCCAGAAAATGTAAGTTCCAAACCAGAAAGCCAAAGGTTTCCCAGGGAAGCTTTCTGAATGTCCCCAAGATGTCTATAGCAAACCAGACAGCCGGCTTAGACCTGAAAATATAAAAGTTGATAGTAGAAGCATGGAGAGAACAAGAAGAAAAAGAAAGGGGACAAGGGAGGAATGTGAAAGAGAGCTAGTGTGAGTGACTCAGAGGCTGTGGAGTTCCTGTTGACAGTGGTGTATGGAGGTACACATGTTCATGTGCCCTGGAGTAGCTCCGATCTGTTTTTATTCACAAATCAATTTTCAAAGTTGAGCGAGACTCCTGGCAATTGTTATACTGAGATGGAGAGGATTGTGAAATCGAGAAACTTTTATGGGCAGACTTGATAGTGAGTGTGATCTTCAAGGATTTGTGGGCAGAATGCAAAGTGGTCATGGGTTGGCCCGACGATGGAGCGGCAGAGAGAGGCCCTGACAAATGCACCTTCCCCTACTGACATGGACAACTATAACCAGGTATTTCCTCATTTGAAAATGAATGTCCCGTAGATAGAGGTTGATTGTCTCAAAATAACCAGGATTACTTACTATATAGCAATCCGGAGGCCCTCTAGCAGTCCGGAGGCCCTCTTGTCTTCTTGCACATATATTTAAAATCAAATCAAATAAATCTTTATCCGAATTATTAAAATCCATAAAAGACATATACATTAGAAAAAGAAAAAAACTGAATACAAGTTTAAAATACACAAATTATGAAATTTCACAATTTCAAACAGTCCCTAAAATGATTTCCACACATAATATAGGAACATGTCTGAAAGGGATGGGTTCCAATCGTTACAATAATCAGCACGATCAACTTCATTTTCTCTCTTTCTTTTAAAATGTAAAAGAATAAAAAATCATAAAAGGTATAGGTATGTGAAAAAGCCACATTCTCTGTTTTAAATCTGAGTCTAAGCAGGACTGTTGTACAAATGTACTTAATCAGTTTCGTAGGCCAAGCTATCATACAAAGTAAGTGACTTTCTTATGGTGATGGGGAGGCTAATAAAAATTGAGACAGCATGACAGATGTTATCTGACGTGAGGTTACACAGAAAGTTATTGGCTTCCTTATGAAATAAGAACTCTTCTGGTCTTATACATTGTTTTCTAATATCACAGTAAAACTTTCAGAAAAGGATAAAATGCATTGTAGATTGGGTAGCTTTCCCATCACACGGGCACTATGGCAAGTTTTGGAGTCACAATCTCTTTTTGGGAATGCAACAAGTTCATGTAAAAGGCCCATTCATAATCTTATAAAGTAAAATCTCTTCTGTACATCAGTGATCTTTAGGCAAACCTTGGAATAATAGACTTCCAGATATCGAGATATTGTTTGTTTTTCCATCTCTTTGGTCTCTCTACCTAAATCACGTTTGTTGGTAAAAATCAGTTTGAGCTGCTTTTACTGTACTGTAAGACGGGAATGGACCATTCAATAGAAGCATTTTCATCAGTTTCCTTAAGTAGCCTGTTAACCCAACCAGGGTTCCTTGCCATAGTGTGAGGCAATCATTAATTAAATCCTTTTGCAAATTTAGTACCAGCCTTGTTCCAAATGTTGTGCCACCCTACTAAGGCACATTGGTCTAAGGTTTCATCAAGAAAAGTTATACCCAGTTCTCGGTGGGTGATATAGGGTGGTACAGAACGGGGGACTACCAAGAGTCTGTCTACACAGGAAATAATTTTCCTGTTTTTGCAAAATCAAGTGCCCCGCCAGGCACCATACGGATGCCCCATATGTAACAGTGGGGATGCACTTACTCCTGTACAGCTGCAGCATCTTGCACACTGAGTTATTTTCAATTGTAGTAGCAGATCTGAACACAGCCTCTATTGTCCTTTTAAAGTTAAGGTTAGCTAAGTCCGTGCAAGAGACCCTAGGTATGTGAAATATTGCAGCGACAACATGGAAGCAAAATAGTAGATTAAGAAAATATTCATATTGGCATAGACTAATTTGGATCAAAAGGGATGTCAGAATGTTCCCTATGTGGCATATTTAGGGTCTAATCCTTATCTCGGTGTCTGTATAGGAAGGCAGGCAGTTGGTTTTCAAGGTGGTGATTAGCTGGAACTAGAAGAGAATTTTGTTCTGCAAGGCAAAGGCCAAGGGATGGTATCTGACTTGAATGTGGGTACAGACATAAACATTTTGACAAAACCCGCTGCTTGTCATAATGGCAACAAGGTGGGCCTTAGGCTTTTTTAACCCAAATTGAGTGCAAAATGATGTACAAATACCCAATATGAATGCAATGGCAATGTAGAATATGCAATTACAAAGGTCATGTAAAACTAACGTACCCCAAGTCCCAATCAGTCAACAAACCATGATAAACTGAAGGTACAGTTTAAATACTAACTTCACCATTCATCAAAATCCTTTCATAATTACTGATCTCCTCCAATAGTTCTCAATTTTTGACAGTCCCATTGGATTGGACCCTGATCAATCACAATGATGGTGCCTGAGAGTGGAGGAGGATTGTGAGCTTGGTGCAGTTCCAGAGGTAGACCAGAGTAGGCCATATGGGGTTGGAGAGGTAAATGGTCAGCCAATATAATTTCTAATCAATACTGGATTTACCTGCTATACTGTGAGAATATTAGAGGTCCCTAACCTACCCCTCTCTGGAAAACAAGTCCAAGTTGTAGGCATCTCCAAAAGACAAAGTACAAGTCCAGTTTCAACTAAGGAACCTGTAAAAATAGGTTACATCAAAAAAGGACCATCAATTTGTAATATATAGGACAGGGATTTACTCTACAGATTGAATTATGTGATTTACTGCGCACTGGACAGTGTAGAACTTCAGAAACACAATGAAAATGTTCACTTTCAGTTGAAGTCACGAATAACAATAGTTGGGTTCTTCCAAGTCCTAACCAAAGAAGACTTACATCAAGACTTAAGATGTACGGTGAAAGAGGAAGTCTGGTACTTTACAAGCAAAGACATTGGTCTGTATAAAAATATAGAACCAGTGAGAATCCCAATGAGACATAATGCAGATTTTCTGCGAAGGCCTCAATATATCCACCAAAACTTAAGAATGAGTGAGAAGTCTTTACAGAAGATATATCCTCTTCTTCCCAAACAAAATGCTTCAACAATCTAAAGGAGGAAATATTTTGAATATCATAAAGTGCATGTATATGGTCTATACGAGACCGGTAAGTAACGGCACCCAGGTAAATCGGTGCTCACCTTACATTTATCTCGCACTTGTGAGAGATTAAAGAAGAGTTTTTATAGATATATACCTGGCGTACATATATATATTTATTAGGGTCCTCACCCACAGGTACCACCTGTGGCTTGGTTCATCATTGGACCCTCACACAAACACATAAGTTGTGTGAGTGGACTTGACGCATTTGTAAGCGGAGTTCTGTGATAACTGTGAGTGAAAGCAGGGGATCTTGGTGAGTTTAAAATAACCTCAGAAACATAAAAAGTTATTTAATGGCATAGGTTTAGGGGCTAGATTAAAAGTATGAAAATTGACACTATATTAGGATATAATGGTCCCAAGTGTCTAATCGGTCGATATGTTTCAGCCACAAACTGCCCCGAAAGGTCAAGTAGCTTTCTTCAGGACCTGTGTTTTCCCTGCTGGTTATAATAAACAGCCTATTGGCATGTACAAATTACATTGTTTTCTTGAAAAGCATGCACATTTACATACATACTATACATTGAGGACCTTTTCCTTGTATGGTCAACTGATGTCTAGGTCAATTTACCGACATCATAGTGAAATTTCAGGGATGGACCGTCCCTATAGTCACACATTCATCAAGGGTACATGTCCGCTCAACCCTCGAGGAGTGCCGCTGACTCCCTGCCTCAATATATCTTCACAGCTGAGGTGGTGGCAGAAACTACAATTGACACCTGATCCATGTTAGAACAGGGCATCTTCAAGGAAGTATTAGGAAGTCAGTGTAACTCTAGTGATGGGTTTACAGAAACCAAAAAACAAATGGATGACAGTTGAGGGTCCCCAAAAGGTGAAATAAATTGTAGTCCTGTATACCAAATCCTTCTATTATACTCTTTCAGATTCTGTGCCATGCTGAGTAGTTCCCAGTCACTGATTTGTGTCAAACATTCTCTTAGGGTAGGGTAGCAGGCAATTGCACCCACCTGGATTTCAACCAAAGAGTTAAGAAGGAATAGTGCGGAGGTCGTTTTTTCCACAAGTTCGGCGGAAGATCTCATCCATACAGTTTGCTATAAGAGATGGGAAAACCAAGTTTTATTCGATTTATCTTCACTCTATATTGCAACATGAACAGTGGATTCTGTAGAGCATGTTGATATTTCATTTTTCACGAGTCCTTGCATGATCACATTAAAGTGTTTTTGTTTTTTGATCATCGGCAGAGCCATGTTTCTGACGATCCAAGTGCTGAATTGTGGGAGTTGTGGTTCTCTGGTAGAAGGGAGGGCCGTTTTGAAAAGAGAAATCAGCAGCAGGTGGCATTAATCAATTGACGGTTAACATGGGAGGGTTTTCAGCAACTCAGCGCAGTTTAAAAATGAAGGGTGAACAACAACGTTACCGATTCCTTTGAAAAGAATAGATGAAGAGGGTTTATTCACGGCAGGTACGTGTTACAGTGAGGTTTAAACGCGGAAGGCTTCTTGTAACTTTGCACCCTTGGAAAACAATTGGGGTTTTGTAAATCGGCGTACAGCACTAGCTGTGAATGTTTAAAAGCTGGGAAGGTAAAATTAGGACGAAAGAATTTGGAAGAGGGTTGATTGTTTAATAAAAGGAGTGTTTCTAGGGGAGGTTCAGGTAGCAGAAAGCTGCGTTTTTGAATTCAGAATGGAAAGGATTAATCTGTTTGGTGTCAGAGGCTGTGCAATGAAGGCTGGGGATCGGAGGGTTCAGCGCATGGATAGTTAGATCAGCAAGCAGGTAGTGATCAGCGAGGGGTTTAGTGATGGGTTCAGTTTTATCAAAATGAGTTTTTCATAAATGATTTTGTAACTGACATGTTTCAAAAAATAACTGTGCAATTAAGATGTGATTTTATTGTTTACTTGCAGTGACCCCTGACGAAGGGCTTGAGCAGCCCGAAATGCATTGGGTATTTTATTAAAGCTGCCGTTGGATGAATTTAATGCGTCATTACGTGTTATTGCAAAGAGGTCCGGATGGGCACATCAATGGCATTAGAAATCTGGAAAATTGGCATGATACTGCGCTTGTGGATTAAACGGGAGATAAAGAGAAAAATGAGCAAGCAAATGATTACATGTTTTAAAAAATGATTAATTGGTCTAAACACAAATTGAGGATTCAAGGACTTTATCGCTGTGCCTTTGGTTGGGGCGCATGTCGCCCCAAATCGTTTTGCAATATCACAACATGGCCACTCCTGTTCTCCCCCTCTCTTTAAAGAGCACAGACTTGAACCGGGTACAAGGAACGTTTTGGTACTCCGTACTTTTTTGATCTTTTTTTTTCTTTTCTTTATTGCACCGAGCACTCCCTTCCCTCTATCCCCCTCCTCGCACGAGAGCCCCAGTGTGTCCTGAGCACAGGAAGAGCAGGCAATCGGTCAGCAGTGGGGAGTAAGAGAAAGAGTCCACGTGTGCGTGAGCATTGTATGCCACCTCACTTTCTCTAGCTTTCCCTGCCTGACTGACACTGCTCTCTCTCACTTGGGTGTGGTGAAGGCATAATAAACCAGTAGTGGTTTACTTACCGCTTTCTTTTTGTTTTGTGTATTTCTGTCCCCTGAAAGCCTCCTGGGATCCCCTCTTCAGGACGAGGCAAGGAGCACCTGAGAAGAGGAAGAGCGTGAAGAAACGCCCATTCTCCTGTTTTGGTCTTGGACAAACAGCCATAGTAACTTACACATCATAAATGGTCTGTTGACAAATAAACATCCATTATTAACCCTATATGGCCTCCTTGCTTCTGTTTTCGCCCATCCCTCCGACAGCCACTCACTGTGATGGTCCCACATATAGGTGAGATTTTACTGACCCGCACATGAACTCAGCAAATGCCAAACATCTGGCTAACTAAATATGAACAGGTGGTTTTGGCAGCAGAAAATGTTTCTCTAAGGAGGTGCAGTGTTTCAAATTCTGCTACTCTTTTGCCCCTCGCAAAGAGCGATTCTGACAAAGATGATGCTGGCCACGATTCTGTTGATGTTACCGAGTTGCGCACCGAGCAAAGACCTAACATTCGAGTTGTCCCCCAGGAAATGCTCAATTTTTCTTTGTTTGTGGACGCTCTTGTTTAAGGAACAGATGAAAAGTTTTGAGAGCAGAATATGCTGATTGCACTAAAGATGGTGGTGTGGAAGCCTGCTATTTGTGCGATGTAATAACCGCACAGGTGGATCAACTCATTACATTGACCAGATCATGCTGCGTTTTCAATCATTTGAGTGTTAAAATATACCCTGACAGTCAATATGGTTTTGGTGTGCTCCACGACTTTGGGCAGTTGTGGTCACAGAGGGCTTTCCTAACCTCCTTGTGCTCTCTAATCAGGAATGGAATGTATGCCATGGATTTGTTGAAAATGTTGCAGCTGCCTAGAGAAATATCAGTCGTGAAATGTGCAGTACACAAGAGCAGATGTGATTTTCTTACCACATCAGGCTGCCGTTACACAGCTGAAATGGCAAGGTATTGCGCTCTTGAGTCCTATACATTTAATCAGAATGAACAATGTAAACTGACAATGACACTGTTTCAAACATGTTACTGAGCACTGGAAATACATATGAAAAGTTGAGAGGGTTAGAAAATGAAATGCCAGTAACCGAGAAAGGAAAGGTGGGATCGGGCTGGATGTGTAAAGAATTAGATTGAGATTTAGGTTTCAAGAGATTCAAGTTTCACCTCTTATGCTTTCCCTGATGGCCAGGTATTTCCATGGGTTTATCCACGTAGGAGGAGATGCCATGGTCCACGCCTTCCGAAATTGCTGGTTTATCCCCATTTCTGTGTTATTGCTGAGAATTTGGGTCAAAGGTGCATTACTTTCCAGCCGTTAAATGCATTAAAAGAAGTTCTTACCATGAGTTACATAGGGAAGTCCAACGGTCCATTTAATGGCATGCAGTTGGACTTTACTGAAATACCCATCTGCAATTGACTTTGTTATATTCTAGTGAAAGTGTGTTTGTTTCCCCATTGGGTTGAAGCATTCCCAACCAGAAGGTGTGACAGTTTCACTGTGGCTAAACTATTATTGAGGAAATTGATCCCTCCTTTGTGATTAACGGGTTCTCTGGAGTCAGATTGTGGCACTTGTTTGAAAAATGAGGTCATTAAATTGTTGTGTTTAGCTTTAAAGATTGGCCAGGATTCTACTGCAGTTACAGACCAAAAGCTTGAAGCTTAGCAGAACAAATCAACAGCCCTCTGAAATAAAAGACAGTCAAGTTTTTTACTTATACCTCTTTGAAGCTGGATGTTCTCCTTGTTCTGTTAAGCCATCGAAACATTCCCAAGCGAAAGATCAGACTTTCTCTACATGATGTGTTGATGGGGAGGGCCATAAGAATTTTGTCATTGCCTGCAGTTGTGCTTGTGTAAATAACAGATGATATTGCTCTAGACTACTGTAAAGGATTGGCTGATATGGTGCATTCTGTTTCTCATAAGATACCTTGGCGACCCCACCTGCAAGACAAACGCTGTGCCATGACCTCAGTTTAGGTGATTGGATCTTGGTGAGGAAACACGTCAGAGAAACCTGTCTTGAGCCAGCCATGCTGAAAGGGACCGTTTCAAGTAATACTTGTGATAAACACTGCTGTTATGTGTGGCGGAGTGGTCAACTGGATGCATTCCTCCTATACCAAGCAAGTGAGGCAAGCCACTGTAGAAGTGGTGATGACAAACATGGGATGATAAGGTGCAGTGGAAAGAGAAGTGGCTGAAAAGTGAAGAAAGACTAAGAAAAGTATTTACTGACGAACGAATCCCAGAGGTGATTGAGGAAGAACCGGAGCCAACAGAACAGAGTGCTTGTGTCAGTGAACAGACACAAGTCCAGAGATATGAGAGACGAAGAGTGCCAAATTGAAGATATTCACCACCTGAATGGACATACTTTGGCAGAAGTGATACTGAGTTGAGATGTTATGAAGATGTTTTAAATAACAAAATTGTCTTATGTTTGACATTTCACATTCTGTACGTTAGGTATCGAAATTAAGATGTTAAGTTTCCATAGTTATCCAGCTGAAGAGTAGATTTTCCATTTGGTATCCAGTCGAAGTTGTAGGTTCTGTGAGAGCTGATTTCCCTGCACATTAAATGCATAGTAAATTGGGTTTATGATAACCTAGATTGTGTTTATAATGTCCTCCATCTTGTACAGCAGTCATAAAATACCACGTGTTGACTGTTGATGTTCTTCTCATTCTACATAAAGAATAGTGAGACTCACACTAACAAACAGAGAAAGTTCCCAGTGATTTTTAGGTTTCGCCTGGCTTGGGCTGTGCCGATGCGCAGTTTTGCTGGCGAGATTTAATGAATTTGGGTATTTTCTGTAAAGGGCATTAAGCCCCGCCCCTCTTTTCCATTGGCTGGCATCACCGTTTATGCTAAACAGTGACCAGCCATTGGAAAAGAGCTGTTGGTGATGTTTACCTTTGGCTTTTTGAGACGTCCCATTTGGACGGGCTCGTCTACCTTCCTTGAGTCGTAAAAGGATTCTTATCTTTATGGGGCCATGTGTTTAAACACATGGCCCCATAAAGACAAGAGATCCCAATGCTTGCTGCACTGTTCACCTTTCACTTTCAGGACCGCGCTTGTGTGCTTTAGTGTCTGCCAGGGTCACTCGGCGGTCTAGTGCTGCGGCAGAGGCACATACAATGCATTTAGCAATGTTTGTTTGTCTTTATGCTGGCGGGGCCAGCAGCTCCCGCAACAATAACGTTTTTCAAAAATGTCAAAACAAAATAAGCCTTGACGGTCGGCCGGCACCAAACCCATTGGCCTTGCCAGTGTTTGGTTTTATCTTCCAAAAATGAGAAGCGAAGTATTTTTTCTCGGTGATCGAGCATATGGGACCCGCTGAGCTATCTGATCCGCTAATGCTGTCAGGCTACGGGTGTGCACTCATGAGGTACGGTAAAGTGCAGATCGGACAAACGTCACTTTATTCTTCATGTCGCGTGGGACAGACATTGAAATGTCATGGCTTGGAAGTTGAAAATGCTCTCACTTCTCATTTAAGGATTGGAGAGGGCGGGTGCACCTGAACTCGTCGTGTTTCACAATCAGTCACAGGGGTTTGCCTCAACTGGCTGGGGCTGCCCAGAGCTCTGCACTTTCGTTCTGTAAACATTATTCAGGCATAATATGAATCATATGTGTAAAGCTCTGTGCTTCAAAACGTGGAATTTGACTAAAAATAAAAGTAGATTTTGTTGGTGTGGGGGAGGTGCGCCAGGTTCAGGGCCGTGACGCCTCCTAGGGAAAGAGTGAATTGTTGCGCCTCTGCGAGGTAGAGTAGGCTGGGAGGCCCATCAGAGAGATGCGTGTCTGGTGCACATTGGGGGATGGGAGGTGAGCGGCACCCATGAGTGTGAGGCACTACTGCGATCATAAGTGTGATTTCTCGAGAGTGAGGCTGAGGCCAAGGGTATGTGCCTACTAGAGATCTCGTGTGAGTAGGGCGCTGTGGTCTCAGGGAGGGCGAAGGCAGACAGAGTCTGACTCGAATATGTAGGTGGCGGAGTGAGGGGCTGGCGGTCGAGGGCTCATAGACTCCCAGAGATGGCGAGGCCGTGCAGGGATATATCTGTGAGACCCCCACGTGTAGGACTTGGAGACCTCCCGGTGAGAGTGAGAGAGTGAAGGCAGGTGAGTGAGATCTGCTGAGATGTGCACAGTACCCCCACCCAAATCCCCTCCCCAGGTGTAGGGCTTGGGGGCCTTCTATCATAATATGAACCATACGTGTAAAGCTCTGCGCTTCAAAATGTGGAATTTGACTAAAGATTTTGTTGGTGTGGGGGGAGGTGCGCCAGGTTAAGCGCCGTGACACCTCCTAGGGAAAGAGTGAATTGTAGCGCCTCTGCGAGGTAGAGTAGGCTGGGAGGCCCATCAGAGAGATGCGTGTCTGGTGCAAATTGGGGAATGGGAGGTTTATTTTTATTTATTTGATTTTTTATTTATTTAATGCATTTTTATAAAGCGCGGACATTACCCGAAGGTGTCAGAGCGCTGTACAATAGAGCTAGTTACGTTACAAGAGAAAAGTGGTACAAAATAGAACATTACAAAGACTAAAAATGAAGGGTACACAAACACAAAATCCAACACAGCACGCAGAGGTGAGGAATGTACAGGAAAAAATACAAATTTACAACGAAGAGCGAACTTCCAACAGGGGCCTGAGAATGAAGGGTACAAAAACACAAAATCTAACACAGCACGCAAGGGTTGGAATGCACAGGAAAAAATACAAATTTGCAATGAGGAGCGAACTTTCAAGAGGGGATTGAGTATGAAAGTATTAGGTGAGCGGCATACACGAGTGTGAGGCACTACTGTGATCATAGGTGTAATTTCTCGAGAGTGAGGCTGAGGCCGAGGGTATGTGCCTACTAGAGCTCTTGTGTGAGTAGGGCACTGTGGTCTCAGGGAGGGCGAAGGCAGACATAGTGTGACTCGAATATATAGGTGGGGGGAGTGAGGGGCTGGCGGTCGAGGACTCAGAGACTCCCAGAGATGGCGAGGCCATGAAGGGATGTATCTGTGAGACCCCCACGTGTAGGACTTGGAGACCTCCCAGTGAGAGTGACAGAGTGAAGGCAGGTGAGTGAGATCCGCTGAGATGTGCACAGGACCCCCACCCAAATCCCCCCCCCAGGTGTAGGGCTCGGGGACCTTCTATCATAATATTAACCATACGTGTAAAGCTCTGCGCTTCAAAATGTGGAACTTTACCAAAAATTAAAGTAGATTTTGTTGGTGTGGGGGAGGTGTGCCAGGTTAAGCGCCGTGACGCCTCCTCGGTGAATTGTAGCGCCCCTAACCACCTGAACAATAAACTGGTAAGAGCAGGTCAATCCAGAACACTGAGAAGCTCCAACTCACTCCTTCTTATTTCTCCGAAACTGAAAAAGAAAACCACACAATACCGATCGTTCTCAGGCAACGCTCCCAGGATGTGGAACGCTCTCCCTAGAGTCCTCAGATGCAACCCCTCCTTCTCCTGTTTCAAAAGGGACCTGAAAATCCATCTCCTTAACAAATACTTTCCTGACCAACGTCAACTAACCTAGACTTCAATTTCCGAGTTTACTTCTCTCTCTTGACATTCAAGGATAGTTGGTGACTGGACTGTGTTAACCACCTTATCTTCCATGCTATATTTTTTCTATCCCTGGATTTTTAGGTCTCGGCTAGTGAAGGCTGCGCTTGCGCAGTCTCGCTCGCGAGATTTAATGACTTGGAGAAGAGGGGCTTGAACCCGCCCCTCTTCTTCCCTCTTCTCCATTGGCTGGCCTCTTGAATGCTGGCCAGCCATTGGAGAAGAGGTTTGTCTCTCCGAACAGGCCCCGTCCTTTTCGGATTCAGGGGCATGTTTTTTGCTACTTTTCGAATTATCTCCTCCAGCCAATGGCAAGAGGAGAGAAAAGAAAAACATGCCCCCGAATCCGGAAACGCCGCTGCCTTTCTCCGAGGCATTTCTGCTTCGCCCCGGAGAAAGGCAGTGGTGTGCTTAGGCAGTGGTGTGCTTGTTAATGCTTGTTTAGGGCTTGAGCCCTGGCATGTTCTATATGGGGGACAATCTGAGATAGACCTCCACACTGACAGATCGGTAAAATGAAAACCCACAGGCACGCACATACTAATCATTGCTTTGATTTACTCAGGAGGAAGTGGAACACGAAGTATTCACACAGCAGAAAATTGTCATTCATTCATACACTGAAACCATGGCTGGTGTGCTTCAATACTCTTTATGTATCGTAACTGCCCCGATATATACTCGAGTAATACAATGTAACACATTTCTTTTTTAAAGCGCCATAGCACCTCTGGGTAAGGTCTGCGTGGGCGCTATAAAAGTGCATTGATAAGTAAGTGAGGCACGGGCAGCTTCCTCCTCGGTGCCTTGTCCGTCTTCTGTGTCGCTGAACTTACCTCGGCAGGACCCTTGCTCCTGGCAATGCGTAGCTGCTCCCGCCCCCTCGTGACATCACCAGCTCCCGGGTGCGCTCCTCTGACGTACTCACCCGCTGCCCTTTGTGACGTACACGATTCGCGCTGACCCTGCGCACGGTCCGCCGTTGATGACGCGCTGATCGCGCGGCGGCGCCAGGAGTGCTCTAGTTGTCCGGGCGGGCGGAGGAAGATGGCGGAGTACCTGGCCCCTATCTTCGGCACCGAGAAGGACAAGTGAGTGCGGGGAGGATGGGAGGGGTCCTGGTGCTGCCGGAGACCATTCAATGAATGGACTCCGGCACAGCCTGCCTCTGTCTCTGTGAGTGACCCGTGCCATGCCTCTATCTCTAGGAGGCTCCATCCCTCTGACCGGTCCAACAGAGTGTGGTAAATATTTCATTACCTGTACTATTTTTTATGCGGTAAAGTCTAGTAAGAATAACTCAGTAAAAATAAGAGGCAGAATCCGTGGTATTAGAGGTTCTGAAAGGCTTTATTCCTCTACAAAGGAATTATGGTTCGAACCATAGGCATCAAATTCCATCACCACGAGGGTTCAGGAAGGGAAGGCAATACATTATTGACAAGTAAAGATATTTATATGAAAAGCATTACATTAAGACAGATGCAAGAGGCGTAACAGCTGATAATACAGATAATGATACACATACGTAATAAAAAAGGCGTAAACATAGGCGTAACTAAAAACGTCATTAAACATGATGTCACAAGTGGGTGGATCCATAAGAGAATCCTGCAATGTCAGCAGAAATACTTGGCAGAGATGCGTGCGCAGCCGCATGACGTGTGATTGACGTGCAACTAGAGGGTGAAGGGGACTTGACATTTAGCTCTACATGTGGAGACAGAAGTCTGGGGGTCATGTCAACCTAATCCCAAATCATATCTAATATCTTATGTTTAAAGAACTGTATTATCCAAAAGGAAAGGTCTCTCGGACGGAATCTATTCTATACTGACTGTGAGTGCGTGTACAAGCGTCTAAGTGTCTACATGAGATGCGAGGGGGCAGGAATCTTCCATGGTAACAGGGCTATGAATTACTTGCATGAGGACAGTGAGGCCTGGCCCTTTGCTCGGTAGCTGGAAGAATGTTTACCTAAACTATTAGACAGGAATGCATCGGATGAGGAGCGAAGCAGATAATCTTGAAGGTGAAATACAGTTTTTGGCAGGCAACAGGCCGGATCAGGCACCGTTAGCCGCGCAGGGAGTAGGACAAAGTTCCTGGATACAGATGCGGGCTCGGACTGGAGCTTTCAGAGGCAGAAGGCAGGAAAAGGCTTGATGGCAGAATTCAGGGCCTACTCGCCTGAACTGTAAAACGTGGAAAGTGAACCACATAAAGTCGGTGGCCTTTCATACTTAGGAATGGAATATCTGACCCATTCATGGCGGATCTGAAAGAGGACATGTTGACGGTGGACGCCCATGTATTTGCGTCTTCATAACTGGAACTGGAGGGAACATACATGTACTTGTAGCATGCACATGGAGCCGTTGGGGTCTAAGATAGGGGACATAACTGATCATAAAATTCATATTTCCTCATTCCCTCCTTGTCCCCTACGGACCCTCAGGAGATATCGATCTTCATCAATCCATCAATCTGTTCATATAGCATCATTTGTTCTTCTTTCTTCTTCCGGGATCTTGAACGAAAACTTGGATGCGGGATACACGATGTGGCACACAGACCACAAATCGCTGGCCCACATTGTAGACATAAGCAGCAACTGAATAGTATGAGAAAGCCAATACCTAGGAAGGATAGGATCCTCCATCCCCAGGCTGACAACACGCTCCAGAACCAACCGGACCAAGTCCAGGTGCCTGGACTCTGGTGTATCTGGCTTATAATCTTATGAAGGCGAGTTATGGCTTTATATACTGACGGCGAGTTTTCTGGTATGAAAACACAGCAACTTGATCCGATGACCCTACAAGCTCCGCCCCTATCGGCCAGGATGACGTCAAGGACAAGACGATTTTGAAGCACAACAATCCGCATCGCAGACTGCTCTTCTGTTAAATTGCCTAAGGCGGAAGTAGTCTCGTTCACTACTGCTTCAAGGGTTCTGGTTAATCTACGTATCAGTTTACTATTAGTGACTGTACCTATATCGGGAAAGAAACCTTTATTGAAATCTGTGTATTGCTCCCATGCCGTTTCAGTGTAATCGACAATCGGGAGATCTCTCTGCTGTCTATTGTGTACTAAATGGGTATTTCTGTGATAGTCAGGAGGGGCTAGGAAAACAGGTGGCAGAAGGAATGCTATGTAACAAGTACCATCCCAATCTAGAGGTAAACGTATATATGCAGTCTGGCCACATATGAAGTAGGAATGACGGGAAGCTCTAAATGTAGACTTGCCTTGATCACTGAATTTTATTACAGTGGTGCATTTACTATGGCCCATGTGTATGGAACCATTCTTTCTTACACATAATTCACCTTTAACTGGAAATACTGACATAGCGGGCAAGATTGGTGTAGCTTCGGATTCAACATTCAGAATCATGAGGTTAAGTGTAAAATTACCTAATCCATATACTTCATTTTCTAGATCAGTTCCTGTTCTTTTGGGAAGTCCCTCCTTGTTAGGGTAGCAGACTTTAAGCAAAACTAGGTTCAGGTTTCCCCATACCCAGTTGTCTTGATAAACTACTGAATTTGAATCTAGGGAATTAATCAAACTAAACCATGCTCCACAGGAGCCATTGTGTGTGAACGGATACGGAAAGAGAGGCAAAACTCCCTTATAGTTCTGATAGGGAGGGAGTCGGCCACATATCCAACAATTGGTAGCATTGCTGGTCTGATGGGAATGATGTAACATACTAATAAAAGTGTTGTTGCGCAGCGCAAATCTATAGGACAACTCATGCGGAGGTAGTTCGCTAAAGGAATGTTCAGCAGTAGTATTGTAAGCACGCTTAGAAATAGGGTAATACATATGTAGCAATACACTAGAAATGATGATCAAAAGACTTAACAAAAACAAAATTAATAATGTCACTATGCAGTGACTACGAAGCGATTTACAGTACGCATGTTTTTTAAGCTGTATCTGTCTATTTCGGTCTAGAGGATACATGTCAGAGACAAATTCAACCGATTCACCTTGGAGAGGACTTAAACAATCAAATTGTCTGACTTGCTAGACCTTAGTTTCAGTTTATAGAGTTCGTTCTCCGACCTTTCAACCAAGGGGAGCTTTGAGTCTGTCTGTGAGGGAATGCAGGGCTGAGTGTTCACATCGGACTGTAGTCCATAAAATTTCTTGATATGGCTCGAGTGCAACCACCCTTTACGTCCCTCAATCTTCACGGCTGTCCTTGTAGTCAGCAGGACGAGCTTGGGCGACTGCCACCTAGGCTCCAGCTGGGTCTTCCGGTCGAAATTTCTCACAAGAACCAGGTCACCTGGAACCACGTCATGGGGCTTCACCTCGGTGTTATCGGGAAAAGCTGCAGCTACCTGTGAACGACAAGATTGTAGTGCAGACATCAAGGAAGCCAGGTAATCTGTCAGCATATTACAGTCAACATCAGTGATTTTACGGGGTATAGGCGTCCCCCACATATTTGGTGGTCTACCGAAGATCACCTCATACGGGGATAGCCCTGTTCGAGAATGTGCTACCATTCTCATGTAAAAGAGCGCAACTGGTAAGGCTACTATCCAATCGACACCTTTTTCTCTACATATTTTGGACAATCTAATTTTCAGAGTTTGATTATGGCGTTCCACGAGACCTGCTGCCTCGGGATGTCGGACACAGTGGAATTTCCATTGGTAAACTAACAGAAGTGAAACGTGTTTCATTAGTTCGGATGAGAACGGCTGGCCGTTATCTGAGTATACAACACGTGGTAAACCGTATCGTGGGAAGAATTCTCGAACTAACTGTTTGGCAGTAGTCGGGGCAGTGTAATCTGAAACCGGGTAGGCTTCTGTCCAACGGGAAAGAGCACAGACAACTACGAGAACATATTTGAATCCTCGACATCGTTCCATCTGGATATAATCCATCTGGAGGACTTCAAAAGCATGATCGGGAGGTTGAAATCCACCCTGCTCTACGGGAATGCTTTTACCTGGATTAAACTGACAACATATCATACAGGTACGTACTTTCTGTTTGGCTGCTGCTCGCAAGTGCTTGTTGAACCAAATGTGTTGAATGCTGTCTAGCATAGCTTTTTCTCCTAGGTGCGCTGGACTATGTATTGTGTTAATGATGACTTGAACCATGGAGTCAGGAAGAAACCATATAGATTTTCCCTTCGTCATCCATCCTTGATCCGTTTGGATCCCTCCTAATTCAGTCCATTTCTTTATTTCTTCTGGGGTAGCATGTGTCTGTATGTCAATTACATCAAGGGCGGGATCCTTAACTGTCATGCAATGTGTTGGTGTCGGAACTATTGTCTTTGTCGTGTCAGTTGTATGAGTCTGTATCTGAGCAGTCTGTTTAGCTGTTCTGTCAGCTAGGTCGTTACCCTGAGAAATGATGTCGGTAGCTTTTGTATGGGCTTTGCATTTCATAATCGATATTGCAGTAGGTAGATGAATTGCGTCTAATAAAGCTTGAATGAGGGGTCCGTGTTGGATGTGGGCACCGTGAGAAGTTAAATAACCTCTCTCTCGCCACAGTACGCCGAAGTCATGGACGACTCCGAATGCATAACGTGAATCTGTGTATATGTTGACTTTCTTATTTTTGGCTTGAATACAGGCTTGTGTCAGAGCGATGAGCTCTGCTGCTTGAGCTGACAAAGTGTTAATACAATTTGTTTCAACGACTTCAGTGTCTGTTGTGACTGCGTAAGCGGCCACTAACTCTCCTGTACTTGTTCTCATACATGAACCATCTACATACAATGTTAGGTCCGGGTCTGATAAAGGGATATCTGTCAAGTCTTGTCTGGGTTTCGTCGTGATAGTAATGACTTCAATACAATCATGTGCTAATGGATCTGTTCCGTTTACTGGCAAAAGTGTGGCAGGATTTAATGTATTACAACGTCTGATTTCTATGTGTGGTTGAAACAATGTTAATTCATAACCGGTGAGTCTTGCTATAGTCAAGTGTTGTGTTTGTGTGCGGTTCAAGAGAACCTCTACTGCGTGTGGTACTTGTACTGTTTTTACTCGGGTACCTTCCTCAATTAATATATTTTCTCGGGCTTTATTCGAATTCTCCCTACTTTTCTCTTCCTGTCTGAGCGCTTTTTCTGTACGTCTATATGATTCTTTACGCCATAATTCAATGGCATCTTTCTGTGACTGTCTGGCTTTATTTTTCCATAATTCTTCTTCTACTCTCATGATGCAATCTGCATCCCAGGTCCCAGCTGCGGGCCATCTCTGACTTTCTGGTAAATCTTTGGTGTATTCCACCCATAAATCAAGAAATAATACGGCATCTAGGCCATGTTTATGGTACATAAAGTACCCTGGGGTGTCCCTAGGTGGAATGGGAACAGCTTCTTCGAGTACCCCTTTTCTGGTTTTGATCTGTCTTAATTTTGAAAAGAGCGGCATTTTTAGACCTTATTACTTAATCTTGAACACACTTAATACAATAAACACAATAATGAACAATCATTTACACCACAATATGTAGAACGTATTAAAACATTTAACATTTAACAGTTAACGAACGATGATAACTAATAAAAACTAATTACTGACATAATACTAACACTAGATAATACTGAATTATATGCAAAACATACTAGATATACTGCTAAACAGTACAGATACACTGCTGAAACAGTGCAGACCGGATTTGTGTACCCAAACCCGTCTTGACCGGCACAAACTATGTGCACGTCTAAATGCCTCCCCGGCAACGGTACTCACCGGGTAGCACGGAACGGAAGGCCTCGGAACTGAACTGAAACTGGACCGGACTGGACTCGACTCGACTCGGAACTTCGGAACCTGGTGGGCCTCTGTATACCTCGGATCTTGCTCTCTCAGCTAGGCTCTGGTCGGGATACTTCGCACTTCTCACCGCCTCGTCTGGGTGTTGATTGCAGCCTCAGTCACCCCCGCTTAGCCGGAGGGAGATACAGGAAATCCTGCGGGTACGCGTTGTTGTCCGTTCAGCTGTGGCAGGAGACCGGGCCTGCAACGCACCTCCGGCGCGTGAGATGAGAAAGTGTCCCTGTTCGGGCGCCAATTTATGTGGTAAATATTTCATTACCTGTACTATTTTTTATGCGGTAAAGTCTAGTAAGAATAACTCAGTAAAAATAAGAGGCAGAATCAGTGGTATTAGAGGTTCTGAAAGGCTTTATTCCTCTACAAAGGAATTATTGTTCGAACCATAGGCATCAAATTCCATCACCACGAGGGTTCAGGAAGGGAAGGCAATACATTATTGACAAGTAAAGATATTTATATGAAAAGCATTACATTAAGACAGATGCAAGAGGCGTAACAGCTGATAATACAGATAATGATACACATACGTAATGAAAAAAGGCGTAAACATAGGCGTAACTAAAAACGTCATTAAACATGATGTCACAAGTGGGTGGATCCATAAGAGAATCCTGCAATGTCAGCAGAAATACTTGGCAGAGATGCGTGCGCAGCCGCATGACGTGTGATTGACGTGCAACTAGAGGGTGAAGGGGACTTGACATTTAGCTCTACATGTGGAGACAGAAGTCTGGGGGTCATGTCAACCTAATCCCAAATCATATCTAATATCTTATGTTTAAAGAACTGTATTATCCAAAAGGAAAGGTCTCTCGGACGGAATCTATTCTATACTGACTGTGAGTGCGTGTACAAGCGTCTAAGTGTCTACATGAGATGCGAGGGGGCAGGAATCTTCCATGGTAACAGGGCTATGAATTACTTGCATGAGGACAGTGAGGCCTGGCCCTTTGCTCGGTAGCTGGAAGAATGTTTACCTAAACTATTAGACAGGAATGCATCGGATGAGGAGCGAAGCAGATAATCTTGAAGGTGAAATACAGTTTTTGGCAGGCAACAGGCCGGATCAGGCACCGTTAGCCGCGCAGGGAGTAGGACAAAGTTCATGGATACAGATGCGGGCTCGGACTGGAGCTTTCAGAGGCAGAAGGCAGGAAAAGGCTTGATGGCAGAATTCAGGGCCTACTCGCCTGAACTGTAAAACGTGGAAAGTGAACCACATAAAGTCGGTGGCCTTTCATACTTAGGAATGGAATATCTGACCCATTCATGGCGGATCTGAAAGAGGACATGTTGACGGTGGACGCCTATGTATTTGCGTCTTCATAACTGGAACTGGAGGGAACATACATGTACTTGTAGCATGCACATGGAGCCGTTGGGGTCTAAGATAGGGGACATAACTGATCATAAAATTCATATTTCCTCGAGAGAACTGACTGCACAGAGGCCCCTTTCCCTACCCTGGCTCCACAAATACCCTACCCTGGCTCCACAGATGCCCCTTTCCCTACCCTGGCTCCACAAGTACCCTACCCTGGAGTTGGGAGCGACGCTAGCATGGCTTAAAACGACACGTCAGCAAACAGTGGTCTGGAGCAAGGGGGGGCTTGTTTTGATGTTACAAAGGGACTTAGTGGCCGTGAGACAGTTTCCCGGGATACTTGCTGACTGTGGTAGAGCACACCGACAGATGAATGGGAGAGGAAGTATGTTGGTCTAGGTAATGCATGGGTGGAGGGTTTAGGATGCAGTGACTGTAGAGGCTTCACACTCTTGAGGCTTGTGGTGATCAGAAACGAGGTGGCTGATGTGCACGTAATTTTATGTGTGGAGTCCTTACACAGTGCGCTCACCGATGGGGTTGTGTTAGGCGCTAGGTAAACGTCTTCAAGGGCTTTGGGGCTGATCAGGCTATCACCAACTTCGGACATATTACATCTCTTTATGTTCATTCTTTTCGTGAGAAACCGTGTGGTACAAATATAATGTAGGTGCACATGGAAGAAGACCGAGTAGTAAACCCAACATCTCTTTACATTTGTTTTGGCTGTGCATGTCGACGACACTCAATAGCTCTCCAAAGTGTGGCATTTTACATCCACAAAATGCTAAATCATTTCCCATTTGGCTGGCATTGGGTGACAGTCTGATCGGCGCCACTTGCACTGGTCTCCTTCGGCCCTTCCCGCCTCCTCCATTACCATACACTCCTTGGCCCCTCCCGGCCATCACCTACCCCCCCCACCCCTGCCCAATGGCTCCCGGGCGCCCCGCTGAAACTGTGACCCACCCAACCGGCCTCTGAAGGACGAAAGGCTTTGGGATAAATACCACGCAACTCCTGCCTACCCTCAGGTTTTCCCCCTGTTGCTCCTGAGCACCACCGCGACCGACCCCCCGCTAAAGGCCGCATGGGTCCCCTATGCAGCTCAGCTATCACCAAGTGCAACCACCCCCCGCCCTCTCCAGCATTGCTCCCTGTACCGCGACCCTCTTCCCTCCCCAGAGAGCGCTTCACCCTCACCCTCCCGGCTCTTATGCACCACCGTGGCCCTGCAGCTGTCCGCACCTTTATGCCACCCTGCTAAATGGCCCCCTTCCCCCGACCCACCGATCCCCCAGCCCCCCTTCCACCCTCACCTCACACCATGTAGCTCTGTGTGGGGGTGGCTCTGTGTGTGTGTGTGTGGGTGGTTGTGTGTGTGTGTGTGGGTGGTTGTGTGTGTGGGTGGCTGTGTGTGTGGGTGGCTGTGTGTGTGTGGGGGAGGGTCTGTGTGTGTGTGTGTGGGTGGCTCTGTGTGGGTGGCTCTGTGTGTGTGGCTCTGTGTGTGTGGGTGGCTTTTTTGTAGGTGGCTCTATGCGTGGTGGGTCTGTCTGTGTGTGGGTAACTCTGTTTGTGTGTGTAGGTGGCTCTGTGTGTGGCTCTATGGGTGGCTCTATTTGTGTGTGGGTTGCTCTATGTGAGTGGCTCTGTGTGGGTGGCTCTGTGTGTGTGGGTGGCTTTGGGTGTGTGGCTCTGTGTGTGGGTGCAAATGCAATAGGTCTCGCATTTGAGAGTGATTAAGCTATTGACATTGTAAATAACAATGCCGTTTCTTTAAATGTTTTAAAAACATAAACAAAAATAATGTCATGAGCAATGCCAATAGCTCTAACTTAAACAATGCCGAGACCATTGCATTGTAAATGCTTGTGCTTCCTTACTGCCTGCCTACTTTGTAATGCAATTTCCGTCTGTTTTTATTTACAGTATGTAAGTAAGGCGCTCTGATACCTATATAAAACTTTTAAAATAAAGTAGGCTGGGAGGCCCATCAGAGAGATGCGTGTCTGGTGCATATTGGGGGATGGGAGGTGAGCGGCACCCACGAGTGTGAGGCACTACTGTGATCATAAGTGTGATTTCTCGAGAGTGAGGCTGAGGCCGAGAATATGTGCCTACTAGAGCTCTCGTGTGAGTACGGCGCTGTGGTCTCAGGGAGGGCGAAGGCAGACAGTGTGACTCGAATATGTAGGTGGGGGAGTGAGGGGCTGGCGGTCGAGGGCTCATAGACTCCCAGAGATGGCGAGGCTGTGCAGAGATGTATCTGTGAGACCCCCACATGTAGAACTTGGAGACCTCCCGGTGAGAGTGAGAGAGTGATGGCAGGTGAGTGAGATCCACTAAGATGTGCACAGGACCCCCACCTAAATCCCCTCCCCAGGTGTAGGGTTCGGGGGCCTTCTAACTAACGTGGGTATAGACAAGTGAGTGAGATCAACTGGAGGTGGGCTAGGCGTAGGGCTCGGAGCCCTCCCAGAGAGTGAGTATAGGCAGATGAGTGAGATCAGCTGAGAGGTGAGTCACGCCTCTGTGTGCATAACAGGCCTGCCGTGGAATGAGGAAATAAGGTGTGGAACACAAAGTAAACCTTGACCCCTTTTAACAAGTTTATTTCTGATGAGTGAAAGTTTAACTCTAAGCCAGTGAATTAATAACACTTTGCATTTTCACTCACTTGGCACAAACATTTCAGAGTTGATCTCACATTAACTAAGTAATCCTTGACAAAGTGCTTAAGAAGGTGTTTGCGTCCTAGCCCTTGAATACTCATGACCAATGTTCTTTGCTCGTTTTTTTGTGAACTCGTAAGGATGACCGTCCGAGTTGGCTATTGTGACTCAAACTCAAGCGTGCGGCCACTTCCCCGTAACAATGTGAAGTGTGTCGATGCTGCTCCAAGGGCGCGTGGAAACCCACCAAGTTATCACAATCCGGCTCCTAGCTACTGAATCCTGGAAAAGCTAACCGTTCTGCAATTTGAGTCCTTACTAAAACATTTAAACACGTCTGCTAGAGTGGAAAAAATGTTTGCTGTCTGTATACAAACAATTTCTGAGCTAAACAAGTTAATGTGTTACGGGTCAAAGTAGTTTTGGGGTGCGAAATAGTCCCTCTTGGATTGCAGTAGCAAGCACTGGCTAGAGGGCAGAATGTTACACCAAGCAGCCAATAGCAGCAGGTGAGCGTCAAATACTTCTTGGCTCAGCCAAAGTAAAGTGTGTCAAGAATTGATAGCAATCGGTCTTGGTGACGGCTCCTCTCTTAAGGCAGACCCAATAAAATATGGACGATTTCTTTTCAGGCTACTGCCTTTAACAGCCTGGGGGCAGAGGACGGAATAATGATGCCCTAAGGATACCCTATTTTGTAAACCACCACTGTGTGTGTGTGAGACACTGTGTGTGTGTGAGACACTGTGTGCGAGACATTGTGTGTGTGTGATACTGTGTGTGTGTGAGACTGTGATACTGTGTGTGAGACACTGTGTGTGTATGTGTGAGACACTGTGTGTATGTAAGACTGTGTATGTGTGTGAGACTGATATTGTGTGTGTGAGACTGTGATACTGTGATACTGTGTGTGTGTGAGACTGTGTGTGTGTGTGTGTGTGAGACTGTGTGTGAGACTGTGTGTGTGAGACTGTGTGTGTGAGACTGTGTGTGTGTGAGACTGTGTGTGAGACAGTGTGTGTGTGAGACAGTGTGTGTGAGACACTGTGTGTGACACTGTGTGTGAGACAGACACTGTGTGTGTGAGACACTGTGTGTGTGTGAGACACTGTGTGTGTGCGAGACACTGTGTGTGTGTGATACTGTGTGTGTGTGACACTGTGTGTATGTGAGACACTGTGTGTGAGAGGCGCTGTGTGAGACACTGTGTGTGAGACTGTGTGAGACACTGTGTGTGTGGTACTATGTGTGTGTGAGACTGTGATACTGTGTGTGTGGGTGAGACTCTGTGGGTGAGACTCTGTGCATGAGACTCTGTGGGTGAGACTGTGTGTGTGTGAGACTGTGTGTGTGGGAGAGACTGTGTGTGAGACTGTGCGTGACACTGTGTGTGTGACACTCTGTGTGTGTGATACTGTGTGTGTGAGAGACTCTGTGTGTGAGACACTGTGTGTGTGTGTGACACTGTGTTGCACTGTTTGTGTGTGACACTGTGTGTGTGTGAGACTGTGTGTGAGACTGTGCGTGAGACTGTGTGTGTGAGACCGTGTGTGACACTGTGCTGTGTGTGTGAGAGACTGTGTGTGAGAGACTGTGTGTGAGACTTTGTGTGTGTGAGAGACTGTGTGTGTGACTGTGTGTAACTGTGTGTGTGTGTGAGACTGTGTGTGTGTGAGACTGTGTGTGTGAGACTGTGTGTGAGACTGTGTGTGAGACTGTGTGTGTGTGTGAGACTGTGTGTGAGACACTGTGACACACTGTGTGTGTGTGTGTGTGTGTGAGACACTGTGTGTGTGTGCCACTGTGTGTGTGTGAGACACTGTCACTCTCTACTACTCTCTACTACTTGACTCACTCTCTACTACTCTCTACTACTCACTCTCTATTACTCACTCTCTACTGCTCACTCTACCACTCTCCATTACTCTCTACTACTCACTACTACTCACTCTACTATTCTCTACTACTCACTCTCTACTACTCACTCTACTACTCTCTACTACTCACTCTCTACTACTCACTCTCTACTACTCTCTACTCTCTACTACTCACTCTCTACTACTCTCTACTACTCACTCTCTACCACTCACTCTCTGCTACGCTCTACTACTCTCTACTACTCTACTACATTCTACTCACTCTCTGCTACTCTCTACTACTCACTCTCTACTACTCAATCTCTACTACTCGCTACTACTCACTTTCTACTACTCTCTACTACTCTCTACTACACTCTACTCACTCTCTACTACTCTCTACTACTCTCTACTACTCACTCTCTCCTACTCTCTACTACTCACTCTGTACTACTCTCCACTACTCTCTACTACTCTCTACTCACTCTCTACTACTCACTCTCTACTACTCACTCTCTACTGCTCTCTACTACTCTAAAACTCTCTACTCTCTACTCTCTACTACTCTCTACTACTCACTCTCTACTATTCTCTACTATTCACTCTGTACTACTCTCTACTACTCACTCTCTACTACTCTACTACTCTCTACTCTCTACTCTCTACTACTCACTCTCTACTATTCTCCACTACTCACTCTGTGCTACTCTGTGCTACTCTCTACTACTCACTCTCTACTACTCTCTACTACTCACTCTCTACTACTCACTCTCTACTACTCACTCTCTACTACTCTCTACTCACTCTCTACTACTCTCTACTACTCATTCTCTACTACTCTCTACTACTCACTCTCTACTACTCTTTACTACTCTGTACTACTCTACTCGCAAATGCAAGCACAACTATTTAGTTAAAGGGAAAACCTTTTCATACCTAGATGCAAGTATAAAAGGGATCTATTATGTATGCAGTAAGTCAGCTTGTTTCCAGCCACCACATAGCTGGACAGGTAGTTGTTATGCAGCCTTAGTTTTCCCCAGGATGTATCATACTAATGAGATAGATTTTCCCCTGAGCAATACATAAGGAGTAAATGTAGCTTTAACGGCAATAAATAAAGAATTGCTTGCAGTTCTATTTTACTCTAGACACATTTATATAGCGCATGGCTACCTGTAGGCCTCCCAGCACTGTCATTGTGGAAGGGAAGCTCCTTATCAAGAACTCGAAGAGAGATGGGAAGGGTGCTCCACAGTTGACGCCCAGATTGCTGTCTTGGTAGATTAAACAGTAAACATGCTGCATAGTTTTGTACCACCTGTAGTTTTTTGATTGTGGCTTTGGTGACTCCCATATACAGGGAGTTGCTGTAGTCCAGGGGGGAGAGGATAAGTGCCTGGACCACAATTTTCCTTGCCATGAGAGGAAGGAGGGTTAATATTTTGATAAGCAATGAGAGCTATGATTATGCAAAATTGCCCTGAGCTGGATTTACTCCTCGCAAAGAAAGGTGGAGTTTGCAGAGTCTATCACGCTTGGGAATGTGGTGTCTATATCCCACTCGTAGATAAGCAGTTCATAACTATATAACTAACATCACGACTATAACGCATGAACTAACTTAACTTGAAGAGTCAGGTGCCTTCCAATGTATTCTATAATGAAATGTTTCCTTTTACTTGTTCCCTATTAGTGCATATCCTGAGAATCATGTACTTGTGTACAAATGTATGAATGTCTTTGTTTAAAGTCCTATAAAGGTTTGTGTAGATTTCTATGTTCAGGAGACCCTTTTCCCCACGTTTAGAAGGCAAATATATGCTGAATCTCACTGAGTTTCTCTATACTTATGATTTGTATGCTTTGCTACTGAATTTACTTAGGGCATGTACTATGTTAGCTGCCTATTGATTCCTTATATATAGCTTTGAAATGACAACCCTTTGTCTGTCATTATTACAAGAATGTTTATGTTTATCAATCACCTTACTACCGTGAGAAAAACTTCAAATGTATTATATCAAACTTTTTTATATTGACTTTGATGATCCATTAGAAGATGTACCAAAAAAGGACCATCAACTAGAAATATATGACTCAAGTCCAGTCAACCAATAGGACAGGGATTTACTCTGCAAATTGAAATGTGTGATTTATTGCACACCGGACAGTGTGGAACTTCAGACACACACTGAAAATGTACACTTTAAGTTGAAGTCACTAATAACAGCACTTGGGTTGTTCCAAGTCCTAACCAAAGAAGGCTTACCTCAAGACATAAGATGTACGGTGAAAGAGGAAGTCTGGGACTGATGTGACAGAAGTGACGGGTCCAGTCGAGGAGCACCAACGTCCATATCTGTACTACACCGCTCCCGGTCATAGATATTGCCGTAGTTCATGAGTTAGATTTTAGGATAAGTTTGGCGCAGACAGTTCCTTAATCCTAGAGTCTAACATGAATTAACCAATTTACATTGAGAAAACAAATTACCTGATTCACAAAGGGCCTGTGCACTCGTAGGGAAAGCCCTGCAGCCGTGGGGGAGTCTCCGCACTCTGGGCGGAATCTCTGCAATGAGAATTTCCGATGACCTTCACCACGAGGCCTCCACCACGAGTGTGGAGGCCCTTTATGTATCAGGTCCTGAAAGATATGCTAATTTGCACAGTAGTGTCGAAAGGTAGATTTTTGATATTTTCTTTTTCTTTTTGATCTAACTCGAGAGAAACCATGATATTAATCTCACAGAAAGGTTGCAAAATTATATTAGTAGCCGTGGCATTAGCCATAGTCATATTAATTGCAGTCATTAAAACCGCAAGTTGGGGTGGACTCTTTGGCCCGAATATACCATTATATGAGATCTATCACACAAAGTAATGAAACTAACCCCACTAACGTTTAAGGCTTCATGTAAATTATAGAAAGATTTCATAGAAGAATTAAATTGATGTAAATCGAAGGCCAAAAGAGGAGTAAAGAAAGAAGAAAGATGTGTTTGAGAAAAGGAAGTAAAAGCAGTTAGAGAAACAGGAATACATTCTAATCTTAGCTTGGATTTGTATGGGCAGCTACATTTATGTGTGGTAAGAGAGAAAGGTCAGGTTAAAAGAACAGAGAGGGTGGGTTGGAGTGATTATATGTAAGAGTTCATAATTATGGGTGATTAAGTTCTTTCAGGGGAGGAACCTATTGCCAGAGGAGTTAACTGCGCATGCTGAAGAAATGCTTATTTTTGGCTTCCATCAAGCTGGTTAGGGAGTAGCTATTTAGGTTTAGTGTTTCCTAAGATATATTATGTAAATATTTTAGATAATGGCAGTTAAAAGCTCCTGGAAAAACTAATCGTAGTATTTAAAAGTGGTAGGAGATTTATTTGGTGCCATGACACCATCAGTAGGTGTTGTTTTAAATGATATGAAGATTAGAAAGCTGTCTACTTTGGTAGATCATTTGGCTACTAACAGGGCTGGCACTTTAAACACAGTAAATACAGAGCTTATGGCCATACAGGATATGGTATCGCAGAACAGGCTTGCTTTAGACATCCTATTACAAAAAGAGGGCGGGGTCTGCAGCATGCAGCAATACTGCACTTAAGTCCTTGATGCAAGTAACAAGATCATAACTAACTTGAAAGATATTTCTCGTGAGGCGAAGGATTTAGAGGAGACCAGTGCTTAGGAAATGATAGGGAAAGAATTTGCAAACATTGGTCAATGGTTTAGTAGTATTGCAGAAGGAATCCTCAAGATTGTACTAATACTGATACTCATTATTTTGATTTGTGTAATATGTACTTTTCTTTTTATAAGAGGGATCAAAATGATTTTGGTAAATGGTGGGTTAAATTGCAAGGGAGAAAAGCAGCTGTCAGCAAAAAGAGGACAGATGAAAGGAGATGAGCTCATGATGGACAACATGCAAGACAAAGCGTATTGTGAGCTTAAAGGGCTGGAGGAGTCCAGAAGTAAGGTACAAAAAATGAACAACTTCTGCGAAATGGGACAAATCAATTAGTAAAAATTTGATTTGTGGTGATTCCCAGAATCATCTGAGGGAAGGATTTGATGTAGCCTTTTATATGAAATGTTTTGCATTAATATGATGGTAACGTGTAGTCACACTAATGGTATTTGGAGGGAGAAATTATGTGTATTCACGTTTAGACTGACTGACGCTAATGAATGGCTACATTTGAAAATGCCTAATTTTGATTTCCATCTTGTTTTGGAACATAACATTTTTTTCTAGGCACGCTGGATTTCTAGTAAAAAGCAATGTTCTTTTTGCTTCTTTCCCATGTGAAAAGAATGTTTCCTTTTATTTGGTTTATCCTGGAACTTTTTAATGAATAGCACATTCAAGAAGACACCTGCAGTGTGCGCATTAGTCATGTATCTTGTCTTGTCACAGATGGTGTAAGTTTGAAGGACACAGAAAGAAGCTTGTTAGTGAGAAACCTTGAGAACCTGCGGAGTATGTAATTGTATCATTTTGCTTCATCATTATTGCCCAGCCTTTGTGAGAAATGTTTGTAGGTATGCTAAATGCTAGAGTTCTTTGTGTATTGTAGAAGGGTTTTTCTTAGTTTACCCAGACAGATGCTAGAGTGCTCTCCCTGAAAGAGAAACAGAGCGAGAGAGAGAGTTGATTTTCTTTGCTGTCCCTATTTCCGTTCGGAGCAACCTCATTCTGGATTGTCCTCTCATTCTATGATTCTGATTTAGCTTGAGTTGCATATAATTTGATGCATATGTATTTTTGATTAATAACTATTAATAAACAGATTTTTGCCTTCTGTAAACCATTAACTTTAAATAAACGTTTTTGTTTGAACTAAATACTCTCTGTCTTCCTTGTGGAGCCTAATGTGCTTCACTTACTATTGAATGTATCTGATTGTTGCTCAGGCTCTGGTGTAGAGCACCAAAATTGTTAGGGGATTAACACGGCTCTTGGTCCATCGAAAGAAGTGCTTTACAGTCTCTGGATTTGCCTCAAAGAAAAGTGCTAACACCACTAATATTGCTTTTATTTTATCATAC
The DNA here is from genome assembly GCF_964204655.1 of Triturus cristatus. Taxonomy (NCBI): domain Eukaryota; kingdom Metazoa; phylum Chordata; class Amphibia; order Caudata; family Salamandridae; genus Triturus; species Triturus cristatus. The sequence continues at coordinate 678,752,734 of NC_140581.1, forward strand.
TTGGTCAACTACACTCACATTTTGGCAACACCTTTAATCTTGAAAAAAAGTCTTTGTCTTCACCAATGTGCAACCTTTCTAGAACAGTTTAAATCTGTGTTTGGACAATGACAGATTACACAAGCAAAAGGGCACTCTGGGGCAGATTTACAAGAAAGTGACGTATCTGTACAGATGCGTCACTTTCCCTGCGCCACCCTTAGAAACCCTTGCGCCACCATAGATGCGCCTTATTTACAATACGGCGCACTATGGCGCAAGGATTTACAGATGCGTCAGAAATTCTGACGCATCTGTTGGCGGAAAAGTCACGCATTGCTGGAGTCGTGTCGCAAGCACGACGCAACTCCAGCAATGCGTGTTGAGGCCTATTCCCACTACACTGCGTCACTACTTACGCCTGCTTGAAGCAGGCGTAAGATTTTGATGCAGTGGCCTCCTAAAAGTGGCACATTGAAATCTTGCAGATTTCACTGAGTCACTTTTACGAGGCCCTCCTGCGTGGGAATGCCCACCCTGCATACATTATACCTGATGCAGGTATAATGTGACGCAGGGCTTTACAACGTGACGCATCTCCCTAGATGCGTCACGTTGTAAATATGCCGCATTGTTTGCGCCGCTGTTGCGTCAAAAAAGTGACGCAACTGCAGCGCACAAGTCCCGCAAGGGGCTTGTAAATCTGCCCCATAGTTTCTTCAGTCCTCCCATGCGATTGCTCGGCATCAGGTTTATTGCGGTTGAGATGGCGAGCTCCCACATGAAGGACTGAAGAAACAGAGAGCCTTTCAGGTACTGTCTACACTGGATTAATCATAATGCTTGTAAATTTTCAGTTCTAATTTCACAAGAATATCAGGCAACCAGTAATTAATGTCTCTATTCTATATATGCTTCCTTCGTCAGTTAGAGCTCATTTTCCAGGACAAAATAGTTTCCATCTGCAGAGGAAAGCTAGCAGGAATAATAGAAGATTTTTTTCTTTGTGGTCATCATCTTGCTGCTGTAATAACACCGCCCTCAATGCAAATTCAAAGCTGTTCCTCTGTACCAAGATTTCTTGGTTGGATCAGAATAAAAATGAGAGGTGGGGCTGGAAAATGCAGTGCTCTGAATGCTTCTCGAGATTACCAATCAAATCCATTCTGTCGTTGTTCTTGTTTAAGGATTCTCACTATATAACATCACTGTGATATAGTTTGGATATGTTTGATAAAAAATAGCAGATCCAAAGAAGCACTTAGTCTATCTAATTCAAGAAGGTAGGAGGAGATGGTCAGTCTAATCAGGCTGAAATCTTCTTTTGGATACATAGCTAATCCCTCAGGTGTTAATATGTTAATACAAATCCCACATATTCTACTACTCGGGCCTTGAACTGGCACTTTTCAGGTTTACAAGTTAATTGATTACTGCTTAGTCACCAGACAGTTCTTGTCATCAGACAATAGATTCGAAAACATTCAAATCTCGCCTAGGTAAACCATTTTGAAACTATTCAAGATATCAGAGAAGATGATGTCCATAAAGAACCGAAGATATGAAGGAGCACCGATGAGGCAAAAAACAGTGTTCTAAACGTAGTGCTCTTGAGGAGCAAACACAACAAGATGATGGCTGGAGTCCTGAAACATTTCAACCACTCACCTCCAGTCAAAATATCTGAATTTAATCCATCATTCTTTTGCTCACCATGCCACCCCAGTTTGGACTCAGCCATATGCAAATCAGTCTTGACCCTGTCCCTTATGGGAACAGTATAGCCCAAACTACCAGGCCAGGTCCTCCCCAGACAGGAAACAAGTATCCTGGGACCAGTTTTGGGGTTTCACCCCTCATCATCCAGACTAGCTTGAATCTAGTGGCACAGTGAGCAAGGGCCCCATGTCTAGGCATACCCTTGGTCACTTAGGGCGAACACGGCAAACACAACAAGATGATGGACGGAGTGCTGAAATATTTCAACCACTCACCCCAGTCAAGAGATCTGGGTTTCATCCATCATTGTTTTGTTCACTATGCCATCCCAGTTTGATCCCAGCCATATGCAAATCAGTCTTGGCCCTTTTTCTCATAGGAACAGTCCAGCCCAAAATTCCAGGCCAGGTCCTCCTGTACCAGAAACAAGCATCCTGGGACCAGTTTCGGAGTATCACCCACCGGGGTATCACCCACCAAAGCTGTGGAATTCTCTTCCACAAGAATTTAGACTTCTGGAATCAGAATCAGCTTTCCCAAAAAAGATTAAAACCTGGCTTTTCCAGCAGCACCACTAATCCACTCTAACTTCTGTTCTTTATCTGAAGCCCAGCGCTGGGGAGCCCTTGGGCAGCTATGCGCTCTTTAAATCCCGTAAACATAAACATAAACATAAGCATCAGCCAGGCTAGCTTGAATCTGGTGGCAGCGCAAGTAAGTGTCCCATTGTGGGTGTGGAAACATAACCATGGACATCCAGGAATAACCAGATGGTTAGGAGATGCTATCAGGTCAAAGCTTAAGGTCTCTTGATGATTATTATTGGTGACCACAGGGCTGGAATGCATTCAACAACTGATCCAGAGGTCAATTGTGTACCATCTACAGTATCAACTCCTTCAACTCTTACCTTGACCTGCCTTGGAATTCTGTGACTCTGTGTTGGGTTCAAATTTAGAAATATTCTAATGGCATCAGAGTCAAGCAAAGCCATGATAGGAATCTTGATTACTTTCTTCAAATGTAGCATACACTTAAGGATGATGCTTAACACCCAATCGCTCCTTCTTCGAAAGAGTTGGTCTTAGGCACTTCTGAATACTTTCTTGGGCAGATTGAACACTGACAAATAAGAGGGTCATCTTCTCCACAATATAGGCAAAGACCTTTTATATATTTTGAAAGTTCCCCCTAGACCACTCCTTTTTTCATTTTTTAAATCTTTTTACATTTTTGGTGCTAACCTAACCAAATTCACTTCTGCTAAATCCCTTAATTTCCATTACCACGACCTGCCCCAGAAACCTAAAAACCCCTTACCTCCTACCCTTACCCACCCAAACATTCTAAAAACCCCTTACCCTTTCCCATCCCTCAACTCTAAATACCACTGATGTCCCCTTATCCGTTCCCATTCCTGGACCCTAAAAACCCCTTACAACCCTTTTTCCTTACCCATCTCTGACCTCAAAAACACACCCTTACTATCGCTTATCCTTACCCACCCCGGAACACTAAAAACCTCTTAATACTCATTACCCTTTTCTATCCCAAATCCCTTAAAACCCCTTACTGTCACTTACTCCTAGAAATCCCTGAATCTCCTTACTGACTATTATCCTTAACCTTCCCTGAAATCTAAAACAACCTTACTGTGCCTTACTCCTACCTCCCCCTGAACCCTAAAAGAATTCTTACTACCCCTTACCCATCCCTGTATCCTTAAAATCTCCTTTCCCGTACCAATCCCTGAAATCTTAAAACTCCTTACCACCCATTACTCTTACCCATTCCCGAACCCTAAAACCCTTTACTACGCCTTACACCTACTCATTGATTAAACCTAAATCAAAATGACATAAGTACCTTTTCTATATATATATTTTGTCTTTAAAAAAATCTTATCTTATATGCATAGTAAAGTGACACGTTGTAATATACCTAAAAAGGGTCTGTATGACACTTACTTGCACAGTAAAGGCTACATGGTAAAGATTCTGCGTGGTAACGGCTACCTGGTAAAGGTTACATACTGTTAGGTGCAACCTATCTGCATGCACTATTCAGCGGCTTCAGACCTCTTGCACCCAGTTGCAGCATCTCCTGTTAAGCACGGTGGAGCAGTGTGGAGGGGCACAGGGGATGTCAGACAATGGAATAAGGAAAATGAATTAAATACATCCTATTCCCTCCTCTGTTGACTTCCCCCCACCCCGCCCCGCCCCACCGCGCTTACCTGCAGGAGCTGCAACTGTTTGCACCTATTCTGTTTTTCTGGACTGAAGGGATCTGTATGCAGAAGTAGCTTGACTGGAAAGTCCCACCTTCTTTTCTTTTTTCCTTTGGCCAATATGAATTCAGTTTGCTAGGCGATCTCAATGGCTACATTTAAAGTTGTAAGCTGAGCTATATGCACTAGCTTGTCTTTTATCTGTTCTTTAAGATCTCGCTGGAATAAGGTTAACCGGGTACGTTCCACCCATTGGGTCTCTGCTGCAGTTCATCGAAATCTAAGTCAAGTCTAGCAAACATCTCCTAAAAATTGCTGAGAAAAAGGGAATAATCACTTAGGCACACATCAGACGGAGATGTCACTGAAGACATGGTTCAAGATAAGGTGTCTAAGGTGAGACAATTGGTCAAGAAGCCAACCTTAGTTCTATCTAAAATGAATTGGGTGCACTGAAATGTGAAGCGAACAGGCAGGGCATCAAGAAACTCCTTAAATTTGTCTAATTATTCCTCAAAATGAAAAACTCCAAGCAGATGCAGGAGAGATGTCTGACGTTTCATCCCTCAAGGAGATTATATCCACACTTTGTTTTTGTAAAGCTTCTGGGAGATTTGAGTAGTGTCCTTTACTATTGGTGACAAGGAAATATGTTGGTGTCACAATATGTCAAGAGCAGGTTATGACGGACACTTATTAATCAGGGAGGTTTTGACTCTGAGGAAAGGAGTTTATCAACTCTGATCAAGAGAACAAAGTGCAAGCCCATGTGACTGATGCCCTCTGTGCAGGACAAATCATGCAACTGTGCTGCTCATTAGCTATGAAGACCCTGTGGCTCAATTTGCCATTGCCCCAACCAAAGGCTATATGAGCATCCAGAAGACTGAGGATGAAATAAGGAAGTTCAAGGCCTGAATTTTACGGCAGCCGACTCTGCATCTTCAATAACCACCCTGGACTCAACTTTGTGGTAACTTCCATTTCTAGCCTGAAAGTTAGACAAGAGATGTTCCCTTCCACCATAGACTTTGGAGTACAGTTCTGTTCACTGAGGGTGGTCTTCCTTATCCCCTTGCATTTGAGTCATCTGTGTACAATCTGCAGATATCCCTTTTTAAAGGTGATATTGGATCATGGCCCTAAATCCTGGCCCAAATTCCCAGTTCCTCAGTTGCAATAGGGAACCTGTGGGTTCATTGAGAGCCACAGGTTGAATGGGTACCATTACTCTCTGAAACATTAGGCATATGATCAGCTGTTCACAAATTGAAGGCAACTACAGAGAGGGGCATCTCTCTGTGGTACTTTAGCACCTGTAGCCCCCCTATTTCAAGTGTAACTTTTGAGGCCAATTTGAGACCAGGTGGTGCTGTACCTGTTCTCCCATTGAACTGCATCAACCGCCCTCTTGTCATCAACCTCCAGAGTTCAGGTAGGCAAATTAAATGAACATTAGAATTTTGACAGTGGACAAGTAGCTTGGCACCCTGAGACTATCAGTGGTCTAAGACTGAGGATTCCCTTCGGTGGTGGGCCTTTGAGTGTCCTAAACATTTGCTGTGATTTTTACCATTGTAAGAGATTTGCAAAGGCAGAACTGCCATAGCCTCCATTCTACACCGCTGCCACCTTTTGTACGGCACATTTGTTTCAGTGACCTGGTATGGTAACTAGCCATAGTAGGAAGACTACGAAGAAATCACCATTCATCTCCATGGGATAACATTATCTCATAGACTGCCATCTTATTTTAAGTTATAGTGCCTTTGTGTGTAAGCCTCTGAATGCCCCAGGACCTGAAGAAAGGGCTTGCTACTCTGGCTATACTCTGCAAGGATTTACTGCTATGAATGGGCACCAACCTGCATCCCTGATGGTAATGTGCCTTGAAACCCATTTAAATGCCCTCTGATTTGCCAGGAGTTTGGCAAAAGGCTGCCACAAAAGGTGTGCACATACTATAGCAGCTCAAATACAGCAAACAGGAGATGTAAAGGAATATACAGAAATAACTGAGAGCCCAGAAGCCTGCAGCATTTCAGAACCACCCATCTACAATGTGCAGGACACTTCACCACAAGGATACCAAGTGAAGTCCTTAGGTTCACAGGTCACTTCCATCGCCTGCCATGAAGGACCTGCGGATGCTCAAAATGAGAGAAAAATGTGCATCTAAGAGGTGGACCCCTACTATTTCCATCAGGCCCAGCTTTAGAACTATGTTAGAAAATTAGACAAAATGTGACAGACTCAGGCCAAACTTGAGTGTGACAGACTTAGGCCAAACTTGAGAAGGAGATTCTTGTGAGACACTGGTAGTGATTGGTCTTCACCTTCAAAGCTGCCATCCACTACCTGTAGCCTGTCCCCTACATGGCGGCCCTGCTGCGGCTTTGGGCTTCCGCCTGCTCTATTGAAAAATGCCGGCAACAAAGTCTACATTGTTTTGCCTCCAACTTCAGCTCTGAGATTTGGTTTCAGCTCTGGTATGTAAGAGCTGCAAGGTGATCCCAGGAATAAAATAATTGGGCATTAGGCCTGTCTCCAGAGGTAAGGATCCTGTAAGAAGTCCCAGCAGGTTGTTTGGAACTCTCTGAGCCCGGAAGTTATTATTGATTGCATAGTAGAGCTACAGGTTATGCGCTTCTTGCCCTGATGCTCTTAGGTTAGGAGCTTTAGAGCTGGAGAGCCGGATGGGGGCTCGCCTTGGACACTAAACATGTTTCAGCTGAGTGCCAGGTTGGGCCAGGGTGGTTGGTGGGTGAGAGTGGCCAAAGTGGATAATATTTCCATAGGATATGTCTCTGAGGGTGTCTGGATGCCTTAACCCCAACAACACCCCTTCTCCCGAACTCTTTAGATGAGTGCAGCCCACCTCAAGTAAAATGCTTTACACATGTTCTTGAGAGTTTTGGTGATTTCAGAAGGCGTAGAACCAAGCCCTGACTTCAATACCCAGCTGGAGATATTGTTGATGAGCAGGCCATGCATGCCATGCAGAAGTATGTACCTTTACGCTCCAGTTGCAAATACAGTCTGTTCAAGGGCCAGTGGTGAGGGCCAAGGAGAAGGCCACGGAGTGGAATCCACAGAAAGTAGATATGGCTTTAAGACCCTTATTGCATTATTCTACCCTGCTTTTATGACCTCTAATGTTAGGGGTACCATGGTCTCTGGCAAAGGAATAGCCGTAAAATTAAAATCGCCCCCACATTGAACTAAAGCGCTGCTGCCACCAAGCAACCGAAGCAAGTAAGCCGAACCCTCCCTAGAACAGCTTTCTTGTCTCTTCCATCAATGCATCTATCCATTCATTCTTTCACCCTTCCATACACCTGCTGATGTCCACTAGTTTACTTTTACATTCTGTCATCCATTCATTCTTTCATCCCTCATTCAATCTTTTCCCATTCCATCCAATTGTACATCCATCCATCCACACATCCATCTATCCATCCATACACTTTGCCATCATCCACTCTGCCATCCATCTATCCACTCAGCTAGCCACCTATCCATCCACTCCGCGTCCATCCACCCATTTTCTCTGCCGTCCATCCACCTATCCACTCTGCCATCCATCAGCTATGCTAACCATCCGTTTATCCACTCTGCCACCGATTCATCCATCCATCCAACCAGCCGCCCAGCTACTCTGCTATCCATCCACCCAGCCCTATATGCATCCACTGTATCCATTCACCCATCCACTCAACCATGCATCCATGCATCCATCCATCCATTCATTCAGCTACTCTTCCACTCTGCCATCCTTCCACTCTGCCATCCATTCATCAAATCATCCAATCTGCCATGCATCAATGAAATCTGGCTTCCATCCATCTATGTATCCATTCACTCTGCCATCCATCTATTCATTCTACCATCCATCCATCCACTCTACCATCCAGCCATCCATTCATCAACTCTGCCATTCATCCATTAATTCATCAACTCTGCCATCCAACCACTCTGACACCCATCCATTCTGCCTGCCATACAAAATCCACCCATAAACATTTGCCTTCCATCTATCCACTCTGTCATCTATTCACTCTTCTTTTCACCCACTCATCTATCCATCCCTTTACTCTGTCATCCTTTCACCTGTTCATCCACCTATCCATCCACCCCTTAACTCTGGCATTCTTTTGCCATTTCACCCACCTATCCATTTACTCCCATCCAACAACTCTGACACCCATCCATCCTGCCATCCATCCATAATCCACCCATAAACTCTGTCTTCCATCTATCCATGCTGTCATCTATTCACTCTTCTTTTCACCCACTCATCCATCCATCCCTTTACTTTGTCATCCTTTCACCTGTTCATCCATCTACCCCTTAACTGGCATTCTTTCGCCATTTCACCCACCTATCCATTCACTCCCATCCATCCACTCTGCCATCCTATCACCTGTCCATCCATCTCTATGCTTCCTCATCATTTCACCTGTTCCTTCACTTATCCATTTACTCATCAATCCATTTACTCTGCCATCCATTTAATCTGCCATCCTTTTGCCTGTCCATTCACCTATCCATTCACTCACTCATCCATCCACCTATCCCTTTGCCACCTTTTTACCTGTCCATCCACCTACCATTAATTCACCCTTTCACACACTCATCCATCCACATACTGAATCAACCACCCACTCATTCAACCATACTTCCTCCTTGTCACCCTTCCTTCCAATATTCCTTCTTTCTTTCTCTGTTCTTTTTACACAGCTGTATTTTTGCTGCCACCACCCCCGCTGTAGCTGCTAAATGCGAGGAGGGGGGCGGGTGTCGGTTATGACTCCCCTGGTCTGGCACGGGCCTCTGGATGCCAAGAGACAAACTAGCTGACTGCTACCCCTGGCATCCTTTAATAAACATGTTCTGCATACAAAAAAGAGTAAGAAACCATTTTAATAAAAACGTGAATCGAGGGTACAGCTTTACCTTGGATTGCCCGCGGTTCCTCGATGTGCAGCGGGTCATCTCGGGCTGCGCTCGCAAACTTGTTTTTTAGGTCTCGCCTAGCATTGCTGCGCACATGCGCAGCTCGCTCGGCGAGATTTATTGTAGATGAGGAGTTTGAGAAAAGGGCTTGAAGCCCCGCCCCTATTTCCATTGGCTTGCCTCACCGTTTATGGTAAACAGTGGGCTGCCATTGGATATAAGCTTTCTGGGGTGCCTCCTTTTCACCTTTTGGTCCGGCCCATCCGGACTGGATCGCCTGCTTCACGGCTGTCGTGAAGCAGTTTCTTATCGCAAGGAGGCATGTTATGTAAACAAGCCGTGCGATCCTGTCCGGGTGGGCCGTCTCAGAAGGAGACAGGGCACCGCGTGTTTATTTTTGCATTGCGCTTTCAAAGTGAAAGCGCGATGCAAAAATAAACAGCAGCTGCCTTCCCGCAAAGGCAGTGCTTGTTAGTTAGTTGTTATCGGAATAAGTAAACCACTCAAAATGGCTGTGAAGGAGCTGGACCGCTCTCTATATTGCAAAACCTCTCGGATATTGAGTGTTTGCCAGAAACAGATTTTTCAAGGTTTCTGCAAAGAGAAAAAGTCTGGCGAAGACATGTTTATATTCTCCATATGAGGTTCAGTATAAATTGCCTTTAGTTCGTTTGCACTGAGCAATAGCCTATTCGATGGGTCACACAGAATGAATAGTTTTATTTCGTAGATTGAACCTCCACTTTGTAGGCTGGTGAGTTCATGGCATGCTTGCAGACACATTTGCAACTAAGCATCGAGGCCGGAGTAACCCCCGGGAAGTCCAAGGAGCTGTCAACTTTCCACACAAATGTACAAAGCAGCATTTAATTAGATCTTCTACAAAACACACTGCCTTCTGTGGAGGCTGCCAGGCCTTCTATTGTCTCGTTTAAGGATAACACAAAATAAGTGATAGCCAGTGCTTGAAATGAGAAGTGCCGGTACTCTCCAATTAAAAGTATTACGTCTGTCTTGTAAAGTGCCGGTACTCTCCGTCTCTCACAGTTAACAATTGCCGGTACTCCGTAACTGACAGTACCGGCCCATTTAAACCACGGGCATAGCACACAGGCTCCTAAACCTCAAAGATGTGCTTTAGACAGAATCAAACATAAACACGCGTGCACCGCGACGACCATTCCCGCCAACAGCACAGAGCGTTCAGCATTATAGTCAGAACTGTCAGGAGCAATTCACTAGGTAAAATATTTTAATGAAGACGGTATTTATTTCACTTATTATGAAATAACCGTTGTAGGTTATGTATTGTTCAACGGTCAGTCTTCTTACTAAAGGTGTTGCATGTTCTATCGAAATAAAATTTTACTCTGTTACACGTACCCATTTAATTTTTTAAACGAAAGAAAATACATTTATAATTTATAACAGACGTGTTCAACTTGATTCATTTTTGTGAGGCGTCTTACTGTTTAATTGGTTGTATTGGGACATTTTTTATTTATTTATTTAATATAATTCCAATTTTTCATATTTTAAAATGTGCAGTTGTCAATAGAAAATTCTAAAATCTAACAATCACGGACTTGTGCTCTTAACCACATTAGAAAGCTGCGTGGCGGTGAGGTGAGTGATCGCTTGTGGTGAGTAGTAGCTGTTAGGCAACGATGTGAGTTATGACTGCATGGCGGTGAGGCGGCGTGGCTGTGTGTAAGGGAGGTGCGTGGTGACTGCAATACAAAGTGGGGCGAGTGGTGTCGGCGACAGCGTGCCAGTGAAATGAGTGATGGATGTGTGCAGGTAAGGTCAGTGAAGGCTCTGTGGTGGTAAGATGAGTAAAGACTGGGGCGGTGAGGTGAGTGAGGGCTGCATGGCAGGGATGCCAGTGGTGGCTCAGAAGGAGTGAGCTTAGATAGCTCTGGGACAGATTTTTGTTGTTTAAGTTTTATATAGCACTAAATCGACATCGGAGCGCTTTACATGAACACCAGTTGCATTACAGACGTACACATTCATGTTTTTTGGGCAAGTTGAAATTACGTGATTTGCCCAGAATCACAGGATGCTTGGGCCTCCACCAGACTCAAACCTGGTTTCCCAGGGTCAAAGTCGGCCGCTCTAGCCGTTACGTCACACCCTCAGTGTGGTGAGTGAAGGTGTACGGTAACCGGTGGCTTGGCTGTGAGGTGAATGCTCCGCCGGGAGTAGTGGGGTGAGTGGTGGCTGTGTGTCAGAAAGGTGAATGGTGGCTATGTGTCAGTGAGGTGATTGGTGATTGGTGGTTGCGTGGCTGTGAGGTGAATGCTCCGCCGGGAGTAGTGGGGTGAGTGGTGGCTGTGTGTCACATAGGTGAATGGTGGCTGTGTGTCAGATAGCTGAATGGTGGCTGTGTGTCAGTGAGGTGAGTGGTGGTTGCGTGGCTTTGAGGTGAGTGCTGCAGGGGCGGTCAGGTGAGTGGTGCCTGCGTAGCAGTGAGGTGAATGATAGCTGTGTGTCAAGTAGGCGAGTGGCGGGTGTGTGTCAGATAAGTGAGTGGTGGCCGGGCAGTGCTCACCTGTGTGCTGAGCTCCGCATCTGCTTCGCCTTGGCATTCCGCATCCAGGGGTACAGCGTGCCGTGCGAACACTGCTTGCCAGGTCAGAGGCAGTGGCGTAACAATAACCCCCGCAGCCCCCACAGTGCGGGGGGCCCAGTGCTTGAGGGGGGCCCACTCCGGCACTGTGCACGGGTGGGCCCAAGAGCTCCAGACTGGGTCGGGAGCGCGGCCCAGCCCTGCCAAGTATCATGGATTAGCCTAAGGCATTTAAAGGCATATCCCGAATCACCGCAATAAAAAAGATTTTCACGCATCTCAGCAGCATGTTGAGAGCCAGCTCTTAAGTGAGAAGGTAAGCGCTGCGCCCAGAGCTCTGCTGAACCCTTTCTCCAGGGTGGGGTGAAGTCTAAGCAGAGGGCAAACGTTGGCAGCCTGGCCTGGACACCCAGATTGCAGCAGGAACTAGACAGTTCAGCATCGCAGCCCCCAGAGCATGTGCACAGTGGGCTCTGCTGAAAATCGGCAGCAGAACAGACATTGTAAAATTGCAAGTAAGCCAATGCCTGAAACTAAATTCTCTTGTATGCAGAGTTTTGGATATCAGAAATCCCTGATCTTTGAATCAGGCACATCAGAGCAGGGGTAGCACATTTTGTATTGCATGAGCAAAGTCTTGCGTAGATGCCAATAATCTTCTGATGTGCCTGATTATAATATCAGGGAATTCTGATATCCAATGCATACAAGAGAAGGTTCTTGTTTTCATTAACGTTTAGTAGCTCATTTTACCCACAAACTGGAAACATTTCTTTGAAAGTAGTAGATGGAACTGAAAATGAAGGTACATTGCATGTGGATGAAAGTTCTGTTAAGCAACTTAATGGTGGACAAAATGTCTGATTTTAACTTGAAAACCAACATACAAATACAATTGGAAATAATAATAGTTTTCTCAGGAATTAAGAGAAATTTGCAAAAGAAACACTTCACAGCTTCCCACCCCCATTCAAAACAGCCGCCCCCTACAATATTGCACAACTTTCTTTAATTGAACATTTTTTATTTTCACATGTGAAACGTTCCTGAAAAGGCTACTGGCAAATATTCATGGGATGGCCAATGAATCGTGTTCGGTGAAAGGTCCTTTATCTGCCCATAAAAGAGACTATCAGCCTTAAAAATCTGGAAATGGCTGTCAGATGAACGCAGGTCACCCATCCCTAGCAGAACAACCAATGGAGTCAGTGCCTTTGGGAAAACACAAAGATTCTGCAAAATGTATCTGTAAACTCCAACGGGTGTTTGTTGGGTAGGGAGGAGTGGGGGGATGCAGGGCCGCACTTTCCTTTTGTGGATATTTTTGGTCAAATGCACAATACACAGCCTCAAATGTTAGTAGGGCTGTCTCTGACACTCATCATCATCGGGCCAATTACATCAAGACTGCTCTATGACCGTGACGTGTGTTAGATACATTCTGTAAAGTTCTGCGGCTGTGGCACAAACACACAACAAACAATTCTGGGCTATCTAGTTTTGAGGGAAACTCCTAGTTGTTTTGATGAAACTTTCAATTTATTTATTGCATATGAGGGAGAGTCAAAGAGAGCGCCCATGAAATGAACAGGAATTATGCGATATCTGGGCAGGAGGGGTTAAGGTTTTCAAGATCAGGGGATGAGGTTTCTCTTGGTATTGCCAAATATCATTTGTATTGTGCACAACCAGGCCAGTACCATTGGATTCTGCAGGAAGGACCGGGCCCATCGATAATAAGTGCAGCAGGTGCTGTGGCGCTGGGGCAAAAGCCTGTGATGGGACCACTGTACCCCAATTATTGCTAGATTTTGGTCACTATTTTGTTTAATGTGTTCATTGAGGCGACAAGAAAAAATAGAAAATGGATCAGGCATAGAAATGACTCACAAGGTAGGATCTGTAGTGCGCTGTGGAATGCTTCTGCTTATTTTCTGTCCCTTTGGCTCGGTGTCCCCAATCAACTTTGTAGAGGCAAGATTTGTCAGTTTATTTACTTTGTTCATGCGACAAAAGCACAGACTCCTCACTAAAGCACCAGGTCTGAATGGCAGACACACTGGGCATGAGGATTCAGACTCACTGGAGGAGGGAGGGGATTGGGATCCCAGATATGGATGGTGGTGGATGACTTCCAGTATGTGGTGGGAAAGGAGGCAGAAAGTGGAAAGGCAGTTTTAGGGCTACCCTTTCAGTGCTCTGTCCATCATCTCCATGTGCTTGCTTTTTTTGCCCTCAGTCGGCAGGGTAGGCCCAGACGTGGGTCCCTTGCTTACTTTTCCACTGGATTCAAGCTAGCCAGGCTGATGAGGGGTGTTACCCTGAAACCGGCCCCAGGATGCTTCATTCCAGTCCAGGGAAGACCTGGCTTGGCAGTTCGGTCTGGACTGTTCCCATGAGGCACAGGGTCAAGACTGATTTACATATGGCTGGGTCTGAACTGGGGTGATGAAGTGAACTAAAGAACAGTGATGGATTCAACCCAGATCTGTGACTAGGAGTGAGTGTCTGAAAAGTTCAGTGCTCCATCCATCATCTCCTTGTGTTTGCTTTGTTCACCCTCAGTCGGCGGGGTATGCCCAGAGGTGAGTCCCTTGCTCACTTTGTCACTGGATTCAAGCTAGCCTAGCTAATGAGGGGTGTTACCCCGAAACCGGTCCCAGGATGCATGATTCCGGTCCAGGAAAGACCTGGTTTGGCAGTTCGGTCTGGACTGTTCCCATGAGGCACAGGATCAAGACTGATTTGCATATGGCTGGGTCTGAACTGGGGTGGCGAAGTGAGCTAAAGAACGGTGATGGATTCAACCCAGATCTGTGACTGGGATGAATGTCTGAAAAGTTCCAGTGCTGCGTCCATCATCTCCTTGTGTTTGCTGTGTTCATCCTAAGTTGGCAGGGTATGCCCAGACGTGGGTCCCTTGCTCAATTTGCCACTGGATTCAAGCTAGCCTGGCTGATGAGGGGTGTTACCCCCAAACCGGTCCCAGGATACTTGATTCCGGTCCAGGGAAGACCTGGCTTGGCAGTTCGGTCTGGACTGTTCCCATGAGGCACAGGGTCAAGACTGATTTGCATATGGCTGAGTCTGAACTGGGGTGATGAAGTGAGCTAAAGAATGATGATGGATTCAACCCAGATCTGTCACTGGTGGTGAGTGTCTGAAAAGTTTCAGTGCTCCGTCCATCATCTCCTTGTGTTTGTAATGTCTTGGTCGTACCATCCCCTGGGTGTTACAGTCTCAGCCTTGCTATGTTTTAACCGGTGCTACGTGTGGCTGAACTCAGCACATGGTGACACCAGAGCTTGCTACAGACAGTTGTATCCTGGCAAAATCCCAATGTATGTAGCCTGCTATTTGGGGTATTTTCTTATATTCTTATAATTTAGCCTGAGCTTAGTTGATAAACAAGGGAGATGGGCTGTAGCTAATATAAAATTACAAAGCAACGCGTTTACAATAGTAGGCTATTATGGACCCAATTGTGATGACTCTGAACCCCTGCAAAACTTATATACCCAGTTGTTATCATCAACAGCCCCCATAATCTGGGGAGGGGATTTTAACATCATTTTAGATCCAAAACTCGACAGGCATCCTTCAAGAAAAGAATTAAATCTACCAAATATGAGGCAATGGTTATCGCTGTGCATAAAAGATCTGGGATTGGTGGATATTTGGAGAGGAAAAAACCCCGGAAAAAAGGGATCTACCTTTCACAATAAAAGACTGGGCCATTCTTCTCGAATCGATTTCTTCCTCCTGGACTCCAGTTTAGGGCCATTTACCACTCGAGCAGACCACATCCCTGCACATCTATCTGACCACTCAGCAATAGCCCTGGACATACAGGTGAACAAAAACAACGCTCCAGGGCGCTGGACAGTAGATCGTACGATCTTTCTGGATAATCAGAATATAGATCTTCTCACGATTGAAACAATAGAATTCTTTAAGATAAATAAGAAGGAGATGCCACCACAAATTGTTTGGGATACTTACAAAGCAGTTATGAGGGGTAAAATCCTAAACATTGCAGCCTGGAAAAACAAAAAGAGTAAATCCAAGATTAAATCTATGAAGGATGAACTAAAAATTCTTGATACCAAACTGGCAGAAGAAGCATCACCTTTAAACAGAGCGCAATTGATAGCAGAAAGGGCTCAAAAAAAGTCAAATCTAGCTGACCACTTAGAGATTAAATCAAAGGAGAAATGGGAGACTAGCAAATTGTCACATCATGAATATGGCGAAGGCTGCGGGAAACTATTAGCATGGAAACTAAAATCTGAACAAACTAGAAATAAGATTCCTAAGATACGAAAGGGCCAATCGGGAACATTAACAATAGAAGACACAGAAATCAGAGAAGAATTTCAAAATTTCTTCAGTGGCCTTTATAAAGAAGACTGCTATCCGACCGAGACCCAACTTCAAAACTATCTGGAGTCTATAGATCTTCCATCTATTAGCGAGCAAGAAAGGATAGAAATAAACAAAGAAATAGGTGAAGAAGAGGTCACAGAAGCTATTAGGAATCTAAAGAGAGGAAAAGCACCCGGGCCGGATGCTCTACCAAACGAATTTTACCAGTCATTAAACAAAGCCCTAATTCCTCACTTAACTGAATTAATGAACGACATTTTCATCAATAAAAAGAATCTTCCTACTTCATGGAATGAAGCGACCATCAGCATCATCTTGAAACCCGGAAAAAATCCAGAACAGTGCGAATCATATAGGCCCATTTCTCTTTTAAACTGTGACTACAAAATTTACACGCAAATTCTGACAACAAGACTAACCAAAGTAGTCAACCCCCTAATTGGAAACAATCAGAAGGGTTTTATGAAGGGCAGACAAATTCAAGAATTAACCCAAGAACTTATCACAGCTATTGACATAGTAACCCAGGAAAAACTTCCATTAGCTATCATCACCTTGGACGCAGCCAAGGCGTTCGATAGGGTTAACTGGGCATATTTGAACAGGGCTCTGAGTAGATACAAACTTGGAGACAATTTTCAAGATTCAATTAAATTAATATATAAAAATCCCTCAGCCAGAGTCCTAGTTAATAACAATCTCTCAAATAAAATACAAATCATGAGAGGCACTAGACAAGGCTGCCCTCTGTCGCCACTTCTTTTTAACCTGTACATAGAGCCTCTAGCAATCAAATTAATGAACAACTCTAACATATCCCCATTTTCATATAATGGATGGACAAAAAAAGTTGCCCTTTTTGCAGACGATTTGATGATTTTCACTGACAACTTTTTAACCTCCCTTCATGATATTGAGATCTCTATTAACCAGTTTGGTGCACTCTCTGGATATATGGTCAACCAGGCCAAATCTGAAATCATGGTGTGGAATTGTACTAACACTAATAATCATCCCCTGATAAAAACAAAAATAAGATACCTAGGGCTAGACATAATTACTGGTACAAAAGGGGGTGGTGATGGACGGAGCATCAGAACCAATCAAACACTCACACCCAGTCAACAGATCCGAGTTTGATCCATCACCGTTCTTTAGCCCACTCTGCCACCCCAGTTCAGACATGGCCATATGCAAATCAGTCTGACCCTGTGCCTCATGGGAACAGTACAGCCCGAACTGCCAAGCCATACCTTCCCTGGACCGGAAACAAGCTTCCTAGGACCGGTTTCTGGCATTTCAGCCGTCTTCAGCCAGGCTTGCTTGAATCCAGTGGCAAAGTGAGCAAGGGACTCACGTCTGAGCATACCCTGCCAACTTATGGCGAACAAAGCGGTACAAAAGGGGGTGGTGATGGACGGAGCATCAGAACCAATCAAACACTCACACCCAGTCAACAGATCCGAGTTTGATCCATCACCGTTCTTTAGCCCACTCTGCCACCCCAGTTCAGACATGGCCATATGCAAATCAGTCTGACCCTGTGCCTCATGGGAACAGTACAGCCCGAACTGCCAAGCCATACCTTCCCTGGACCGGAAACAAGCTTCCTAGGACCGGTTTCTGGCATTTCAGCCGTCTTCAGCCAGGCTTGCTTGAATCCAGTGGCAAAGTGAGCAAGGGACCCACGTCTGAGCATACCCTGCCAACTTATGGTGAACAAAGCGGTACAAAAGGGGGTGGTGATGGACGGAGCATCAGAACCAATCAAACACTCACACCCAGTCAACAGATCCGAGTTTGATCCATCACCGTTCTTTAGCCCACTCTGCCACCCCAGTTCAGACATGGCCATATGCAAATCAGTCTGACCCTGTGCCTCATGGGAACAGTACAGCCCGAACTGCCAAGCCATACCTTCCCTGGACCGGAAACAAGCTTCCTAGGACCGGTTTCTGGCATTTCAGCCGTCTTCAGCCAGGCTTGCTTGAATCCAGTGGCAAAGTGAGCAAGGGACTCACGTCTGAGCATACCCTGCCAATTTATGGCGAACAAAGCGGTACAAAAGGGGGTGGTGATGGACGGAGCATCAGAACCAATCAAACACTCACACCCAGTCAACAGATCCGAGTTTGATCCATCACCGTTCTTTAGCCCACTCTGCCACCCCAGTTCAGACATGGCCATATGCAAATCAGTCTGACCCTGTGCCTCATGGGAACAGTACAGCCCGAACTGCCAAGCCATACCTTCCCTGGACCGGAAACAAGCTTCCTAGGACCGGTTTCTGGCATTTCAGCCGTCTTCAGCCAGGCTTGCTTGAATCCAGTGGCAAAGTGAGCAAGGGACTCACGTCTGAGCATACCCTGCCAACTTATGGCGAACAAAGCGGTACAAAAGGGGGTGGTTCAAACTGGAATGGCATGGTGAGCAAAAAAACGATGGATTTAGGCCCAGATCTCTGTACTGGGGTGAATGTATGACATTGTTCTGCATTCTGTCCATCAATTGTTGTTTTTGCATTTGTCACCCCGAGTGGGAAGGGTATGCTCAGACGTGAGTCCCTTGCTCTCCATGCCACTGGAATCAAGCTATCCTGGCTGACGAGGGCTGAAAGCCCGAAACCGGTCCTAGGATGCTTGTTTCCAGTTCAGGGAGGACCTGGCTTGGCAGCTCGGGCTGGACTGTTCCCATGGGGCACAGGGTCAAGACTGATTTGCATATGGCTGGGTTCAAACTGGAATGGCATGGTGAGCAAAAAAACGATGGATTTAGGCCCAGATCTCTGTACTGGGGTGAATGTATGACATTGTTCTGCATTCTGTCCATCAATTGTTGTTTTTGCATTAGACATAATTACTGACATAAATAAAATTGCGGAAGTAAACTTTAAGAGGTTACTCAGCGAAACCAAAAAGCTCCTAAGAACTTGGAGTGGCTTACGGTTAACTTTTATGGGCAGGTCAAATATCATTAAAATGATGATACTACCGAAATTCACCTATATTTTTAGCACGATCCCGTTGGAATTTAACAGAACATCAATAAAGATACTGCAGAGAGAGCTAAATTCGTTTACTTGGGCTAATAAAACCCCTCGAATTGCATGGAATAAACTTAGAAAGAAGAAAGATCAAGGGGGTGTTGCTAGCCCAGACCTATTGCACTACTGTTGGGCCTTTCAGTTTAAATATGCAAGAATCTTACTAAACGATTACAAATTTTACCCACCTCACCTGCAAGCCATAACGAGTCCGGTGGGAAAATATTTATATAAATTCGGCCACCCAAAATTTTACAAAAAAATAAAACTAAAGATCCTCCTATCTGCTGTCAAATTGTGGACACAAATAAGAAAAACAATTAAAATTCCATACTACAGTGATTACGCTCTGATCTGGGAGTCCCCGGGCATGCCAGAATGCCTCCGAGATAGTCTCTCAACTCCTCTTCTAACAAATGGGATTACTAGATGGGGACAACTGATAAAACAGGGTAACATCATTAGTTGGCCACTCCTGAATGACAACATGGGAGGCACTTTATCCAAATTCAAGTTTTACCAGTTATCCAGTTGGATCAAAACTTTGAAGGATCCCTATGAAGGAGACAGAGAAATAGAACTCAAAATGCTCAATATCGGAGCCCAAAAGAAAGAAGTCTCCCTATGGTACTGGGCACTTACAGAATCAGGAGAAGACAACCTCAAGACATTAGAAAAGATCTGGAGAAACGCACTGCCGACAAATGACATCGAAAACCTATGGCAAGTATCTATGGGGAAATGCTGGGGTGTTATAAAATCTGCTGCCCTAAGAAGAAACCACTTGTTCACTCTTCATAGAGCGTAGTGGACGCCGAAAAAACTTTCAAAATTCAAAAATTCAACTCCGAAAAAATGCCCGAAATGCGATGAAGACGAAGTAGACGACCTGCATATGTTTCGGCAGTGCCCTCAGATCGATGTCTTCTGGAAAGAAGTGTCCAAAACCCTGGAGGAGGTATTTAAACTCCCAATCGAAGTAAGTACCCACTTGGTTATTTTTGGGATTAGAGAAGAAGGGGCAAATCTTGCTAAATTAACGAAAGAGCAAGAAAACCTGCTCTTCACCTTAATTCTTCTCGCTAGAAGAGAAATATGTGTGAATTGGATAAGATCTGTTACTCCTACACATATGGGGTGGATAAACAATGTACATAGAATTTCACGTTTGGACAGAAGTGGGAGCGTCAATAAAAGATTTAAATTTTGGGAAATTTGGGAAGAACAAAATGGTTTGACTAGCTAAACTATAGGTTGTTGCAAATGAGTCCAATGATTAAGCATTAGCAATACATCAGAAGTCTAGAAGACTGGAGTAGCCTGAAGGGCTATCTCTTCCCAGTTTCCAAAAAAAAAAAAAAAAAAAGGGTTAAAGAGATACAGTACCCTTGACAACTCTCTATAATGGGTGCCACGAAAGAGAGTAACTCAAACGTCAAGAGATCCCTGAGAAATCTCAAAACCCAGTATTGCATAATGAGGACTTTTAAAAAAAATAAAAAAATAAAAAAATAAAATTTAAAAAATTTTTTGCCTGGGACACTCACCAGGCTATGTCCCTTTTGCAGGAAGCAAGCACATCGAGTTTAAGCTATTGGCATCGTAAATGACAATGCCTTTCATTTATGTTTTAAAAAAGAAAACAAAAATAAAGGGCATTGTTATTTGCAATGTCAATAGCTCAAACTCACGTAAATGCAAGACCTATTGCATTGCAGATGCTTGTTCTTCGAGCCCATGAAGT
Source organism: Triturus cristatus (assembly GCF_964204655.1). Taxonomy (NCBI): domain Eukaryota; kingdom Metazoa; phylum Chordata; class Amphibia; order Caudata; family Salamandridae; genus Triturus; species Triturus cristatus. The sequence continues at coordinate 678,773,363 of NC_140581.1, forward strand.
ATAAAGCTAAAGAATTTCAAAGTGCGCAGCTTATTTCATTGACAGTTGAAGGTTAACTTGACGCTTAACACGATCGCGATACGACGCTATCTTTTGATGAAAGACATTGTTTGACATTTGGAATTACTTCACGCTCAAAATCTGGGAACCCTCTCTCGAAGATCTGGAAACGCTCCGGATTTAAATTGTTTTTTTTTATTTACAGATGATTTACCTGTAGTTCAAGACCGCTGATTGCGCAGCACCTCTCAGTCATTAGGAGTTTGTTTTCATGGCGCAGCAGTTCATTTTCTTTTTAGCGGATGTTCCTTCCCTCTGGGACACAATCAGGCTCTTCAGCATAAACAAGGGCTCAAACTGCCGATACCGATGACAGATGCAACAAGCATTTGCAATGCAATAGGTCTCGCATTTACACGAGTTTCAGCTATTGACATTGCAAATAACAATGCATTTTATTTTTGTTTTCGTTTTTTAAAACGTAAATAAAAGGCATTGTCATTTACAATGCCAATAGCTTAAAATCACGTAAATGCGAGACCTATTGCATTGTATAAATGCTTGTCTGTTTTAACTGATGGGGCGGGTCCTGGCAGGTGAGATTCCGCTGTTAGCTCTTGTCTTGCGGCTCTTTCTTGACAGCTGCATTGTGACCTCACTCACCATGCAATACACAGAAAAAATCGCTAACCAGACCCACATCCTCCAGGTTCTGGGATCTGCTGCCGGGCTTGAGATTGCGACGCTTCCCATCAAAGAGCATCTCGCCATTCGTCTTCGGTAAAGCTTGCCGACTACTGCACAGAGCCAGCCTTACGGTGTGGTGTTTGAACCCTGCTCATGTGGGAATGTTTGGAGGTTTAGTGGCCTATCCCTGCAAATATAGTTTAATGTATAGAATCTAGCATAAAAAAAGCAATTTAAGTAACGTAATGGTTACAAAACATAACCCCCCATTTCCCCCGGAATCTGACAGTTATGTTTCCCTAAACAAATGTAACTCGAAACCCCTTTGCGTTGCTCATGCACGGTCGAACCCATCATGTCACATATGACATAATCTGTGACATCATCACCATCTAATGTAATTAATGTGCTAAATGAATACCACATTTCATTCAAGACCCCAGTCAGCGACAAAGTTATAAGCACATCCTAAATGCCTGTGTAATGGATGCTTACAGCAATAACTAAACAGTCGCCATTGCTGACTCTAATATATAGAGTATACATATAAACACCCACCTTCCTTTGAGGAACAGAGCTGTGCTCCAACAGACGCGCACTCACCGCCTTCTCCAACAACACTCTCGACCGATCACAGCAGTCTGTATGGCACCAAGAATACGTGTTCAGGCCGCGAGACAAAAATATCCAGTCTACTGTCGTAGCCCAGGGCATAACTGAATTGCTGTGTACATGTTTATTTAAGGATTATATACTATTTAATGCAGATGGGTTGCCATAATTGTGCATTTAGAAGTAGGTAGTTTCGCTTTCAGGGAGAAGTTTCGTGACTTAAGCTGCAGCGCGCACTGTGTGTTCAGTCAGCTTTATATTAATTGACATACCAATCATTTCCTTGCACTCACAGGAAAAGTAAATAAATACAAAAAAAGGCATGCGGCTGCGTTAGGAGTTCACAAGTTACAAAAGAATGGCATGGCAGCCATTATTAGTGCTGAGGCTGCCGCGATGTTAAACAAGCTGTCGCCATTGAGCGAATGAGGAAAAAAAGTGCTCACAGAGTAATTGAAGGAGACTGGATAACGTCGCAAGTAAAAGATCCAGTCCTGATGGGCCGTTCCAAAAGGAGACAGGGCGGTAACAAAGAGGCCTCATTTTCAATGGGAAGCCAACGTTTACCATAAACGATGACGCAAGCCAATGGAAAAAAGGGGCGGGTCTTCAACTCCACTTCTGAAATATCCCGATTACAAGAAGCCTCGCAGAGCGGGCAGCACATGTGCGCTGCAACGCTAGGTCTGTGAGACCTAAAAAGAACAATTGATGGACAGAATGCAGAACAATGTCATATATTCACCCCAGTACAGAGATCTGGGCCTAAATCCATTGTTTGTTTGCTCACCATGCCATTCCAGTTTGGACCCAGCCAAATGAAAATCAGTCTTGACCCTGCGCCCAATGGGAACAGTCCAGCTCAAACTGCCAGGCCAGGTCCTCACTGGACTGGAAACAGGCATCCTGGAACTGGTTTCGGGCTTTCAGCCCTCATCAGCCAGGATAGCTTCACTCCAGTGTCATGCAGAGCATGGGACCCATGTCTCGGCATACCTGTCCCACTTGATGGCAGGGCTGGGCAGAGCCCCACAAACCGCCCCCTAATCTGAGAGGATGGGGCGCAGAGTGAAGAGGTCATCTGGTAAGCCTTGGCGGGGACCTTCACCTCATTCTTTGTGACTCCGAAAAGATGTGCATCCTTAATTGTGGAAAGAAGAAAAGCAATGCTCGATGATGCTGAAATAATATTACCATAACATGGATATTTGCAGAGCGCGCACACATGGGTCTCGTGGCGCTATGGACAGATACATAGATGCTGATTGCTATTCAAATCAATGGTACTGATTTCATCCACATGGAAAAGATGATATGCTGAGTGGTACCCTCTGGGATTTCAGTATGTGACTGGGAGGTTAAACACAGTGCTGTGACCTACGCTCGGTACTAGTATTGTACTGCATTATAATCCCTGTATAAAAACCCATCTCTAATTTCTTTGTTATATATACTGTTAGACCTGGCACCTTGGCGTGAGTTTCCCTTCCACTTTTTGCTGATGTGCCTCATGTGTTGGTGTTAGCTGCTCAGGGCACTGTGCCACTGCTAATCAGTGCCACAGTGCAAGTGCTCCCTTTTGAAAAGTGTATACATTAATTGGTGTCCATGTTTGGCCTATTTGGTTTACTATCAGCCCCTAGTAAAGTGCACCAGGAGTGCCAGGGCTTGTAAATACAAATGCTGCTGGTGGGCTTGCAGCACTGGTTGTGCCACCCACAGACGCGGCCTAGTAAAATGTGTCTAGGGTCTGCCATTACAGAACCTGCGTGCAGTCTGGTACTGTCGCGCTGATTGCGCAAGTGCACCTGCTTGCCAATCCCTAAACCTTCCCTTAACTACATATCAGTCACCCCTCTGGTAGGCCCAAGGGCAAGGTGCATTGTAGGCATAAGGTAGGACATGCCCTGATGTGTGTGGCATGTCCTAATAGTGAATTACAGCCATTTTCGTTTTTCACTATTGAAGGCTACCTGCTCTCCATAGGCCAGATGTGCTGCTGGAATTACTACACGCTGTAATCCCAGCAGATTCAGAGAGCATAGTAGTGGGTCAAGTTTAGTATGCCTGATTTCAGAATAATAAAATACTTCTTTTAGTAAAGTTTATTTTAATATCCTGTGTTTCTAAATACTACTTTTAGAAAGTTAGTATTTACTTGCTTAGCCATTTCAGTCCGCCTCTGCTTTGTGTGTGTGTGTGCTGCCTAGCTTCAGTGAGGGGCAGGGCTGGGGAATTCCAGGAGACAGGCTGGCTGCCAGGTGGTGGGTAGAGAGATTACACCAGGATGGGTGGGAGGAGTACACCTTGACTCTGAATAGACCTGTGCTCTGCCATCACAATACTGGCTCCGCCCCCTGTGGAGCGGCTGATGTCTCTGCCCTCTGCGCTGAAAGGAAAGAGCAGAGTCACCACAACAAAGTGCTCCAGAACCGGACTGAGCCAGGCAAAGGCCCCCTGGCGACAAAGAACAAAAGAAACTTGCTATAAAAGAAGGAGCCGTGTTCCTAAGAAATCATATCCTGTTTATGCCAAGAAGAACCTCTGCCCGAAGAGAAGGACCTGGGAAAGCGGTATGGAGGAGTACTGTCTCTAAGCCTGAGAGACTGGCCTGTGGTGGGTGCCTTGCTGCTGAAGGAGAGGAGGAAAAGACTGAGAAAGACGCTGAATTCAACTTGTGCTTTTAAAACAATCTCCAAGGGCTTGCTTGTGAACTTGCCCCCTGAACTGCGCCCCAGGAACAGTGGGCGCTACCCCTCCCTGGAAGAGAAGGAAGCTGCTCTGGGTGGATTGATGACGCTGACCCCAGAGAACCTGTGTGCCCCCATCTCGCTGAGCAACTCGACTTCTGCCCGCCTGTGCTGCTGTGAGCACCATGAAGGCCTACCCTGCCTGGCTGAAACAAAGTAAACAGCTACCCCCTCGAGCCGTAGTTCACAACGCGAAGAAGAGACTACCGACGTTGAAGCGCCGAGCCTCTGCGACCCCTGGCCGTGGAGATCACTGTGAGGACCGACGGTGCCCTGGTTCGCCGATCCTGGTCGACGCGACAGCGCTGCGCGCTGAGAAATCACCCCCGAGCTGCCCCTCCTGCTTCTGACCCCCGAGGTGTGCTGCGACGTCCTGAAGCGCCCCACGAAGCATCGTCGTCCACTGCCCAAGCGGGACTACAACACGACGTGGGACGCCCCTCTATGGACTTCTGAGGCCGCCGCGAACTCCCTACAAAAGACTAAGGTACTGTGTGCCCCTGTACGATGCGTACTTAGAACTGTACGGCGCGTACTTCCCCTGTGCGGCCCGGACCATACGCTGACCCCAGCTAGAAGCGTGAGCAACTGCAGGGGAAGCGGCTCTGAGGGTACGGAGCGTACAGACATCTGTACGGTGCGTACTTTCACCTGGGCGGCCCGGACTGGCTGTCCCGTACGCTGACCCCAGTGAGAAGCGTGAGACACTGCAGGGGAAGCAGCCTTGGGTGTACGAAGCCTCTGTTCGGCACGTGCCTTCGCCGGTACAGTTCGTACAGCGTACGCCGATTCACGCGGGAAGCATGAGCAATCGCAGGAAGCGTACAAAAGACTGTACGTCCCGTACGAAGAGTGGTACGACGCGTACCAACACCCGTACGAACCGTACGAAAGACGCTCCGACGTGCACAGACCTCAAGAAAGTGAATATTGCCTCCAAATTGCCTTTTAAGAACTGTGGCCTCATGGAATATTGAGTACAAGTAACTGGAACCCTCTTAAGAAGTGAAACCCTGTATTTTGAAGCCTGCTTGAAGAAGTATATATATAAAGAACTCTATTTTTACAAAATACAGCCTTGTGTCTCTGTGTGGTGGGTTGGTGGTTATTGTGGGACGCCTTGAATGCTTAACCTAATGCCCTCTGGAATCTAGCCTGACTGCTCGCGCCACGTTACCTAGAGGGTGAGCAGGGGTTATTTTCTAAGAGCAATCCTTTGCCCTGTCTTAGAGGAAAGGGTCCCTGCTTGTCGCAAGTGCATACGTGCGCCAACCAGAGACCCCGGATTCTAACATTGGTGGCAGCGGTGAGGATTTACGGATTTGCATTTTTGGTGTCTGCGCAGTGATTACTAGCCATTGCACAGTGAGGACAGTCCAGTAGCTTAAGCCACAGAACTTTTTTTATTTAATTTCGCTTGCCAAGAAAGAAGATCCCTTTTGTTTGGAATCATGCCGGGCCCAAACAGCATTGAGAAATCGATCTCTGAAACCTCTGAAATAGCCGGAATGGAATGGGATGAGTCAAAACTGGATAGTTACAAGAAAGCTGAACTCAAGCACTTCTGCAGGAAGCTCAAAGTTCCACATGCAGGATGCAAGAACAAATCAGATCTCTACAAGGCGCTGAAAGCCTGGATGGAATCAAGGAATGCAACTGATGAGATTGTAGTGGTGGAACCAGCGGAGAGCATCCATAGTTTTGGCAGAGGCCTGTCGCCAGAGGAGCTGGCAGACAGACAGGCCAACAGGGATCATGAGATAACATTGGCAAAGCTGAAATTGAATGGCCAATTTGAGCTAGAGAGCAAGAAGATGGCTCTTGAAGAAAGAAAAATTCAGATGGAGCACGACATGAAAATGAGGGAGTTGGAGAAAAAAGCCAAAAGTTTGGAAAACCCTCCCTCTGGTGGCAGCGCAACGTCGGTGCAGGTAGAGTCAAGGGTGTACATGCCAAAAGATGTAGTTAAAGAGTACTTTAAGAATGATGACATAGGGCAATGGTTCAAGGCCTATGAGGTAGCCATGTCTTCCCACCGGGTCCCTGAGAGAGATTGGGGAGCGGGGTTGTGGGGACGGTTCCTCAGTGAGGGGCGGGACACACTCTTAGATTTGCCCTCTGACATGTATAATTCTTACCCCCACATGAAGGAAGCTTTAATGACCCGGTATGGGCTAACTCCTGAATTATATAGACAGAGGTTCAGGGGGTGTACCAAGATTGCGGGGAGTACGTATGTGGAGTATGTAACCTTTTTCTGCAGAGCACTGGATGGCTGGGTGAAGGGTAGCAAGGTGGATGATTACCAAGGTCTCTTTGATTTAATTGCATGGGAGCACTTGTCGCTTAATTGTTTTCCTGAGCTACGCCAACACCTGATTGATAGCAAGCTGACTAACCCTAGGAAGCTTGCTGAAGAGGCGGACCGCTGGGTCAGCACCAGGGTCCACAAGGATCAAGTGGGAGACTCCGCCAAGGGTGGGCAGGGTCCCCAGCAGAAGAGTGGGGGGGACAAGGGAAAACAGAAGGGGTTCCCAAAAGGCCCCCAAAGTAATACCCAAGGGAACCAGCAGAAAGGTTCTCAGCCTCCCCCAACCCCGAAGCAGACAGGGGCCCGACAGGTAAACCTGTTCCCAAGGGTCCCCCTCAATGTTATAAATGTGGTGAACTGGGTCACTTCGCCAGTGATCCCAAGTGTCACCAGTATGTGAAACCAGCACCCACTAGTGCTCTACCGAAGCAGATGGCTATAGTAGCCTTTGGGGAGGAGGTAGAAGTCCCAGGTGGGTGGGACCCCGTCCAGCTGACCTTAGTCTCACTAGGAGACATTGAGATGGTCCCTAACGCCGACTGATCCTCTAACACTAAGAAATATGGGCAAGTGGTGACCGTCAATGGGAAGAAGGTAGAGGCTCTTCGAGACACATGCGCCAGCGTGACTGCAGTGCGGCAGCACCTGGTATCTCAAGAGCAGGTTGTACCCCATGCCTATTGTCGGGCTGTCAATGCTGACAACACAGAGAGTCATTGTCCAATGGCTCAAGTTCCCTTTGAGTGGGGGGTGGTCTCTGGTACTCTGCAAGTCGCTGTGAGAAATGCCATACCTGTAGACTGTCTCCTAGGAAATGATTTGGAGAGCTCCCCTTGGGAAAAGGTGGAGAAGACAGCTCACCTGCAGATGGTGGGCTTACCTGATTGGGCGTGCGTGACCACCCGGTCAATGGCAGCCATTAGGGGTGTTGAAGGGACCCTGGAGCCTGAGGGAGAGGCCCAGGAACCGGCCTTAGGGAGAGGGCGCAGGAGGCGCGGGAAACCAGCCCCTAAAGTTCCCACAGTCCAGGAGGAAGCAGACCTTGAGGGGGATGCCCTGGAGCCTACCGGGGAACAGATAGCCGAACTGGGGGACCTGCCTGAGCTGACCCATTGGCAGCAAGAAGGAGGCCCCACCAGGGAGGAATTCTGCAGGGAGCAGAAAGAGTGCCCCTCTCTAGTGGGTATGCGGCAGCAGGCTGCAGCCCAGGCCAATGGTGATCAGTCCGGTACTCACTTAATCTACTGGGAGAATGACCTCCTGTACTCAGAGCCTAAGGTTGCTGAACTTAGGTCAGCCCGTGCGCTGGTGGTACCCCAGAAGTTCAGAGCCTTCCTACTGGGGCTGGCTCACGATGTGCCATTAGCAGGGCATTTGGGGCAGGACAAGACCTATGAGAGGCTTGTCACCCACTTTTATTGGCCTCAAATGCACAAGAGCTCAGATGCTACAATCCTTCCACTTTAGGAAATCTCGCCTTGGTGGTAGAACCTTCACGGTTAGAGCAGCCACACTGTGGAACTCCTTGCCAGGATTCCTTCATCAGGCTCACACAGAACTTGGCTTCCGGAAGGGTTTGAAGACCTGGCTGTTCAAATCAGATTAACACACTTAAGGTGGCTCTCTTCCCTCTTCGATTGTTGATTGCCTGATGCTTAGCGCCGGGACGCCCCTGTCTGGGGTAGCTGTCGCGCTTTATAAGCTTCTGTATTATTATTATTATTATTATTATGCTCATTGTAGGACCTGCCAGACTTGCCAGGCAAGTGGTAAGAGTGGAAGGAAGCAAAAGGCTCCACTCCAATCTTTCCCTGTGGTCAGTACCCCATTCCAGCGAGTGGGGATTGACATTGTGGGGCCACTGGACCCCAAGACAGCCATGGGCAACAGGTTTATCCTGGTCTTGGTGGACCATGCCACCTGGTACCCTGAAGCCACCCCTCTGAGGACAGTGACGGCCCCCGTGGTGGGACGGGCACTGATGGGAATTTTCGCACGAGTAGGATTCCCTCTAGAGGTGGTGTCTGACAGGGGGACCAATTTCATATCGAAATGTATGAAATCCCTTTGGCAAGAGTGTGGTGTGACATACAAGTTCACCACCCCTTACCATCCCCAAGGAAACGGGTTGGTTGAGAGGTTCAACCGAACCCTAAAGGGCATGATTATGGGTCTTGCGGAACCCATGAGGCGTAAGTGGGACATCCTCTTACCATGCCTTCTCTTTGCGTACCGTGAGGTGCCACAGAAGTCTCTGGGGTTCAGTCCCTTTGAGCTTCTGTATGGCCACCCAGTACGAGGACCTCTTAGTCTGATTAAGAAAGGCTGGGAGCAATCTCCCAGGAAACCTCCCCAGAATGTATACAGTTACATGCTGGCCTTCCGGAACCAGACTAAGCGTTTCAGGCAACTTGCTGAGGCAAACCTGGAAGCCAGCCAGGAGGAAATAAAGCGGTGGTACGACCAGAACGCCACTCTGGTTGAGCTTCAACCTGGTCAAAAGCTATGGGTCCTGGCCCCTGTGGAGCCTTGTGCAGTCCAGGACAAGTGGACAGGACCCTTTGAGATTGTGGAGCGCAAGAATTCTGTCACCTACTTGGTGGACTTGCAGTCTCCCAGGAACCCCTTGAGGGTCCTACATGTCAACCGACTAAAGCCCCACTTGGAGAGGTCCGAAGTGGGCATGCTCTTGGCCACAGATGATGGGGTGGAAGAGAAGTCTGAGCCTCTTCCTGACCTCCTGGTAGCCTCAGAGCAAGACGGGTCAGTGGATGGAGTTAACCTCTCACCCACCCTGACCCCTGAGCAACAGGATGACTGCCGCCAGCTGCTGGGGCAGTTTCCTGACCTGTTCTTCCTGGTTCCTGGTGTCACAGATTGGTGCATCCATGATGTGGACACAGGAGACAGTTTGCCTGTGAAGCACAAGGCTTACAGAGTAACTGACAGGGTCAGAGCCTGCATCAAAGAGGAGGTCTCAAAGATTCTTGCTCTAGGGGTGGTTGAGTCCTCCAGCAGTCCTTGGGCCAGCCCAATGGTCTTGGTCCCAAAGGCTGCAACGCCGGGTGCCACACCCGAACTCCAGTTCTGTGTGGACTACAGAGGACTCAATTCAGTCACGAAGACTGACGCGCACCCCATCCCCAGAGCTGATGAGCTCATCGATCAGTTAGGGGCTGCCCGGTACCTCAGCACGTTTGATTTAACGTCTAGGTACTGGCAGATCGCCTTAACTGATGGGGCCAAGGAGAGGTCAGCATTTTCCACACCAGATGGGCATTTCCAGTTCCGGGTTATGCCATTTGGGATGAAGAATGCCCCTGCCACCTTCCAGAGGTTGGTCAACCAGGTGTTGGCTGGGCTGACCGAGTTCAGGGCCGCCTACCTGGATGACATCGCAGTGTTCAGTGGCACATGGAAAGAACACCTGCAACATCTCTGGGAAGTGTTGATGGCACTGCGCAAGGCAGGCCTCACGATCAAGGCAAGCAAGTGTCAGATCGGGCAGGGATCCGTGGTGTACTTGGGACACCAAGTGGGGAGTGGCCAGGTGGCACCCCTACAACCCAAGATTGAAACCATCCCGGCTTGGGAGCCCCCAAAGACCCAGACCGAGGTGAGGTCCTTTTTAGGACTCACAGAGTACTACAGGAGGTTTGTCAAGGGGTATGGCAGCATTGTTGCCCCCTTGACGGAGCTGACTTCGAAGAAAGTGATCTGGACTGACACCTGTCAGAAGGCTTTTGACACCCTGAAGACTGCCATGTGCACGGCGCCCGTGCTCTTGGCTCCTGACTTCTCCAAAGAATTCCTAGTGCAGACAGACGCATCAGAGCATGGTGTAGGGGCTTTTCTCTCACAGATGACTGAGGAGGGCTGGGACCAACCTGTAGCCTTCATTAGTAGGAGGTTACTTCCACGGGAGCAATCGAGCGAGAAGCATTTGCTGTGGTCTGGGCGCTGAAGAAGCGAAGACCCTACTTGTTTGGGTCTCACTTCCGGGTTCAGACCGACCACAGGCCCCTCGGATGGTTGATGCAAATGAGGGGTGAGAACCCAAAACTGTTGAGGTGGTCCATCTCCCTACAGGGTATGGACTTTACGGTGGAGCATCGCCCTGGCACAGATCACGCCAATGCTGACGGTCTGTCCAGGTTTTTCCGCCTTAGTGAAGAGGAACTCCCTGGGGTAGGGTAGTTCCCCCCACATTTCAGCTGGAGGGGACACGTGTTAGACCTGGCACCTTGGCGTGAGTTTCCCTTCCACTTTTTGCTGATGTGCCTCATGTGTTTTGTTGGTGTTAGCTGCTCAGGGCACTGTGCCACTGCTAATCAGTGCCACAGTGCAAGTGCTCCCTTTTGAAAAGTGTATACATTAATTGGTGTCCATGTTTGGCCTATTTGATTTACTATCAGCCCCAAGTAAAGTGCACCAGGAGTGCCAGGGCTTGTAAATACAAATGCTGCTGGTGGGCTTGCAGCACTGGTTGTGCCACCCACAGACGCGGCCTAGTAAAATGTGTCTAGGGTCTGCCATTGCAGAACCTGCGTGCAGTCTGGTACTGTCGCGCTGATTGCGCAAGTGCACCTGCTTGCCAATCCCTAAACCTTCCCTTAACTACATATCAGTCACCCCTCTGGTAGGCCCAAGGGCAGGGTGCATTGTAGGCATAAGGTAGGACATGCCCTGATGTGTGTGGCATGTCCTAATAGTGAATTACAGCCATTTTCGTTTTTCACTATTGAAGGCTACCTGCTCTCCATAGGCCAGAATGGGCTGCTGGAATTACTACACCCTGTAATCCCAGCAGACTCAGAGAGCATGGTAGAAAGTCAAGTTTAGTATGCCTGAACTCAGAATAATAAAATACTTCTTTTAGTAAAGTTTATTTTAATATCCTGTGTTTGTAAATACTACTTTTAGAATGTTAGTATTTACTTGCTTAGCCATTTCAGTCCGCCTCTGCTTTGTGTGTGTGTGTGCTGCCTAGCTTCAGTGAGGGGCAGGGCTGGGGAATTCCAGGAGACAGGCTGGCTGCCAGGTGGTGGGTAGAGAGATTACACCAGGATGGGTGGGAGGAGTACACCTTGACTCTGAATAGACCTGTGCTCTGCCATCACAATGCTGGCTCCACCCCCTGTGAAGTGGCTGATGTCTCTGCCCTCTGTGCTGAAAGGAAAGAGCAGAGTCACCACAACAAAGTGCTCCAGAACCGGACTGAGCCAGGCAAAGGCCCCCTGGCGACAAAGAACAAAAGAAACTTGCTATAAAAGAAGGAGCCCTGCTCCTAAGAAATCAGATCCTGTTTATGCCAAGAAGAACCTCTGCCCGAAGAGAAGGACTTGGGAAAGCTGCATGGAGGAGTACTGTCTCTAAGCCTGAGAGACTGCCTGTGGTGGGTGCCTTGCTGCTGAAGGAGAGGAGGAAAAGACTGAGAAAGACTTTGAATTCAACTTGTGCTTTTAAAACAATCTCCAAGGCCTTGCTTGTGAATTTGCCCCCTGAACTGCGCCCAGGAACAGTGGGCGCTACCCCTCCTTGGAAGAGAAGGAAGCTGCTGTGGGTGGATTGCTGACGCTGACCCCAGAGAACCTGTGTGCCCCCATCTCGCTGAGCAACGCGACTTCTGCCTGCCTGTGCTGCTGTGAGCACCGTGAAGGCCTGCCCTGCCTGGCTGAAACAAAGTAAACAGCTGCCCCCTCGAGCCGTAGCTCGCAACGCGAAGAAGAGACTACCGACGTCCAAGCGCTGAGCCTCTGCGACCCCTGGCCGTGGAGATCACTGTGAGGACCGACGGTGCCCTGGTTCGCCGATCCTGGTCGACGCGACAGCGCTGCGCGCCGAGAAATCACCCCCGAGCTGCCCCTCCTGCTTCTGACCCCCGAGTTGTGCTGCGACGTCCTGAAGCGCCCCACGAAGCATCGTCGTCCCCTGCCCAAGCGGGACTACAACGCGACGTGGGACGCCCTTCTACGGACTTCTGAGGCCGCCGCGAACTCCCTACAAAAGACTAAGGTACTGTGTGCCCCTGTACGACGCGTACTTCCAACTGTACGGCGCGTACTTCCCCTGTGCGGCCCGGACCGTACGCTGACCCCAGCGAGAAGCGTGAGCAACTGCAGAGGAAGCGGCCCTGAGGGTACGGAGCGTACGGACATCTGTACGGCGCGTACTTTCACCTGGGCGGCCCGGACTGGCTGTCCCGTACACTGACCCCAGCGAGAAGCGTGAGACACTGCAGGTGAAGCAGCCTTGGGTGTACGAAACGTACTGACCTCTGTTCGGCACGTACCTTCGCCGGTACGGTCTGTACAGCGTACGCCGATTCATGCGGGAAGCGTGACCAATCGCAGGAAGCGTCCAAAAGACTGTACGGCCCGTACGAAGAGTGGTACGACGCATACCAGCACCCGTACGAACCGTACGAAAGACGCTCCGACGTGCACAGACCTCAAGAAAGTGAATATTGCCCCCAAATTGCCTTTTATGAACTGTGGCCTCATGGAATATTGAGTACAAGTAACTGGAACCCTCTTAAGAAGTGAAACCCTGTATTTTGAAGCCTGCTTGAAGAAGTATATATATAAAGAACTCTATTTTTACAAAACACAGCCTTGTGTCTCTGTGTGGTGGGTTGGTGGTTATTGTGGGACGCCTTGAATGCTTAACCTAATGCCCTCTGGAATCTAGCCTGACTGCTCGCGCCACGTTACCTAGAGGGTGAGCAGGGGTTATTTTCTAAGAGCAATCCTTTGCCCTGACTTAGAGGAAAGCGTCCCTGCTTGTCGCAAGTGCATACCTGCGCCAACCAGAGACCCCGGATTCTAACATATACTTATAATACCCTTTCACTATGGTGAACAGGGTTTTCTAGTAGCGCTAACTCACTGCAAGTGCGTCACAATGTTGGTTAACAAAACTCATAAACCACCACTGTGGCATACTACAGACAGTCACACCTACTTCCTCACTGGACTGCTGGCTGATAAAGAAGGAAGCCACCAGTGGCTGCTTCTCTGCTAAGGCGGAGTAGCGTCGCCCCACTGCTCTGCGAGCAGTGCAAAAAACTAAAAAGCTAATAACAAGGCATTATCATTTATTTTTCTGTGCGGGACTCGGAGGCAGGTTGGGACGGGGCTGAGCTCGCCAGAGTAGAATGAAGAGTGGTTTGCACTCCCTAAGTGCACATGATGGTTTAGCTTTTTAGGTCTCGGCTGCGAAGGCTGCCCTTGCGCAGTCTCGCTCCGAGATTTAATGACTTGGAGAAGAGGGGCTTGAACCCGCCCCTCTTCTCCCTTGTTCTCCATTGGCTGGCCTCTTGAATGCTGGCCAGCCATTGGAGAAGAGGTCAGTCATTCACATTAGGCCCCGTTCTTTTCGGATCGGGGGGCGTGTTTTTTGCGAGAAGTCTCAGGGAGGAGACAACAGCAAAACACGCCCCCGAATCCGAAAAGGACGCTGCCTTTCTCCGAGGCATTTCTGCTCTGCCTCGGAGAAAGGCGGTGGTGTGCTTGTTCCCTCTGGAGGTGTTGCGCTGACAAGAGACGCTAGCTTCATTGGTTGCGGGAGGATGTGCCCCTACCCATCTCCTTTCATGGCTTTGGAATGCGGTGATGATGTAGCAGCAGCCCCGGCCCCTGCCCCTCCTCCTCCCGCTGTTCCCTTCCTTCCTCCACATTCTCCTTGTACAGATCCGTGCTCTGCTGTCTCCTGCTGACGTGTCTGCCCCTCGGCGCGCATGCGCGCCACCCGGCTCCATCCACACATACACGCTCCAGCCAGCGCTGCTGGCAACATGGCTGCAGCCGGGCGACTACTCTTGCTCCTGGCCGCCCTGCTCTGCTGCTGCCCCATCCTGGGCAAAAAGAAGGACTCTGTGGACCGGAGGTTCTCGGACCTGAAGCGCTGCGTGGACGTGGAGTGCAGCAGTAAGTGCCTTTCCCCTGAGAGCTGAGTGAGTGCGAGAGGGGAGCAGGAACCACAGAGCATCACTCTCTGTTGGGCTTGGTCGGTGGGTTAGTGCCAATGCTCAGAGTTCCTACTTAAAACAGATTTTTATGAAAAATTAAAAGGATTGAGCTGTTTGGATTTCCATCAACTGTTTACTGCGTCGCTAACACACTGGTGCCCCAACTGCCAACTTTGTATTTTAAGTGAAAGTGCTGCGAGAAAGGATGTCTCGTGCAGAGAACACCCGTCTGTGCATTTTCCCGACTGGTGCCGCTCTTGCCCCAGCCTGGTCGGGTGGCATTCTTCCTCGTTATCAGATCCGGAGTTTGCACGAGTGTGGTGCACGACGGGACGTTACTGCCCTGCACTGCCTTTGTTTACCATAGACCCATCGGCGCAGCACGAGAAGGGCAGAAACCTGTTGTGAGCGTGGCATTTATGGAAAATCTGGGTGCAGGACATCCTTCCTTAAAACAGTCCCGAGGCTTATTTTTCATTCGAATCGCCCCCTCCCCCCCCCGCAAATATTTTGCTAAAAGTCAATAGTCCACCAAATAGTTTAAAAGTGATTCAGGTGATGGAATCGCACTTTGCCGGTGAAATGCGGCCTAGAGAGGAACGTCGAAGACACAATAATGCGATGATAAACACATATAACCCGAGGCGGGGATACTCCGCTCCACCGGGACACTTGTAGATTGTCTGTGTTTTTCAAGGGCTTACTGTTGTCTTGCAGGGAGTCTCTTACTGTTACCTTAATATTGATCATTCAGTCTTGGACAGTGACAGCTACACGGGGGAAGGGGTGTGTGTGTTTGTGGTGTTTTATTTTACCTTTTCAGAGGAGGCTCGACCCAAAACCGTCTTAATTTGGCTTTCCAATAGTCGGAGCACGAGGAACCGTGCATGCGTTTGTTGACATGTCAGAAGCATCCGCTCCATAGACCACCACCCTTAGGCTGGGTGTAATACCATATCATCCTGTAAAGAAAAACATATCTCCTTTCTGATTACCATATGTTAACATGTTCCGATGCAGTTTCTTTTTAAGGCAAGCGCTGGTTGCATAATGTGTAGATTAGAGTGTAGGGGGTCAGTGGTAGAATCCTACACATAGGTTAGGGTATGTGCATACTGATTACTACCGTTTGTATAGCACTTCCTACCATTTGCATAGTACTTCTTTTTACCAGTGGTATTATACGTTCAATCTCTCTTGCATGAGGGGCAGGTTAAAGGTGCATTCATATAGAGACGCGAGCTTGGAGAGTTATGTGCGTGGATTCGTATTACACTTTTACTGGTGCATCGAGCACATTGGTGAGCGAGTGCAGTAGTGTCTGGGGGATCCACATTCCAGAAGAGTGGTTGGGGGGGGGCTCTATTCAGTGGTGAGCGTTTGGTTCAATCAAGCGTGAAAGTGATGCTTCATATATAGGTTCTTTGATGAATCCACATACAGGGGTGAGTGGTAAAACCATACACAGAAGTGAGTTGGTCAACGTATGGTGGTAGAAGGTAAACTTATGTATGGGGTGTAGCGTTGAATTCATCACTAGGGTTGAGTGGTGGGTTCGAGGGCATGTGTTAGTGTTTATTTGAGGGAGGTGAATGCAAGCGTATATTGTGTTTATGAGGTCACCCATCTCCAGATACTGAACCTAAGCACTGGAGGATGGTTCATGGTTCATGTTCAGGAGTCAGTAGTTAGTTTTTATAATGGGCCTTGTGGTGGATTCATGTGCAGGGGTGAGTGATGGGTACACAGTCTGAATGTCCTGGTATGGTGACGCTACTATCCTGCCCTGCCCCCGTTTGATTTTTTTTCTGTCGTACTCTGTGTTGTCATCCAGCTTGCTTGGGAAACAGTGAGTCACGGGAGCTGTTCCTTTTTGTGTGTTTGTGTTGTTTTAGGGCTGTCTTAACGTCTATGACCCTAATTATAGTCAATGGTGCTACCTCCCCCTCCTACCAGGCTATGTGGTAACTGAATGTTGGCGGTACTTGAACATGGACCCAGCATCAATGACCTTTTTGTCTGTAGCCCTGGTAGAGAAAGGGTGTGTAAGTCACTTCCATGTAACATCCACCCCGTCCCTCCTCAGCTGGCCTTCCCCTTTGTGCTGTTGTTTGTATCATTTTACTTGTTAGCTGCGTGCCACAGGGTAAACGATGTCCTCTCGAGGACGGTGAGTTCCTCCCAAGGTGGAGGTGTGTGTCCAGGTACTCGTTGTCATCTTTGCCATGCTCCTGTGTACGTGCCACTGTTGATGCACACTGTCCATGAGGCCCTGCCCCAGAGCTTTGCAGGCACAGGTTGGGTGAATGTGCATCTGCTCTTTACCAGCCGGTCTCTGCCTGCTATTGTCCTTCAGCTTCCATAGCCCCTTACTGTGTTCTGTTGGATGTCTCCAACCACCCTGCGATCTTGGCCGAAAGTGCCTCTTATAGAGGGAAACTCATATACAGTGAGTATCTTGACCTCTTGGTACCAGTCCCTCTCCTTGTCGCCTGAATGGCCTGGTAAGATGCCCTCTAGCAACTGTGATACAGGGTTCAGATTTGGAAGAAAATGTGTGCTTTCTTTGGTCCTACCTTCCTGCCACTGCCTCCTAAAGTAAAGTTAATATTTGGCTTAACTAATGAGCAGTGTACAACTTCCTGACCGCCAAAGGGAGAGAAAATACACCAGCCCAGAGAGATGTTTGCCAGGAACAAGACCCTGTTGGTTCAGGTATGTTTAGAGCTGTCATTTTATTTTTTCTTACCTGCATACCTTGCAGCCAGCAGTTTGTGTGTATATATATGTTATTTTTTTTATTTTACACAGTTTTATTTAGTACAAACTTGACCCGAATCGGGTATCAGAGCGATTTACATAGCACCAGTTGCATTACATGAAGACACATTCATTTTTGTTAGGCACGGAGAGATTAAGTGATTTGCCCAGAATCACAGGATGTTCAGCGTCATTGCTGAGACTCGAACCCAGTTCCCCAGATTCGAGGTCTACCGCCCTAGCCGTTAGCCAGCTCCTCTTCCCAATATATAGACCTGTGTTACTGCATGAGAGTGCCTCACACAATTCCAAGGAACTGCAGGCACAGCTAGTGGCACCAGCAATTATGTGTGGCTAGAAAAACACGGAAAGAAGTGATGGGTGCATGCAGAGAGGTCATGTCTGGATTCCTGTAAATGGGTGAAACATTGACTCCTTCATAGAGGTGAACTCTTGAACCGGGAATGTGTGTTTGTGTTGTTGATTCGTGTATGTGAGTGGTGTGAGGGATTCATGTCATGGAGTGTTGTTCATGCACAGGGGTGATACATGGATGACGCACCAGGATGAGTTGTTGATTCATGCGTAGGCTTAATGCAAGAGGGGTGATGTATGTGGATTGATATTCAAGAGGTGATGTGTGGTTTCACAGAAAGGTAAGGGATGGATTTATGTACTGGGGGGAATTGTTGAATCATGTACAGGTGTGAGCGGTAGGTTTATGCAGCGGGAATGATGTTTAGATTCATATACAAGGGGTGATGTATTCGGTTAAGTGCTACTCTTTTCGTGGTGGCAGCAGCCCAAGCTGCTTCCTCTCACACTCAGGCCACCTGTTGACCCCTGAAGATAATGCTTAGCTGGCGGTGGTTTGTTAAATTTGGAGGTCTGTGGTCCCCTACCTTTTCTGTAGCAAGAGCTACTTGTGTGCAGTGAAACTCATTGAGAGCTACTAATATTGTTAGTGTTGTAATAGTGACCATATCAGACAAGATTACACTAGTGGCCATCATATTCAGGATTACTACAAGCGATCAACAAGGTGCATCAGGCAAGGTTGCCAGCAGTAATATAACAAGCATTTACAATGCAACGGTCTCGGCATTGTTAAAGTTAGAGCTATTGGCATTGCTCATGACAATGCCGTTTCTTTAAATGTTTTACAAACAAAAAACATAAACAAAAATAATATCATGAGCAATGCCAATAGCTCTAACTTTACCAATGCCGAGACCATTGCATTGTAAATGCTTGTTCTCCACCTGGCTGTGTTGCATAGCCGGGTGAAGAACATGCCCAGGCTCCCAGGCAGTGCCTGAGTGACCAATCACAACGCTGCTGATGCAGCATTGGTATTGGCTGGGAGAGTCTGGGTGCTTTCGCTGCTGCGAGTGCCGAGGGAGGATAGAAGAGAGGCGTGCAGCGGCAAAGGTAAGTTTACTTTATTTATTTTTTCATCCCCCTGCTACACCACACCCATTCCAAGGCCGCCGCCACTGGAAGCCCCCACTGAATAAACAAACCACCACCATGCCTGCTTCCTAACACTGCAATTAGAAGTCAAACGGTGAACGATTTTGCAGATTGTGGCAGTGTCTGCCCCAGACAACAACCAGATAGTCATTGAAATTAAGTTACAATTCTCATGAAGGAGGTTAAAAAAGAGTGAATACATTAATTAGCAAAGTGCATTTGAGAAGGAAATGGGCAATGGCACAAATC
This sequence comes from Triturus cristatus, assembly GCF_964204655.1. Lineage (NCBI taxonomy): Eukaryota > Metazoa > Chordata > Amphibia > Caudata > Salamandridae > Triturus > Triturus cristatus. The sequence continues at coordinate 678,792,174 of NC_140581.1, forward strand.
GAAAGGGCACCAATTTAAACTTTGCAAAACTGCAACATATAAAGAACATTCCAGAATAAAAGGCACAAAAGAAGGTGTTAATTTATGATTATTACATGAATAGAATTTTCTTTTTCAAATGAACATATCGTCTGATAAAAAAATGGACAAACTAAAGCAGTTCATGCTAGTGAAAAGGTATTAGAAGTATATATAACATAAAATTATAGATGAATACCCATCAGTAAAAGAGATGCTTTTCATCTCGGGATTCTGAGCTTCACTCTTGTTGTCTATAATGTCACTCAGAACCCCTCAGTGAAAAAACATTCCCGTAATTGATGGCTGTTCATCTACAATTCTACATGTTATGCATGGCTTTTATAAATAGGCCTCTATTGTTTACACCAGATTCTAAAATATGTTAATTCACTGATATAACCTAGCAACAGTTGATAGCAAAACTCGCTACCCACTGTCACTACTCATAAAGGCCCTCTAGGCCAGGCTGACAGGCCGCCCTGAGAGCCTGTCAGCACAGTGTTGCTTGCCTGCTTTGAATGTAGGCAGAAAGCACACCTGCAGGAGGTGGAAGAAAGCAGGGAAGGTGGTGGACGTTGGTTATGAACGACAGGTAGGGTTTTTGTTTTCACATTTGAGTCAGGGATGAGACGCCATGCTATGTATGGCTCCCCATTACTCTTTAGGCCCTGCGTAACCGTTGAAAGCAGAAGCGGCTGATTTAGGGGCTATACTTAACATAAATATATAGATGGGTAAAAAAGTGAATTACAGGGATTCTATTTCCTCTCGGGTTCTGAGTGACATCATAGATAACTCAAACGTCTCTGTCATCTATTTCCTGTCACCCAGACACCCTAGGTGAAAACCATCCCCGTAATTCAATGATCTATAATTCTACATATAATAGGCGACTTGACTTACACCCAGTCATCTAGTGTAAATAAATGACGTAACCAGAGAAACTACAAAAACTTATTACAGTTGAGTTCTGATGTCACAATACCTGCTGCTAGAACCAGCAGCCAGGGAAAAAGCAGGTCAGGTCACAGAGTGTAATTTAAGCAAAACATTGGTTTTCTTTCTTCTGCTCTGTTTTTCTCGCTGCACAGTGAGAAGCAGAAAGGAGATATTTATGACAATTTTAATGCACTCCTTAGGTAACTGTAGAACAGTAAGAACCATTCTACATGTTTTTACTCATTACAAGCTATTGTGCCTTTAAAAAAATGATTTGTATTAAACTGATTCGATTATCTTTTTGCAACAAATATCCAACAACCTTTTGTTGAGTTTAATTTTGCACTAGAGATTCTATTTATATTCTTCATGTTTGCAAACATGCTAGTTCTTTGATAAGAAAGAGGTACGCACCAAGGATTTAAGAGTTTTGTGGAAAAGGTGATGGTGGGACCATGTATTATAAGGAATAAATTGCCTCCTAGGGTCCCCCTTGGAATTCCATCACCTTTTAAGACAACTCGGCCTTAGCTTCTAATAGTGTTGAGTCTTAGAGTTTTGTGAGTTTTAGTTTATGTGTTCTGCATTTCTTGTAACGTGGGGAGAGATATATGCCTGTGACACCCAGATCAGTTGCTGCCTGTCATACTTGTATTAAATAAAGAAGTTCCATCTACCATCGGTCTAGGTTAAAGCGCCAGGATACCCGTAGGGTGACCGTCAGCGCTATATAAGTGTGCAATACATACATACATACACATACATACCTCAACAGAGCATTTGATTCACTGGTAATGAGGATGGAATCCTACAACCATTCTTTGAGCTTCCTGCCATAATCATACGGTTTTATTCAACACTTTGTTCGTTTTGGCTTAATTAAGAGTGCCTTCGAGGATGTTGTGATATTTATTGCACCTGGTAATATTTAATAACTCAGGGGTTGTAAAAACAAATAGCAACTATTCCAACATTCCCCTAAAAATGTGGAATTCTGAACAAAAATCCTTATGTCCTGGTAATTACTAGTTATTTTCCTCGTTATATTTTGGAAGGTTTCACCTTGCAACCACTTTTTGCAATGTGCCTGATTCTAATTACAGCTCATGACTGGCCCAAATGCCCTGTATCAAGCAATCACGTGTTTACTCATTTCAGTATTTTCAGTTGTGGTTAAAAAAACCTGTCCAATTGGTCTTCATTGCTCTTCACTGTACATAAAAATGCAGCTTCTTTAAATGATTTACAGATTCCAGTGGGAACAAACTCATTGCTGGGGACCAGACTTCCCCCGAGAGACAGGGAGGCTAACCTCCTTCCAAGAGACATCTCTTCATCCTTTGATAGTCCACCCCAGAGTCCAACAAGATGATGAGACACAAGCAGGCACAAGTGCCCTTTGTTTGCAATCGAAGGTCGTTGTGTGGCAACCATCCTCAGTGTCATCAGATGTGTACAACAGTCCATCTTTAGTATCTAGACAAACAGGTGAAAAGCAATCCTTCGCTATAGAAGAATTGATGGCGTCAGGTGCCGCTACTGAAAAATATATTTCTGTAAAGATGTTGTCATCCATCGCGGTACAAATTTATGTCCAATTCTTGTCATGGGTATAATTGTCAAATAATGTCACACAAAAGATTTTTGAGTGTCTTTCTGGATGAGGTGTCAAGTCAGAGTGAACATATCTGTTATATTTAGTATTACATATAGTTTGCCCCAGTGTTTGCTGGTTCTCAGTCTAGGGTACATATTGATGAGTAATATAATTAGCTGGGAGGGCAGAGTTGGAGGCGGTAGACCCATGGTGGGTTTCAGACTTGGGAGTTGGAGCTCCTTCGCTTGTAGTTTCACTTAGAAAGAAAAACGTCAAAACAGGCTACATTTTAAATATGGCAATTCTTAAAAAGCAGGTAGCCACCAACCTGGATGGAACAGACACATTATTGTCCATAATAATTATCACATGCATACCCTGAATCGCAAATGGTATAATTTGGGATGCTTTATTATTCCTCTCTCTCTCAAAGTACGAGTCTTGCCTCGCAGACAATAATCCTGCAATCTCATGTCAAAATTAAGAACTGCAATTTGGTATATTTCCAAACCGTGAATGGTCCCCTCTTAGGTGTTCTCTTACTTTCACAGTAATTCAGCTCTTAAAGAGCTAGTAATTGCATCATTGGATGCGCATATTTTACCACCACACGGAGTCCTCTTTTCTCTGCTACAGATACATATGCGCACAATAGGGTTTACCAAGATAGATCATTAAAGGAAAGCTAGTTTCCTTTTGGCCAGCTGTAAAAACCTAAAGATAAATGGATACAATGAAATTTTTGCCGTGTCTGAAAAATGAGGCAGGCATCTGTCATCCATTGAGCTAAGAAATACTTAAAGTCTGTCCACTTCGATATCCTATCCCAGAGGGGAGGAATAAAAAAAAAACCTACATTTTACTTTATTTTATTGGATATTTGCACAGCACTGTGTGCCACCATAAAGTCAGCGTGTACTGTATGCCACCAAATGGCCAACTTGGACAGGAAGAGGGAGCAGTGCATTTTGGGACAGCTATTGTTAAGTATTAAAGCAGTAGGGAGGGAGTATGCATTGGGGCAGCAGGAAAGTGCCATATTTCTAGCAGAGGGAACGAGAAACAAGCATTTGCAATGCAATAGGTCTGGCATTTTCACGAGTTTAAGCTAAAGGCATTGTAAATGACAATGCCTTTTATTTATGTTTTAAAAACGAAAACAAAAATAAAAGGCATTGTTATTTGCAATGTCAATAGCTCAAACTCGCGTAAATGCGAGACCTTTGCATTGCAGATGCTTGTTCTTCGAGCCCATGAAGTATAAATATAAAGAATTTCAAAGTGCGCAGCTTATTTCATTGACAGTTGAAGGTTAACTTGACGCTTAACACGATCGCGATACGACAGTATCTTTTGATGAAAGACATTGTTTGACATTCGGAATTACTTCACGCTCAAAACCTGGGAACGCTCTCTCGAAGATATGGAAACGCTCCGGATTTAAATTGTTTTTTTTTATTTACAGATGATTTACCTGTAGTCCAAGACCGCTGATTGCGCAGCACCTCTCAGTCATTAGGAGTTTGTTTTCATGGCGCAGCAGTTCATTTTCTTTTTAGCGGATGTTCCTTCCCTCTGGGACACAATCAGGCCTTCAGCATAAACAAGGGCTCAAACTGCCGATACCGATGACAAATGCAACAAGCATGTGCAATGCAATAGGTCTCGCATTTACACGAGTTTCAGCTATTGACATTGCAAATAACAATGCCTTTTATTTTTGTTTTCGTTTTTTAAAACGTAAATAAAAGGCATTGTCATTTACAATGCCAATAGCTTAAACTCGCGTAAATGCGAGACCTATTGCATTGTATAAATGCTTGTCTGTTTTAACTGATGGGGCGGGTCCTGGCAGGTGAGATTCCGCTGTTAGCTCTTGTCTTGCTGCTCTTTCTTGTCAGCTGCATTGTGACCTCACTCACCATGCAATACACAGAAAAAATCGCTAACCAGACCCACATCCTCCAGGTTCTGGGATCTGCTGCCGGGCTTGAGATTGCGACGCTTCCCATCAAAGAGCATCTCGCCATTCGTCTTCGGTAAAGCTTGCCGACTACTGCACAGAGCCAGCCTTACGGCGTGGTGTTTGAACCCTGCTCATGAGGCAACGTTTGGAGGTTTAGTGGCATCTCCCTGCAAATATAGTTTAATGTATAGAATCTAGCATAAAAAAAGCAATTCAAGTAACGTAATGGTTACAAAACATGACCCCCCATTCCCCCCGGAATCTGACAGTTATGTTTCCCTAAAGAAATGTAACTCAAAACCCCTTTGCGTTGCTCATGCACGGTCGAACCCATCATGTCACATATTACATAATCTGTGACATCATCCCCATCTAATGCAATTAATGTGCTAAGCGAATACCACATTTTGTTCAAGACCCCAGTCAGCGACAAAGTTATAAGCACATCCTAAATGCCTTTGTAATGGATGCTTACAGCAATAACTAAACAGTCGCCATTGCTGACTCTAATATATAGAGTATACATATAAACACCCACCTTCCTTTGAGGAACTGAGCTGTGCTACATCAGACGCGCACTCACCGCCCTCTCCAACAACACTCACGACCGATCACAGCAGTCTGTATGGCACCAAGAATACGTGTTCAAGCCGCGAGACAAAAATATCCAGTCTACTGTCGTAGCCCAGGGCATAACTGAATTGCTGTGTTCATGTTTATTTAAGGATTATATACTATTTAATGCAGATGGGTTGCCATAATTGTGAATTTAGCAATAGGTAGTTTTGCTTTCAGGGAGAAGTTTCGCGACTTAAGCTGCAGCGCGCACTGTGTGTTCAGTCAGCTTTATATTAATTGACATACCAATCATTTCCTTGCACTCACAGGAAAAGTAAATAAATACAAAAAAAGGCATGCGGCTGCGTTAGGCGTTCACAAGTTACAAAAGAATGGCATGGCAGCCATTATTAGTGCTGAGGCTGCCGCGATGTTAAACAAGCTGTCGCCATTGAGCGAATGAGGAAAAAAAAGTGCTAACAGAGTAATTGAAGGAGACTGGATAACACCGCAAGTAAAAGATCCAGTCCTGATGGGCCGTCCCAAAAGGAGACAGGGCAGTAACAAAGAGGCCTCATTTTCAATGGGAAGCCAACGTTTACCATAAACGATGACACAAGCCAATGGACAGAAGGGGCGGGTCTTCAACTCCACTTCTGAAATATCCCGATTACAAGAAGCCTCGCAGAGCGAGCAGCACATGTGCGCTGCAACGCTAGGTCTGCGAGACCTAAAAGGAACAATTGATGGACAGAATGCAGAACAATGTCATATATTCACCCCAGTACGGAGATCTGGGCCTAAATCCATTGTTTGTTTGCTCACCATGCCATTCCAGTTTGGACCCAGCCAAATGCAAATCAGTCTTGACCCTGCGCCCAATGGGAACAGTCCAGCTCAAACTGCCAGGCCAGGTCCTCACTGGACTGGAAACAAGCATCCTGGAACTGGTTTCGGGCTTTCAGACCTCATCAGCCAGGATAGCTTCACTCCAGTGTCATGCAGAGCATGGGACCCATGTCTGGGCATACCCGTCCCACTTGATGGCAGGGCTGGGCAGAGCCCCACAAACCGCCCCCTAATCTGAGAGGACGGGGCGCAGAGTGAAGAGGTCATCTGGTTAGCCTTGGCGGGGACCTTCACCTCATTCTTTGTGACTCCGAAAAGATGTGCATCCTTAATTGTGGAAAGAAGAAAAGCAATGCTCGATGATACTGAAATAACATTACCATAACATGGATATTTGCAGAGCGCGCACACATGGGTCTCGTGGCGCTATGGACAGATACATAGATGCTGATTGCTATTCAAATCAATGGTACTGATTTCATCCACATGGAAAAGATGATATGCTAAGTGGTACCCTCTGGGATTTCAGTATGTGGGAGGTTAAACACAGTGCTGTGACCTACGCTCGGTACTAGTATTGTACTGCATTATAATCCCTGTATAAAAACCCATCAGTAATTTCTTTGTTATATATACTTATAATACCCTTTCACTATGGTGAACAGGGTTTTCTAGTAGCGATAATTCACTGCAAGTGCGTCACAATGGTGGTTAACAAAACTCATAAACCACCACTGTGGCATACTACATGCAGTCTCACCTCCTCCCTCACTGGACTGCTGGCCGATAAAGAAGGAAGCCACCTGTGGCTGCTTCTCTGCTAAGGTGGAGTAGCGTCGCCCCATTGCTCTGCGAGCAGTGCAACAAAAAAAAAGCTAATAACAAGACATTATCATTTATTTTTCTGTGCGGGACTAGGAGGCAGGTTGGGACGGGGCTGAGCTCGCCAGAGCAGAATGAAGAGTGGTTTGCACTCCCTAAGTGCACATGATGGTTTAGCATGTTCTCCACCTGGCTGTGTTGCATAGCCGGGTGAAGAACATGCCCAGGCTCCCAGGCAGTGCCTGAGTGACCAATCACAACGCTGCTGATGCAGCATTGTTATTGGCTGGGAGAGTCTGGGTGCTTCCGCTGCTGCGAGTGCCGAGGGAGGATAGAAGAGAGGCGTGCAGCGGCAAAGGTAAGTTTACTTTATTTATTTTTTCATCCCCCTGCTACACCACACCCATTCCAAGGCCGCCGCCACTGGAAGCCCCCACTGAATAAACAAACCACCACCATGCCTGCTTCCTAACACTGCAATTAGAAGTCAAACGGTGAACGATTTTGCAGATTGTGGCAGTGTCTGCCCCAGACAACAACCAGATAGTCATTGAAATTAAGTTACAATTCTCATGAAGGAGGTTAAAAAAGAGTGAATACATTAATTAGCAAAGTGCATTTGAGAAGGAAATGGGCAATGGCACAAATCGAAAGGGCACCAATTTAAACTTTGCAAAACTGCAACATATAAAGAACATTCCAGAATAAAAGGCACAAAAGAAGGTGTTAATTTATGATTATTACATGAATAGAATTTTCTTTTTCAAATGAACATATCGTCTGATAACAAAATGGACAAACTAAAGCAGTTCATGCTAGTGAAAAGGTATTAGAAGTACATATAACATAAAATTATAGATGGATACCCATCAGTAAAAGAGATGCTTTTCATCTCGGGATTCTGAGCTTCACTCTTGTTGTCTATAATGTCACTCAGAACCCCTCAGTGAAAAAACATTCCCGTAATTGATGGCTGTTCATCTACAATTCTACATGTTATGCATGGCTTTTATAAATAGGCCTCTATTGTTTACACCAGATTCTAAAATATGTTAATTCACTGATATAACCTAGCAACAGTTGATAGCAAAACTCGCTACCCACTGTCACTACTCATAAAGGCCCTCTAGGCCAGGCTGACAGGCCGCCCTGAGAGCCTGTCAGCACAGTGTTGCTTGCCTGCTTTGAATGTAGGCAGAAAGCACACCTGCAGGAGGTGGAAGAAAGCAGGGAAGGTGGTGGACGTTGGTTATGAACGACAGGTAGGTTTTTTGTTTTCACATTTGAGTCAGGAATGAGACGCCATGCTATGTATGGCTCCCCATTACTCTTTAGGCCCTGCGTAACCGTTGAAAGCAGAAGCGGCTGATTTAGGAGCTATACTTAACATAAATATATAGATGGGTAAAAACGTGAATTACAGGGATTCTATTTCCTCTCGGATTCTGAGTGGCATCATAGATAACTCAGACGCCTCTGTCACCTATTTCCTGTCACCCAGACACCCTAGGTGAAAACCATCCCCGTAATTAATTCTTAATGATCTATCATTCTATATATAATAGGCGACTTGACTTACACCCAGTCATCTAGTGTAAATAAATGACGTAACCAGTGAAACTGTAATAACTTATTACAGTTGAGTTCTGATGTCACAATACCTGCTGCTAGAACCAGCAGCCAGGGAAAAAGCAGGTCAGGTCACAGAGTGTAATTTAAGCAAAACATTGGTTTTCTTTCTTCTGCTGTTTTTCTAGCTGCACAGTGAGAAGCAGAAAGGAATATATTTATGACAATTTTTAAGCACTCTTTAGGTAACTGTAGAAAAGTAACAACCATTCTACATGTTTCACTCATTACAAGCTACTATGCCTTTTAAAAAAAAATGATTTGTATTAAACTGATTCGATTATCTTTTTGCAACAAATATCCAACAACCTTTTGTTGAGTTTAATTTTGCACTAGAGATTCTATTTATATTCTTCATGTTTGCAAACATGCTAGTTCTTTGATAAGAAAGAGGTACGCACCAAGGATTTAAGAGTTTTGTGGAAAAGGTGATGGTGGGACCATGTATTATAAGGAATAAATTGCCTCCTAGAGACCCCTTTGGAATTTAATCACCTTTTAAGAGAACTTGGCCTTAGCTTCTAATAGTGTTGAGTCTTAGAGTTTTGTGAGTTTTAGTTTATGTGTTCTGCATTTCTTGTAACGTGGGGAGAGAGATATGCCTGTGACACCCAGATCAGTTGCTGCCTGTCATACTTGTATTAAATAAAGTTCCATCTACCTCAACAGAGCATTTGATTCACTGGTAATGAGGATGGAATCCAACGAACCACAGAAATTTAACCTCGCTTGATTAATTTCTCCACCGGAGTGCAATTCGAGTGACACGCTCTTGGCTAGAACGTGCTTTTTGTGTGGATGGAATCCTACAACCATTCTTTGAGCTTCCTGCCCTAATCATACGGTTTTATTTAACACTTTGTTCGTTTTGGCTTAATTATGAGTGCCTTCGAGGATGTTGTGATATTTATTGCACCTGGTAATATTTAATAACTCAGGGGTTGTAAAAACAAATAGCAACTATTCCAACATTCTCCAAAAATGTGGAATTCTGAACAAAAATCCTTATGTCCTGGTAATTACTAGGTATTTTCCTCGTTATAGTTTGGAAGGTTTCACCTTGCAACCACTTTTTACAATGTGCCTGATTCTAATTACAGCTCATTACTGTCCTGTATCAAGCAACCACGTGTTTACTCATTTTAGTATTTTCAGTTGTTTTTGCCTGTGGTTAAAAAACCTGTCCAATTGGTCTTCATTGCTCTTCACTGTACATAAAAATGCAGCTTCTTTAAATGATTTACAGATTCCAGTGGGAACAAACTCATTGCTGGGGACCAGACTTCCCCCGAGAGACAGGGAGGCTAACCTCCTTCCAAGAGACATCTCTTCTCTTCATCCTTTGATAGTCCATCCCAGAGTCCAACAAAATGATGAGACACAAGCAGGCACAAGTGCCCTTTGTTTGCAATCGAAGGTCGTTGTGTGGCAACCATCCTCAGTGTCATCAGATGTGTACAACAGTCCATCTTTAGTATCTAGACAAACAGGTGAAAAGCAATCCTTCGCTATAGAAGAATTGATGGCGTCAGGTGCCGCTACTGAAAAATATATTTCTGTAAAGATGTTGCCATCCATCGCGGTACAAAGGTATGTCCAATTCTTGTCATGGGTATATAAATGTCAAATAATGTCACAAAAATGATTTTTGAGTGTCTTTCTGGATGAGGTGTCAAGTCAGAGTGAGCATATCTGTTATGTTTAGTATTACATATAGTAGTGCTCAGTTTGCCCCAGTGTTTGCTGGTTCTCAGTCTAGGGTACATATTGATGAGTAATATAATTAGCTGGGAGGGCAGAGTTGGAGGCGGTAGACCCATGGTGGGTTTCAGACTTGGGAGTTGGAGCTCCTTCGCTTGTAGTTTCACTTAGAAAGAAAAACACCAAAACAGGCTACATTTTAAATATGGCAATTCTTAAAAAGCAGATAGCCACCAACCTAGATGGAACAGACAAATTATTGTCCATAATAATTATCACATGCATACCCTGAATCGCAAATGGTATAATTTGGGATGCTTTATTATTCCTCTCTCTCTCAAAGTACGAGTCTTTCCTCGCAGACAATAATCCTGCAATCTCATGTCAAAATTAAGAACTGCAATTTGGTATATTTCCAAACCGTGAATGGTCCCCTCTTAGGTGTTCTCTTACTTTCACAGTAATTCAGCTCTTAAAGAGCTAGTAATTGCATCATTGGATGCGCATATTTTACCACCACACGGAGTCCTCTTTTCTCTGCTACAGATACATAAATTTTTTTTGCAAATCACCCAGGAGAGAACACCTCAGGGTGCTATTTACCAGTAACTCGAACTTCACTCCACACATTTATATATTGGTCAGTGTATAAACACCCAGACCCCTGGGTGCTTGAACACAGGACCCAATGTTACCGGCGTGTAAAATAATTTTGGAAAAGGACTACATTGCAGCCGAGACCGGTATTGTGGCTTTCCCTTTGGACTCTCAGCCAAGGCATGGGGTAAGCATATCATACTCTCTCTCTCTGGATGACAACTTCTGCTTCCCTCCTTGACCCTATCCAGTTACTTCCCTCCCCCTTCTTGCACCTCACAGGAACCTTCTCAGACAATTACTTCCTGCTCCTCAAGTCATCGTCACGTCCCCTTACCTCTACCTCCCCAGGAGACCCAAGTCATCCTCACCTCCGCTTAACTCTACCTACCCCTGAGCCCCCAAGCCAGCCTCACCTCCTTTTACCTTTAACCAACTGAGCGGGCAAGCTACCCTCACCTCCCCTTACTTCTGGACACCCCTGAGCCATCAAGTCGCCCTCAACTCCCTTTTCCTCTTCCCAACCTTGAACACTAATGTCCCCCTTACTTCCCAATGCCTCTAACTACATCAAGCCCTCAAGTCACCCTCACCTCCCATTATTTCTACCCACCTGAACCCTCAAGTCACAAAAAGGATGTATCTATGAAAAAAAAATCCTGTGGGTTAAAGAATGCATTATAACGGTCCTGGGTGGTAAAGGCTGCAAGGTAAAAGCTGTTTTTCTCAAGCAGGAAACAAATGTTTTGGAGGCACTGTTGGTTGTTTTATGCCCTTCAGTATGTTTGTTGGGCACCTTTGCCTCTTTGACAGTTTGCCACATCCACCCTATACTTAAGGTCTCGCCTGGGACAGCGCATCCAATGTCACTTGCTGATTTTATTTGTACTTAGGTTGCTTAGAGCCCTCCCATTGGTTACCATTGGTTGACTTTTTCATCAATCTTATTTCCTTGCTTCTCTTTGGTCAGCAAGTGACAGCTTTACTTCCTCTTCATGTGTTTGTCCCTACCCTGGAGCATGGCCCAAGTACTGATTCCCTTGCCAAATGTCCCTATAATGGTTACCGCTTTCAGAGGTACTTTTTCCTTTTTGTGGCACCCCTTTCCTCTTCCCCATATTGTTACTTGTTCTGTCACCCTCCCTTCTTCTATGGTGTTGCTTGCCTGGTGCACCCATTCCATGTTGTTGCTTGCCCCATCCACCCCAATCCCCCTCCCTCTTGGTTGCTTGCTCCCTAATGTCCCACCTGGAAAAAAAGCACCCCAAAGTCATGTCAATTGGGGTTGAAATACTACAAAGATGCAAACAGCACTGCACTCCCTCCTCTGCATGGCCTTTTGGTGCTGTCTTCATGCAGGGCCACAAAGGTGAACTTTAGCTTGGACATAAGATAATTAAACTTTTTTTTTTCTCAAGGTGGAGAATAATCCCATGTTAAAAAAAACGGATCACTGCCCCTTGTGGTCAGTGCTGGTGCCAATATAGCCCTTTTATCCTAACTTTCAGTCATGCTGAACAGCAACTGTGCTGCTATACGAAATGGCTAAAAACAAAAAGTGACAAAGCCTCTACCTCTCGCATAGACAAGACCTATTGGATTTGCCAATGCTTGTTATATGACCAGTATCAAGTGTTTGTTAGAGATGTGTGAAGATACGAAGACTTTTTTAAACTGTATAGACATTTTCTGTTCTTGGATCGATATTTCGTAGGACAATTTAATTATTTTTTAGTGCTAATCAGGTGGTTTGTGAAATTGTGTTCCGCTTGCGAGAAGCAAGGGGTTGAGACAGTCCTGAAATATTCCTTATCAAATAGCACCAGACTTACATACCAAAAACATGTATTCCCCACGTGTCCATTTATAACAACCAGCATGTCATTTTAAATCGGTATGTATTAGGCTTTTATGCTATGAAATTATGATTGCTAAATAAAAACAGTAGGGAAAGTAGGAATCAGGTTGCCTGTTGCCCCAAAAAGTAACAATGCATTTGAATGCAGAGCTCAAAACGTGGCCTTTTTTGCCAACCCCCTTCATGCCTTTCAGCGCAGCAGACCGGTCAGAGACCTAAAGATTTTCCATGCAGGATAGTTGGATCCTGAAATCTTGAATTTTCAGTCCCCAAAACATTCTGATGTGAAAGTGCATAATGCATACCTTTCATAGTGAGGCGAAGAAGTAAATTTGGCAGCACAAATTCGGATCTTCCAAAGGTCGAGAAAAGTTTGAACATATTTGATAAATCTAAAGATAATACTGAGATGAGTCGTCAGGAAGCGATTGGATATCCCCCGCTTTCGGTTTTTACACCCACCTCTCCGAATCAAGTAGCCACTTTCCTACTAGCTGCCAAATCAGGCTCTCTGGATGACCCATGTCCCCCTAGAATCTTAACAGCCTATTGCCACCTGCTTATCCTCTATGTTCAATCAAATGATCTCACAAGGGTCATTTCCCACATTGTGGAAACAAGTGTGTATCCTCCCTCTTATAAAAAGCCAACTCTTGACATGAATGACCCCGCCAATTATCATCTCATTTCTACACTTCCTTTGCCAGCAAAAAATCGCCGAAAAAATTATCAATGCAGAATTATCTAATTTCACTCTTGATAACCATCAGTTAGACCCCAGTCAGTTGTGGTTTAGAGCACACTACAGTACTGAGACTGCATTGATAAAAACCACAGAAGAAATAAGAGCCTCAGTCGATAATGGGGGGGTCAGCGACCCTCATTTCATTGGACCTATCCGCAGCGTTCGACACTGTGGACCATGGGCTTCTGTTCCACCGTCTGAACGCCATTGGTGTTAAAGATAAGGCTGTTGCACTGCTGTCATCCTTTCTTCTTGAAAGAGCTCAATCTCTGAACTTGGCCCATTTCAAATCATTACCTTTCACACTGGCTTGTGGGGTCCCCCAGTGCTCCTCGCTGAGCCCAACCCTATTCAATAGATATATATTTCTGAATTGGCCTTCTTGATTAAAAGCTTCAACTTAAGTCCCACCTCCTATGCTGATGACACCCAGTTGGTAGTATCAGCAGTAGATAAAGATGCCTCTGGCTCTTCAAGACTACAAGACTGTATGGGTGCCATAACCGGCAGGATGAGCAGGAATTGCTTCAAACTCAACTCGAGATAAACTGAGGTTATACTCTTTTGCAATATCTTCCCTGTATGGTCTTCTGCTAGGTGTCCCGACAGCCTGGACCAGCCTCCTTTACCTGTGACTAAAGCTAAAATCCTAGGCTTCATTATTGACGATAAGCTCAAATATGAAGCCCAAGCATCCAAGATAGTCTCTTCTTCATTCCACATAATTAGAATGTTAAGAAAAATCTTTCCTATTATTCCTAATAATACCAGGAAAACTGTGGTCTCAGCATTAGTCCTCTCAAAACTGGACTACTGTAATGGACTGTTCATGAACGTTCAGGAAAAACTGGCCAGGAAACTTCAATCTGTTCAAAATGCAGCTGCCAGATTGATTTTGAATATTCCCAAATTCCATTCGATCTCTTCTGATATTCGAAAACTCCACTGGCTCCCAGCTCAAAAGCGAATCAAATTCAAAGCACGCTGTGTGTCCCACAAAGCCCTGCACAGAGGAGGACCGGAATTTCTATGGAAGCATTTTAACTGGTACACTTCAAACCGACATCTTTGGTCGGTCGGCGCCAGAATGGTCGTCACCGCTGGATTCAGGAAAGCGAACTGGGGAGGAAGGAGCTTTGCTAATAACATGGCCAGGCTTTGGAATACTCTTCCTCTACATCCAATGGCCATCTCCTCCCAGCTCCCCTTCAGAAAACAGCTAAAGACATGGTTGTTTCACAACTAGCTGTCCCCATCTCAGCATTTTTATGTTCAGCAAGCGCCAATACACCCATGGGTAGACATGCACGATATAAGTCTTTTTTAACATAACATAACCAAGCTCTATAAATATGTATTTCAACTAAAGTACTCCCTCAAACTATTGCCATTAAGAGAAGGGATCTTCTCCAGGGCAGGAAGGGCCGAGAGGGTCTCCTAGTGGGGATATCACCACCTAACTCAAGTACAATTCCAACACAAGTATACCACTTAGATAAGAGGCAGTTGGGCAATAATTAAAACCTCCCAGGGTACCAACCGCTCAAGCATGGGAAAGGAAGCAATTCCTTTTTGTTAAATATCCCTCACTCATTCTAGTAGTGTCATGATTCATCATCGGGAGTTTAAAGATTAAAAACCCTCCAACGGCTCCAGGTATCCCTTTATTCTCAGAACCGTAGGGGATATACAAAATTGAAAAAAGGAGGGGATTGTAAGGAGGCAATGGTCCTCTGACCCTAGTGCCAACATGTTTCAGTCCTCATAAAATGGCCCGACCAGTTCCTGGACTTTCTTCAGGGCAAAAATGTTTCCCTCTCTGGTGTTCTTTATCTAGGAATCTCCTATTTTTTAGTAGTAGAGGGCAGAAAGCTCCACTCATACGAAAAAGTAAATAGAATGAGAAAGGTACTTTTACTTTCAATGGGCTTTCCTGGTTGCTCCAGACATACCCTGACTCTCCATCGCTTGGGGAGTCCACAGGACCTTGCTGGTCCACACCGCATGGGTTGCAGTTGCCAAGGCTTGTTGGTCTCCAATCCGGAAACGGACCCCCCAGCACTCGACATCCTTTGTGGGACAGCTCACCTGCAGACTGTGGTTGTCGTCGGCGCCTCCTGAACCCCGTGGCGGTGGAGTCAAGCTTCACCTCTTCGCACCTGAAACACCCGATATCAGTGGTCATTCGTCTATCGTGCCCCTGGTCACTGGCAAGTGACCCAGACTCTGTCCCTTCTGCTTTCAGTTTCTTCACATCTTCGATCCAGGCTTGGATCACACCGGACACTTCTCCTTTCCACAGCAGGAGCACTTTGCAGCACATCGCCATTTAAAGCAACAATGATTCCCGACACCATTTGACACCCTTGCACCCGGCTTCCCTGGGTTAGGTAACACCAGTACTCCGGTGCTCCCGTGGGTGCTAGCTCTAGAACCCCTTAAGTCTAAAGGGGTTTGCTCAAAGTCCTCTTCTAAGTGTCCTTATTCTTTAAAATTCCAACCACGTCTTTCCTATTGAATTGTACAGGGCTCGCTGCTGTGTTCTCACACTGCACACATCCCCCGTGGGTCTCCTGTGTCACTGCCTTGGGTGGTTCCTTGAGGTCCCAGCGATTCTACGTGCTCTAGGCACTGTGTCTAGTCAAGTTGTGGTTCTTATACCACTTTCTCAATATATGGTTTGGTCTCCCCCTGGGGCCCATTGTATATTGTGCTATTTACTGTTGTTTAATAACTGTATTATTGTGTTACTTTCTCTCTAACTTCATAAAGAGGTTAGTAGAGAGTGTTTAGAAATATATACATATATTTTATATATGTACCTTGTGTGGTTCTCCTTTCATTTAGTTATTCAAGAGGTTATAATCTGGTAAACCAAGCTGCTTTACACTCCTTCAAGACTTAGCCTGAAGGCTGCTCTCCATAGCTACCACTAGGATAGCTTTCAATAAAGGATGTCTTAAACCTAATCATCAATAAGGGTTGTTTGGA
This sequence comes from Triturus cristatus, assembly GCF_964204655.1. Classification (NCBI taxonomy): domain Eukaryota; kingdom Metazoa; phylum Chordata; class Amphibia; order Caudata; family Salamandridae; genus Triturus; species Triturus cristatus. The sequence continues at coordinate 678,808,447 of NC_140581.1, forward strand.
CTGGTACAAGGTGCCCTCTCTAACTAGTGGACAGCATATACCAGGCCAACTTCCCACACCGCCAGTTAAAACGAGAGTGACAGGAGGTAGTTTCGGTGATGTTCACTTGTTTAACTATTGAAAGGCTTCAATCCATAGCGACTCTCAGGTTGTGGGCAGTTTGAAGATGTGATGAGGCTGGGCTCTCAGGCAGTGATCCCTCAGAGTGAAGTGAGTTGCAGTTGCCTGAACCTAGTAATGTGACCTCCGGTTTGGTACTCTTTCCATGCCGCCAGTGCTGATGCATCCAGATTTGGACATATGCTATGCAATCTGTTACTTGTGAGATACCCCAGGTTCTTTTATTACTGTGATATGGGTATAGTCAGCATATATTTGCATGCATGTCTTTGTGTAAGGGCCTGTTCCACAACTGGTTGTGGGCCGTAGCTCAGCCCCTGTGCCCGCTGCAAGGGTACGTGCCTTCTGTCTGCATGGGCTCGGTTTCCCCTGTCCCACATCTAGAGTGACGAATGTGGCTTCTGCTCTCATCACTCCAGGTGTGTAGGGCCTGCTCTGTCTATCCTTATGGACTGCACACAGGTCTGGGGGACTGGACTGTCAGTTCACTGCTGTCTAATCGTACCTCTGGGCCCAGGGCGGTGGAGGGGACCATAGGGTGGCCTACAGCATTACCAGCACCAGACGAGGACCTTCTAGAGCCCCCTAGCCTATGGGAACAGTGACCATGCCAGCACAGGTGCTGCCAGAATGGGCCACAACTCACTAAGGCAGCCCACAGTGGGCGCTGCTGGGTCTCTGGTGAGCACCTACATACACATTTCTTCAGAGCCTGAAGACACACACATCAGAAGCATGCATATTTTTAAATGTTTTGTGATGGATGGTGGTAGAAGGCTCATTCCTGTGATGGAATTGTTTGCAACCTTGCCAAAGGCCGGCCTCAACTCCAAGAAATGGTCTAGGGCAGTCTGGTGGCATGGGGATTATCAAGCATATCCCATATTTGGGGGAGGGGGGACCCAGCAACCCATCTCAGTAGCCAACCTCACTAATTTAGACCCTGGCTCATATCTAGCTTGAGTCAGGGGTAGACCTTCCCTTGTCATAGGTACGACACTAGGACATGTGCACACTATTTCCCGGTATCAGGTGGAGTGGTAACATTTTATCAACACCCAGAGAACCCTGGACACTATCCATAGTAGGGTCGGAAACTAGATGCTGTGAGGTCTCAAGGGCAAGCTGGCCTTCAATCACAACTGTTTAACACAACTAAGTAATATTCCAAATAAATGCTTCACAGTACACCAGCCAATGTCTAGACATGCACATAAATGTGACGGGATGTCCTCACACACCACCAGCTGTCATGCTTCATCATAGGACTCCCCTCGCTCTTCAAAAACCTGGTTTAATGAAGAATGGGACTACACCCTGGAGTCAGGGGGGCACTTCTAACTAGGTATGGACCTCTGACATAATAATATTAAAATGAAAAACCAATGTGATATACCAAACTGACCTTTATGTTAAGTATGATACCCTTGGTATTAAAAAAAACAGTGTGAAGGCAAGGGGGATTAGTACCCCATCACCACTCAAACTGTCAACATGTTTCTGCCTGTAAGAGGCTGTGGCATTGGTCAGGACGGAAGCACAGGATCCTTTTGTAGCACACAGCACTGTATGTGCCACTCTTAATGGAAGGTTGACCTTTGTCAACCCTCTAAGTTCCTAGGTCCCTAGGTACCTGCAAAACAATAATAATACAGTTGTACTATATAGTTCCCCATCGGCTGATTTTCAAGGAAAAGTGTGCATCAAAGGCATGCAGCATTTGCATGCAATCTGTGTATGACACTGCACTCATGTATCACACATTATTAACTGTGAGACCAGCTCACATCCTCTTACCTTAAATTCGAGCCATCTGGGCCCCATGGAGAAAGGGCTCAGGAACCACTGTATTCATACACTAAATAAGGGAGAAAACAGAGAATATCAAGTCTGCCCTATTAACTCAGACAATTGCAAAAAGAAGATGGGGGTTGCAGTAAAATTACCAGTCCAGGGATGAGGTGGGCTGTTTGAGAGAGGAGCCAAAGCCTCTATATACCTCATGAATTGACTAGACATGCTTTGCTGTCACCCTAGGGAGGGATGATAATTTAAGGTGCATTTTGGCAGGATTCTAGGGGACTTAGTGTAGGAGAGGGTTTCCTGTTGTGCGGCTACCCCTCAGGGCTGAGTTTTCCTCTGCTTGCTGCCTCAGCACTGGAGGGGTCTGGAGAAAGGACTGGTACATCTGAAGCCTACAGAGAAACACCTGCCACTGCGCACTCCAACTTGAGAGGAGTCTGACTGATCTGCGTCTTCAACCCATTTTGCTTCTACAGCGTCTGCTGATTAGCTTCAGAGACTTTAAGAATTTCCATCCTTTATCCACATTGAGCTTGAGAGACCCTGAGGGTCGCTCAGGAACCGCAGGCGGCGAGGATTCCATGAAAGGATTATCAAGGCTACTTCTTGCCATATCCTAAGTCTGAAGCTTCAGTTCCATCTCTGCTACTGCAATCAACTACTAAGATATTAAAGGCGGTACATTGAGAGTTGGCCTGGTCAAAGAGCCTTTACTGGCTTTCCGCTTCTGTGATTTCTGCCACACATGTTCTAGAGAGCATCGCTTTATAATCCAAGTTAACATTTGGAAAAATAGTGTTGCTTTTGAAAAAGCTCTCCATTTCTTTTGGAAGATAAAGCATTGAGGGAGATTTGACAGAATTACTAGACCACGTTTGGCCATAGCAAGGACTGCACATTCATCTTCCACCACCTCTCTGATTGTTTCAACATGGTTGACCACAACACAAATCAGTCCTTCAATGCCTCACCTCCTTTCTGTATGAGAACACTCATGAACTACAAATCTCATTCTACCTATTTGATCAACGCCATCTGCAGTGCCCAAGAATGTTGTTTCTGTCTCAGCCTCTCGTCAATGCCCATAGGATACTCCCGAAAGCATCTTTTCACTTTCAACATAGACTACCACATGCAGCGTATGTGGTGGGGGCTTGCACAATATACTGTGACTAACCTGTTGGATAACTGAGGCCATGATATTACTGGCCTCCTGTTGTGATGGGTGAACCAGGAAGGGCTGTGAGTTCACAAGTTCATTGTTTGAGCTGTAGAGTGATGCACTACAATTCTCATCTAGAATTTGGATGACTAGGTATCCCCACCCTAGCTTAAACAAAAGAAGGCCTTGAGTGAGAGGACAGAGAAATTAGGCAGCAGCTCGGGGCACGAGCAAGGAATCAATACTCCATTTTTTAAAAGTCTTACAGAGCCAATTTATCATGAAGCAAATAAAACCTGTACCTGACTTCTGAGCACGTTTGTTGCCTTATAACTCTGTGCCCAAGTAGCACTCTCCATTGAATGTGTCCCTCAGTTCCAGCAGCTCTAAGCAAAATAGTAGGAGGAGCTGGGTCTCTGGGTGAACCACATTTTACCAAAGCCAAAATCTTTCCTAACGAATTAATGTTCATCAAAGGAATTTCATCAAAGTGGTGCTCCCTGATCTGAGACCTGCATTGGGTTTCATTCCAATTCTGCCATCATATGTCATCATAGACTACTGTTCTTCTCAAAACAACCCTGTGTTGTAGCCTTGGAGCACTGCAGCATATCCTATACCATGCCAGCCTTACTTCCAAACCACGTAGGATCACACATCCCACTCCAAATCTACCTCCTAGCCAAGAAGCACCGCCACACATCCCTAGTCAAAAAGTCAAAAAGTATTGCAAAACATCCTATTCCAACTCTCTCTCCCAGCTACAAAGTATTGTCAAACATCCTATTCCAACTCTCTCTCCTAGCCACAAAGTATTGCAAAACATCCCACCCAAACTCTCTCTTCTAGCCGCAAAGTATTGCAAAACATCCCATTCAAACTCTCTCTCCTAGACACAAGGTACCTGATTTAGATCTTGGCAGATAGGTTACTCCCTCACAACAGTGATGGATGTCCAGTTTGCCGAAATATAAATCCCATTATATCCTATGAGTTTTTTTCCGCAAACTGGATATCTGTCACCGTTGTGACAGAGTAACCCGTCCACTAAGAGCTAAGTCAGGCCCAAATATTACAACACATCCCGTTAGAGCTCTTTCTCCTAGCCACAAAGTATTAAAACGCACCCCATTCCAACTCTCTCTCCTAGGCACAAATTATTATAACACATCCCGTCCCAGCTCTCTCTCCTAGCCGCAAAATATTACAACACATCCCATTTCAAATGTCTCTCCTAGCCACAAAGTATTAAAACACATCCCTTTAAAGCTCTCTGTCCTAGCCACAAAGTATTACAACATATCCCATTCCAGCTCTCCCTCCTAGCCACAAAGGATTGGACCATATCCAACCAACTTCTAGCCAAGGATTACTGCTACACATCTCATAATACCATTTCAAGACTGCCTCATTGTGCAGTGCACTACAACACACGTCATTCAAACTGTAGCTACTAGCAATCAACTGTAATGAGATTCCACTTCAACTCTTCCTCTAAGCAATTGAGGACTTCAATGCATGCCACAAGATCTTGCACCCCATCAACCCCATCAAATTCTAACTCCACTTTCTTGCCATTGAATGTAACAACACATCCCTTTCCAGTTCTCCCTCATTGACAACAAGAGCTGCAATTTCAATTCTTCCTTCTGTCCTTAAGGTCTTGTATCACATCCCATTCCACCTCTACTTACTAGCCAATGAGTGCTTTTAAAAAAATGTGTTTTTTTGGAAGTTCCATAATCAACAGGTAATCACCCTAGCCATCGAGTGTTACGTAACATTCTGCTTCAACTGTACTTTAGCCATGGAGCACTTCAACGCATGCCATTCTACCCTTGCCTCCAAGCTTCCAAGCATTGTACCTCACACAATTCTAGTTCTTTAACTTAGAGTTTGCCACAGAAGTAAATACACAGAAGTGCTTGCTTATCTTTGACACTTTCATCTGACGAATAGTGATGTTTCGAGGTCTGCTCCTGATTCGAAAGTGCATATTTTTCTTGTAAGTAGCTTCTGGAGGAGAGTTACTTGGTGTCATTATCTGTTACTTCACAGAATGTTCACATTCTCCCATAGAATGGCGATGTGAAAGAGAGTAGAGCAGAGACACGCTCTGTTCAGTAGTGATACCCACTACTGAGCAGACCTCTCTCCTAGACTATCAGATGAGCCCAGCTGGAAAGATGCCTCTTAAGGTTCCCTGAGAAGAACTGTGAAGAAAGATATGTATTAGACACTGTAGACAAAACACTGCTTCAAGGTTACACCACATCTATGTTTTTCGATTGAGATAAAGCCTTTCTGACACCTTGGTAGTGAAGTGATCAGCCCAACACAAGCATTTCTAGGAGTACATGTGTGGTATGTAACTCGTGGAGTATTTAGTGTATGGTAATATATGCTTTGTTTATAACTACGTTTATAAGGAACAAGGAGACCCTAGGAGTCAGAAGGGACCGAGGGTGTAAATATTATTATAAAGGAACAGTGGTCCCATTCAATTCGAATAGATTAAAGTGCCACAATTAGTTCAATGAAAAATTGGGTTTTTATGTTTAAAGACAATGCAAAAATAACTCAAAAATTGTTTACTGTAAATAGTGAAAAAAATTAATAAAACAGTGAGTGAGTTGGTGGCAGAGTAATAGGAAATCAGCCGATTTCCGGTACCCAGGCAAGTGATTTTAAAAGGTGACTTTTTGGTGCTCAAAGGTAATTATTATCAAAAAGTCAATAAAACATTTCATACTCCGACATTTCAATTTTGTAATACACTGGAGTTTAGAAATGATTGTCGACGACGAGGGGCGGAAGTCAAGAATTAAAGCGAAGGAATTGGTAAATTATTAACGACGCACCCTGACGCTTAGCCTGATCCTCGCAAGCTCCCCAGGTCCTCGTGGGTTATGCGGCCAGCGTCGTTAATAATTTACCAATTCCTTCGCTTTAATTCTTGACTTCCGCCCCTCGTATGTAGGTTTTCGAATCTATCCACAAGCCCGACCGGGCTGCCTCGGAAATCCTATCGGCTTATTAACAAGACCTGACTCGCCCTTTTTGGACCAATTCCTCTGTACTCTTCGCCGCTCCCCTGGCTCACCTATCAGTCCACATGGAATTCTAACATCCGTAGAGCCCAGGTTCTGACGGCTTTTGACGGGACGCTTCATCCTAATTGGTTCCCGTTTTTTATCGCTGGCTCCAATTCTACCCCATTCCGGACCACAACACTAGGATTCTCTAGTTTTGGCTGGCGCGGCTGCGCAACAGTTACTAAATTATTGGGTCATCCTCTCACTGCTTTCTCCCAGGCAATTAATTATCATTTCCTTGTCCTGAAGAGATCCCGATACTTGTTAAGGGATCGAAACGTCGTCGACAATCATTTCTAAACTCCAGTGTATTACAAAATTGAAATGTCGGAGTATGAAATGTTTTATTGACTTTTTGATAATAATTACCTTTGAGCACCAAAAAGTCACCTTTTAAAATCACTTGCCTGGGTACCGGAAATCGGCTGATTTCCTATTACTCTGCCACCAACTCACTCACTGTTTTATTAATTTTTTTCACTATTTACAGTAAACAATTTTTGAGTTATTTTTGCATTGTCTTTAAACATAAAAACCCAATTTTTCATTGAACTAATTGTGGCACTTTAATCTATTCGAATTGAATGGGACCACTGTTCCTTTATAATAATTGTTTATAACTACTGCACATGGAAAAATGACATGACAGAAACCATACATACAGATAAGCTGAGTGTAATATGCTCTTTATAACTATTGTTGAAGGGGGATGAGGGACAGCATGATCTGCTCGAGCCGTCGCCTCTTGGGAGTCATGGCTCCTCCATATCATACTCTGCACATCTGATATATATATATGTATGTGTGTATATTACCTACTGGCGGTCGCCAGTAGGTAGTTATAGTTAGGACCCCTTTTCCATAGGAAATCCGCAACATTCTATTTTGAATAACTTTGGCGCCGGTCGATGAATCCTCGCGAATTTCTCAAAATAGGTGGGGCGCTACGCTCCGCTCCTACCCTGAAAGTCTCGGGGGGATCCGTCAAGCGGGGGCTGAGATAAAAGGGGGGTCCCAAAACGCGTTTTTCCCATGCATTTTTCCATAGGACCTTTAGAACGAGCTACAGCCCGAACGGCTGAACAGAATTACTCGAAATTTGGCAGAGAGGTAGTCCCTAGGTCAAGGAAGTGCCTTTTGTAGGTTTGGTGTAAATCTGTTCAGTAGATTCTGAGAAAATAGCCTTTAAATCAATATATATATCTGAGCCCGCTTACGGTACGCTTACCGTACGCTTACCGTAAGCGTACGGTGGCGTGCGCGAGCGCGATTCTGATTGGCTCTTAGATCTTAGTAAACATTCGAATCGGCCGAAACCAGGAAGCGGCGGCCGCCATTTTGTGTATTTCACTCTGAAAAAAAAGAGTGAAAACAAGAAAAGGGGGCAATGAGGAGAGTTACAGACCCCCTAACATTTGTAAGGGGGTCAAAGAAGGACAGAAAAGTACAAAAAAAACATTTATTGATTTTTAAAAAAATCACGGGGTACGCGTACGGTAAGCTTACGGTAAGCGTACGGTAAAAAAAATAAAAAAAAATAAATGAAAAGCAGATTTAAGAGTTTAGATATTAGGGAGCTCTAAAAAGAGCTGTTTATGAAGTCATTTTTTTAGTGGTACCTACAAGTAAGTACCGATGCAGAGTCTAAGGTTCAAAAGGAAGACTCTGTTCCCTTCATCATTGAAGTGCACACCATCTCCTCTATAAATGTCTTGCATGTCATAACGCAAGTTGTTGTGGTAAATGGCACCCATACCATAGTCACGGAGGAAAGCAGAAACAGATTTGTTGACGTGCTTTCTTGCTTTGTCAATCTGTGGACAGAAATGATTGGACCAGTTCCATTTTTGCCTTTGGCATATGTTGGAAAACACAAAGGCAGTTTTAGGGAAAAGTGAAAACAGTTGTGCAAAGGTGTCCTTCATAAGCATTTCCAGACCTACCCCAGTCAAAGTGCCTAGGTCATTGCCACCACAGTGCACTATTATGAGGTCAGGGTGTTGGATTTGCATGAAGGATTTCACCAATGGCATCAATTGGTGCCACTTTAACCCTCTCTGACCAATCCATTTAATGTCTACATTTGGCAAAGCAAGGTCTCTCACCATATCTGTTTTCTCTGCAAACTTTTCACTCCAGAAGACATAGCTGTGCCCTACAATCCACACTGTGAACATCTTCAAAGGAGATCTGGATGCACTCAGGAGGTGTCTTTCAGTAGAATGGCAATATGAAAAGAAAGACAGTTTGGAAATGGAGGCATACATATTTTTTTCAAAACAAAAAGAACTGATTGGCTGTTTCATACCATTCTAGAATAAAAACTAGGCTGTATGTGTAAATTAATAGAAGCATGTTTTGTATTGGTACAAAAAAATGTGTAACCAAAGAACAGTACTATGGATTTGCTGTTAGGTTTGAAAAGTCAAGCACTCTTGCTCTGTGGAATTGAAACATTGTTTGGCGAACTTCTGACCTAACTCAACACAGCAGTGTTCCATGAGCTGTTGCTATGGTAGCAGGCAGAAGTCAAGTTGGGGGAAGGGTACTAGGCAGAAGTCAAGTTGGGGGAAGGGTACGTTTGGAAAAGGGTTGGTTTTCAACCAATAGAAATGTGTGATTACATTTGAAAAAAAGGGGGAAGCACTGAGATTTGAAACTTACATGTATATGTGTGGAAAAATAGAGGGAAAGTTTGCCATTATCTGGTTCTGCTGAGAGGAGAGAGGTGAACACAACAGAGATCCTGGCTCTGATAATCTGCTGTTTGAGTGTCACATTTCTTTCACAACTAACTAATTATAAAGGTGAGTTTACAGTTTGAGAGGGGATGTATGTGGTAACTTAAGAAATGAATAATAGAAATGGAAATTGTTTTTGTTGTAGTTGCGTTTATCATTTTCTGTTTTGGGAGAAATTTAAATGTGAGGAACATGTAAAATAATATGGAGTATGTTTTCACAATAAATTAAGGTGTACTGGAAAAAAAAAGAATAGTTTAAGGGTTTGAGGTTGGACTCAGTAATGCAAATACATTCAGCATCACTAAGGCTGGTTGCCCTTGCTGGAGTGTAGGCAGTCACCGAGAATACACATGGTGGTGGTCTGAAAAAACAGTTTTGACATGTGCATTTAAATAAATCAAAAAAAGTGGTTTCATAATGTGTCAGTCTGTAAAAGTGATTTTCACTTGCCCCGAAAAAAAAAGAGCAGTAAGTGTGCTTTCAAATTGGCAAAGAAATTTCGTTTTGGGACTAATGTGAAAACATGACTCTGTGTGCAGAGAGGAATTATAGGCAGAGATTTATTGCGTATTGCTCTGGTGATTTCACAGTTGCATTAGATGGAAAGGGGGAGCGAATTTTTGGGGGAAGAAGCAGACTCTTAGCACACACCCATGTGCTTGCCATGTATAATCATGCACAGTATTTACAAGCGAGTGGGGTTTTCTGGTTTCAGTCTGTAATGCAAATACATTCAGCATCACTAAGGCTGGTTGCCCTTGCTGGAGTGTAGGCAGTCACCGAGAATACACATGGTGGTGGTCTGAAAAAACAGTTTGGACATGTGCATTTAAATAAATCAAAAAAAGTGGTTTCATAATGTGTCAGTCTGTAAAAGTGATTTTCACTTGCCCCGAAAAAAAAAAGAGCAGTAAGTGTGCTTTCAAATTGGCAAACAAATTTCGTTTTGGGACTAATGTGAAAACATGACTCTGTGTGCAGAGAGGATTTATAGGCAGAGATTTATTGCGTATTGCTCTGGTGATTTCACAGTTGCATTAGATGGAAAGGGGGAGCGAATTTTTGGGGGAAGAAGCAGACTCTTAGCACACACCCATGTGCTTGCCATGTATAATCATGCACAGTATTTACAAGCGAGTGGGGTTTTCAGGTTTCAGTCTGTAATGCAAATACATTCAGCATCACTAAGGCTGGTTGCCCTTGCTGGAGTGTAGGCAGTCACCGAGAATACACATGGTGGTGGTCTGAAAAAACAGTTTGGACATGTGCATTTAAATAAATCAAAAAAAGTGGTTTCATAATGTGTCAGTCTGTAAAAGTGATTTTCACTTGCCCCGAAAAAAAAAAGAGCAGTAAGTGTGCTTTCAAATTGGCAAAGAAATTTCGTTTTGGGACTAATGTGAAAACATGACTCTGTGTGCAGAGAGGAATTATAGGCAGAGATTTATTGCGTATTGCTCTGGTGATTTCACAGTTGCATTAGATGGAAAGGGGGAGCGAATTTTTGGGGGAAGAAGCAGACTCTTAGCACACACCCATGTGCTTGCCATGTATAATCATGCACAGTATTTACAAGCGAGTGGGGTTTTGAGGTTTCAGTCTGTAATGCAAATACATTCAGCATCACTAAGGCTGGTTGCCCTTGCTGGAGTGTAGTCAGTCACCCAGGTTACACATGGTGCTGGTCTGAAAAAGCAGTTTGGACATGTGCTTTTTTAAGAATCTAAAAAGTTGATTCAAAATGTGTCAGTCTGTAAAAGTGTTTATCACTTGCCAAAAAAAAGAGTAGTAAGTGTGCTTTCAAATTGGCAAAGAAATTACGTTTTGTGACTATTGTGAAAAGAAATGTAGTAATATAATTTAAAATTACTATTTGGTCTAAAGGAAATGAAATCAGATGTATTTTGGAGTTATTTGAGATATAATATTGTGATTATACTTCTGAAACAAACATATCAGACGGTATTTTAAAGAAATAAGCATTGGTATTAGATGATATTTTTTTAGAATATTATGCATTTCTATAATGTTAAGTTTAAGTAAAAAGAGATTCTGGGCTTTTTTATTACAATCTTTGTGATTGTTCTTTTTTTTTGCCCGCTGTAAAATGATGAATGCAATTGCTTTCACAATTTATAGTGAAATGCAATATATTCTGAAAACAGCAAAAATAAGGCAAAAATATTTTTTGGAATGTAAATATGTGTACTGTATTATAAAATGTTTTAAAAATATTAATACTTTTTTCTTTTTTTTCAGATTCATATAGAAAATTTTCGAAAACTAGAACCATTTTTAAAGCTATTTTTAAAAAAAACAAATGAATAAATATTTTTTTGAGTGAGTATGGTAAGTCAATAATAATAATTGTAGTCTCTCAAGGACCTTGTAATGTGTTTATTGATTTTTAGTGTTTTTTAAAAAAAAAAAAAAAAGTACGCGCACCGTACGCGTACGGTAAAAAAAAATAAAAAAAAGTTTTTAAAAACATATGTAAAAAAAAGATGAAAGATAAGGTTGGCTCTTAAAAGAACCGTTGTGTTCATGCAGGGACAGAGGAAAGGAAGCATGGGAAAATTATTCAAAGCGACAAATGTGCTGATCTATTTTGTTGTTCACTAGGGAAACACTGGTCTCCCTATAGCAAATTAGATCTTGACAAAATGTGCATCGAATATCAACCTTCCGAAATCGAGGGTTGATTTCCAGAGGGCCAGCAAAAGGAGATTCTCCCCCCACAGATGAAGGGCTCACCTGACCTGCAGAAGAAGGAGTCAGCCCTGCAGATGATGGTTCAGGCTGAGCTGCTGTGGATGTACTGGCTTGTCTTTCTGAAGAGTTACCTCCAAAAAGATGACCATGTGTCCTTCTGTGTACATCCTGGAGGTGTTTCTTCATGGTGTGATTCCCAAAGGAATACTTCCTGTTAGGATTACCTCTAGAAAGTACACGCTTACACAGCTTACAAGTCACTAAGGGTGCATTTACCTTTTGCTGGCCTTCAGGAAAAGTAAAATAATCCCATACATAAGAGGGCTTTTGTTTCCTCGATCTCTGCCTCAAGACAGTGCTGCTAGTGCTAGCCTCACTCTCAGAAGAGCTCTGCTGTTCTGCCATCGTATCCCAAAGACAAACCAGCTCCTTCTCCCAAGGGATCACAAGCAGAAATGAGGGGAATGGGTGTGGTGTAGGAGAGTTCTAGAACTGAAAGTAGTTTCAACCAATCAAAAGTTGTGTTTCATGATCACATGACCTACCGTACGCTTACGGTACGCTTACGGTACGCTTACGGCAAAAGTGCGCATGCGCGTAAAAAAGACACGCGCTTGCGCGCATGCGCATAACAGTCACTCCCGGCACTTCCGCGTAACGTGCGCGTGTAGCGTACACGCGTACGCGTCCCACGCGGAGTACGCGCGGCTACGCAAATTGCGTAACTATACGCAAGCAGCGTAGGAAAATTACGGACGTTGCGTAAACCGTACGCTTACCGTGAGCTTACGGTACGCGTACTAAATTTTTTTTTAAAAAAATAGAAAAAAAGTACTGCAAATAAATTTTACATGTTTATTTTAAAAAATATATTAAAAAAAACATATTAAAGAATTTTAAAAATTTAATCATAGTCTTTATAAAAGGTAAGAAAATTAAAATAAAAATATGTTAGAAAAAATAGAAGAAAAAAAAAAATTAGCATTTAAAAAACCTTGCAAATTCACTGAAAAAACCATGGGTTTCACACACGTTATAGTTAGGAATTAGCATTTAAAAAACCTTGCAAATTCACTGAAAAAAACATGGGTTTCACACACGTTATAGTTAGGAATTAGCATTTAAAAAACCTTAGAAATTCAGTGAAAAAACCATAGGTTTCACACACGTTATAGTTAGGAATTAGCATTTAAAAAACCTTAGAAATTCAGTGAAAAAACCATAGGTTTCACACATGTTATAGTTAGCTGGACATTTTACTCGTAAAAAACCAATGAAATTCCCCCGTTATAGTTAGTTCAGCTAACTATAACTCGCGCGCCCGCAATGCACTGCTGATGACGTCACATATTACATCACTCATGACATGGTCAGTGACATCACTCATGACATCACTGATGACATCTCAAATGACATCACTGATGACCTCACTGATGACATCATCCTTGTGATAGAGTGGCAGACCTCCTCTTCCCCTAATAAAACCTTTGATACACACATTCAAAAATAGAGACTAAAATTTACAAAACAATGGACATACCAATAACAGTTACAACAACCTCTTCAGTAATTCTAAGATCCACATACACATCCACTCATTCACCAACAGTCCAATACAGTCACTCATACATGTACTCACTTATCATATGTACTCATACACCTATACATCCTGTTACACAATGCCACTCATCCATAGAGCTACTCACACACATAGTCACTCATGCTAATAAAGAATCAAACATACATTTACTTGCATATACAGTTATACACACACCACCACACTTACTTCTACGGAAACTTACACATACTTAGTCTTTTAAACAATTACTTATAGAAATACATACTTATTCATACAGGAACTCTTTCAATCTCTCACTCTCACATATACTCACATATATAAACCAATAGTCACATATACTAGTTTTAAACATATGTAGTTACTCATAAAGACACTATTGAGACAGTCATTCACTCACTAACACACCCATACACACACTCATCCACCCATGCAGTCCTGCACACATGCTCTGTTCAACACATACAAACAGTGAGTCACTCATTCATGCACCTATGCACTACGTCATACCCCCCACCGAACCATGCAGACACTCATACTGATACTCAAAAAACCAACTAATAACCTATATAGACACCCATGTAGCTACTCTCCAACCCATGCAGCCACTTATACACAAAGTGAGAGACTGATACAGATATTTATATATTTAAACATTACTCACTAAGCCATGTATTCACTATGATACACTTAATCAGTCAGTTACACAATCAATTTTTCAAAAAGAAATCATCCATTTAGACAGTAATATACCCATTTATTCTTCCATCGACCTTGAGATATACATATATAAAACATATTTAATTTTCAGAAAAACACACATTCACTGGATGATGTCATCAGTGAGGTCATCAGTGATGTCATTTGAGATGTCATCAGTGATGTCATGAGTGATGTCACTGACCATGTCATGAGTGATGTAATATGTGACGTCATCAGCAGTGCATTGCGGGCGCGCGAGTTATAGTTAGCTGAACTAACTATAACGGGGGAATTTCATTGGTTTTTTACGAGTAAAATGTCCAGCTAACTGTAACATGTGTGAAACCTATGGTTTTTTCACTGAATATATATATATTCACTGAAAAAACCATAGGTTTCAGGGTTGCTATAGTTAGCTGGACTTTTCACTTGTACAAAACCATTGAAATTCCCCCGTTATAGTTAGTTCAGCTAACTATAACTCGCGCGCCCGCAATGCACTGCTGATGACGTCACATATTACATCACTCATGACATGGTCAGTGTAAAAAGGGGCTTGGCCTCAGAACACCTGTCTGCAGCGCAGCTCCCTGGTGCATACTGGAGATGCCTGTTGGGCTAGTTGGCCCTCAGGGACCCTCAGTATTGAAGAGGAATTAATTCCCCAACTTACAACTCGCCAGGGGGCGCGTTTGCAGAGTGCTGCAAGAAGGGGGCGTCGCCTCCGGCACGATGCCAGTCTTCTATTTATTTTAATTTTTTAAGAAGGGGGGCTGTGTGGTTCCCCTTCTTATTCTAATTTATTGGCTCTGATGACCCCATCCCCCAGGGCCTGTCTCCTAATTATATTTTTTTGACCCCAATCCCCAGGGCCGGCCACTGTTTTTTATTATTTTTAAAAAATATATATTTATAGACACACCTAGGACGTGCTGGACAAACCGTACGTACCTATCACCATGACGATTTGCGTGATATTCATTAAAAGGCGACTATGCATACAATGAATCCACGTGGAATGTATTTACACCACTAGTGAAGCTCTGACATGTCTGATGCCCTACCGTGCCTAATCCCGGTAGACACCCTTTATTTATACAAACATGGGTAGCTATTGACGGGCACATTTAATACACATGCACACCAAGCCATTCAAAGGGGATTCGACAAAAATTCGACCAAAACTATGCAAGAAACCCCCCTCACGATTAATAAAACACACATCCACTGCCGGATGTGTAATACTTGTTATTTTACTCTCTGGAAAGGGGACGAACATCACTTGAGAGTCACAGCGCGCTCCTGGCAGAGCCCAATGCTGTGTTACACCCACCATTGCCTGCTGAGTGCCACACACCTCTGTGTTGTATTCCACTAGCTAGTGCATATGCTATGACACTCTCTAGCCCATGTGCACTGTAACACCACCCCGTGAATATGTCATGCCACACTTGTCTTCGCACGGGTTATATTGCCCCAACTAACGTGCCTTCCTCGATGCCTATGTTATAACGCACAGTGCTATGCCATACATATTACAATCTGGGATCCATATCTTTGTCACAGTGTATATGCAACGTTACACTACCCAGCACATATTTTATATTACAACTTTAGAGACTAGTTAGGTTACACAACACTGCCCTGTGCATATTACACTCCAAGGCGCATATCGCATAGCACGCGCTAGTGCCTGTGCTATCTCGCGCTCTCCAATGAATCTGTCATTGCGCACAATGTATTGCATATTATATTTCACGCCCGGTTCATCTTATATCACACTTTTTGGTGCATAGTTTATACCATACTCTATATCTAGTTTTCATTTCCAATCGTGCTCTCAGGACTATGTTCTATATAACACTGTGTTCACCTACCCTTTTCACGGGCATTACATTTTGCGATAGGGGGTGGAGGGTCAGGGGGTGTTTCTACCAAGTGAGCCCGGAGTCACAGTCACAAACGTCCTCTTCTTCCTGAATAAAAGTGAGATTATGCTGCATACTTGTTCATATTTTAAGTAGTTCGCACAGACACACGTTTTAAAAACAATAAAGTTCCTAATACCCGCCTTCTCTGAACAGTTAGCTTGCTGCCCCATCCCCCTCCTCCCTATCCTCTGTTGTGTGAATCCATGGACTAGCCTCCTCCCTCCTGCCATGCATGGTCTGATGTGCTGCCACTGCCCTCAATTTAGTATGATGTACCAGTCCACTCCTCCTGCCCTCCATTGCCCAATTCTATGTCCCATCATTGACCTCCTGCTTAAACTCTATGCTTAGCTTGCTGCCCCTATTCTCCTTCCCCCTGCCCTCCGATGTCTTTGTGCATGCCCCTGCTCCATCCTTTTTGCCCACCATGTTCCATGGACCTGCCACTCCTATCTACTCTGAGTGTTCTGTTGAGCTGCCACTCCCCTCCCACCTGCCTAGCTTTGTCAGATGACTGTAACCTGTCCCTGCCACCTCCACCCTGCCTGTCCACATGCCATGCCCCTATCCTCTTCCTCCTGTCCACATGGTCCATTGTACAGCCACACCCTTCTGCCCTCCCTGGTCTGTTGTGCTGCAACTGCTCCTCCTGCCTGCCCCGTGCGGTCTGTTGTGAGGCCCCTTCCCCTGAACTTTCTTGTCTGTGCACAGGTCCTGAGCCTCCCTTCTATCCTTCATCGTTCTTTGTGCATGCCCCTGCACCCTCCTTCTTGCCCATCATAGCCATTGTGCTGCCACTAACCCTCCCACTTGCCATGCATGGTCTTCTGTGCTGCCATGGCCCCTCCCACCTTCCCTGTGTGGTCAGATAGCTGCCCCTGACCCCCTCCCACCTTCCCTCCATGGTCTGTGTGTATGCCATCACAGTCTCACTGTTGCTCTTCAAGGTGTGTCTTGCTTCTAGTGCCCATCCTGCCTGACCTCCATGGCTATCTTGCTGCTCCTGCCCTGCCCCCTTGCCCCCAGCCCTCTGTTTACATGTGCAGACCCCTGCTCCCTCCCTCCTGGCTTGTCTGTTCCATTGTAATGCCCCTGATCCGTCCCTCCTGCCCTTTATGGTCTGTTATGCTGCAGCTTTCTTTCCTGTCTGTCCATTATGGTCAGCTAGCTAACATTGCCTCTTGCCCCTCTGTTCTCTGTTGTCCATGTGCATGGTCCTGTCCCCTCCCTCTTGCTTTCTATGGATTGTTGTGCTGCACTCCCGTCCCGCATGCTCTGTGTGGTGTATTGTGCTGCTGCAAACCCTGATGCCTGCCCTGCAGGGTCAGTTTGGTGCACCTCTACATGTCCCTCCTGTCCTCTGTTATCCAAGTCCATGTCCCTACCCCATTTCCTTCCATGATCCAATGTACCATACTTGCGAACAGTTTGAACTTGGTAAGAGGGAGATTTTGAAAAAAAACTGGGGTATTGATTTTCCCCTTTGAGTTACATTGAAAAAGAGGAGATTGTAGACAGGAGACAGATCAAATAATGCTCATTTGAGCTTAAAAACATTGGGCGTTTCCTGGCTGAATCAGGTCTGTTGGCATGTATGGTTGTACTACCATTGCCTCTTC
This sequence comes from Triturus cristatus, assembly GCF_964204655.1. NCBI lineage: Eukaryota > Metazoa > Chordata > Amphibia > Caudata > Salamandridae > Triturus > Triturus cristatus. The sequence continues at coordinate 678,825,911 of NC_140581.1, forward strand.
CTTCTGCCCACAATGGTCTATTACATTGCCACAGCCTCTCTTGCAAGTCCTGTATTGTTGGTTTGTTGCCCCTGCCCCCCTTTCCACTGCCCTCCATAGTCTGTTGTGCTGCCACGGCCCTTCCTGCCTGCTCAGTGTGGTTAAATTGTTGCCTTTGCACCCTCCTACCTGCCTTCAATTTTCAGAGTCCGTGCCCCTGGCCTCTGCCTCTCAACAGTATCCTAATGAACAACTAGATTGCTAACATTCTATATTTATTACAAAAGTGTGGAACGCCTGACGTCATCTTGATGTAATCAAAACTGTAATACCTAGAGCATTTCATTTAGAAATTACATATATGAGAGGGTCTTATTGGCATCAAAATTATGGTTAGTGCTCTAAAAGACTAAAATAAGGACATATTTTCTGAGTTTTCAAATAGCGACAAAGCGCTTTTAAATTATTTGTTATCTTTATGTTTTTTTATCCAGTTGACCACTTGATTAAATGTTGCACTTAGAGGAGAGGATGTGGTGTTACTTCCAGAACTGCAGACTTTGCAACTGGGGACCAGGTTGGAGTTTCTGCTTCAGCTCAACATTCTGTGATTCTGGTCAAATCACTTAGTCTCCTCATGTCTACAACCAAAATGAATTTGTTCTTGTGTGATGTAACCAATGCTCATGTAAAGCACTCCAATACCTGACAAGTCTGCACTATATAACACTGCAAAAACACAAAATAATAAGTGTTTTGCACACTTCTGTCATTGGGCTATATTTGGGCTACATCTGGGTGATTTTGGGCTACATTTGGACTCTTTTGTCTCCGGTGGCCATTTTGGGAGATTTATTTGTTATGAAGTTTCCTAATTTCCTCATGTACTGCAGTCTCCTCAGTAGGAAATGCTTTCAGTTTTTTACTTTGATTCCATCATGAAGGTATTCAGATATGTCACACATTTGCCATAAATTCTGAATGTTAGCACTCTAGTTGCTCATTGGATCACTGTAGTAAAACTACTGTTCACCATGGAAGTCTGCTCCTGGTATTAAAAGTGCATGTTTCAGTCTGCATGTCAGAATTTTTTAATGAAATAGAAGAGGATTTGAGAAGTCACTCAAAATGTGCCCTCATTTTCTTTCTTTATCATTAATCATAATTTCTATGGCAAAATGAACCCCCTCATTGTGTTCCTTTTTAAATTAAATGTTTTAAGTGTTACCAGTTTATTCCAATCAAGATGGCTTCAGGTGTGCCATACTTTTGTCATAATGAAGACAGTAAGCGCTCTAGTTGTTTTTAAGAACACTCTGGGACATTCTGTCATTGGGCTATACTTGGGCTACATCTGGGTGATATTTGGGCTACATTTGGGCTCTTTTGTCTCTGGTGGCCATCTTGGGTGACTTATTTGTTATGAAGTTTCCTAATTTCCTCATTTACTGCAGTCTCCTCAGTAGGAAATACTTTCAGTTTTTTACTTTGATTCCATCAAGAAGGCATTCAGATGTGTCACACATTTGCCATAAATTCAGAATGTTAGCACTCTTTTTGCTCATTAGATCACTGTAGTAAAGCTACTGCTCACCAGGGAAAACTGCTGCTGTTATTGAAAGTGCATGTTTCAGTCTGCATGTCAGATTTTTTTTATGAAATAGAAGAGGATTTGAGAAGTCACTCAAAATGTGCCCTAATTTTTCTTTCTGCAGCACTAATCATACTTTTTATGGAAAAATTAACCCCCTCATTTTGTTCCTTTTTAAATTAAATGTTTTAAGAGTTACCACTTTAATCCAAGCAAGATGGCTTCAGGTGTGCCATACGTTTATCATAAGTAGGACTGTTAGCGCTCTAGTTGTTCTTTGGAACACTCTGGGAAGCTGCAGTAGAACACAAAGGAATCAACTGACAGTCTCTGCCCTTGTTGGATGTACATGTTTTACTGAGAATGTCAGACTTCATTCTCACATGACTGAGAAAGATAATGTGAATTTGCTGAAAATATGCTCTCAGTTTAGCTTATAGATCACCTTCCAAACCTCTGTGGGAAAAGCATGAGAAAATGTTTTTCTCTCAATCATGATATCCCAGCAGAAGGCTTTTTCACATGGTGAAATCACCTTAGAGCATACCACAATTCCTAAAATGAGTATGGTACCATCAACAAATGATTTATAATGTAACTAAAGTCTTAAAACCTTCTATTAACTGCAATGCTTTTTAATGAGGTGCTATCATGTATATTGGTCCCAAGATGGCTGCCAACACTTCTTGGATGAAGTGCTGACAGCCAATCAGATCTCAGGATGAGATGTGTGGTTAGGCTCCGCCCACATATATATATGATTTTACTTTTGATTTTCTCAGGAACTACTGAACAGATTGACACCAGACCTGCAAAAGGCACTTCCCTGACCTGAGGACTACCTCTCTGCCAAATTTCAAGTAATTCTGTTCAGCTGTTCGGGCTGTACCTTGGACTAAAGGTCCCTATGGAAAAATGCATGGGGAAAACGTGTTTTGGGACCCCCCTTTTTTCTCGGCTCCCGCTTGACGAATCACCCCGAGACTTTCAGGGTAGGAGCGGAGCGGAGCGCCCCACCTATTTTGAAAATTTTGCGAGGATTCGTGAACCGGCGCCAATGTTATTCCAAATAGAATGTTGCAGATTTCCTATGGAAACACGGTCCTAACTATAACTATCTACTGGCGACCGCCAGTAGATAATATATATATATATATGTGATCAAGGCCTATCTGAGGCCGAAACGCATCATGGCGGTGCTGGACATACCTTTGAAATAAATTTCATGCACTGATACTGGGTCCGCTTCGTCCTTTTCTACTACTTTGAATACTGTGGCGAAGTTCCTGCATGTATATATATCTATATATATATTCACTGAAAAAAACATAGGTTTCACACATGTTATAGTTAGCGGAAATTTTACTGATAAAAAACCAATGAAATTGCCCCGTTATAGTTAGTGCTGGCAACTATAACTCACGCGACCGCAATCCTCTGCTGATGCTAATACTGTATTTAGACACTTATTTGCCCATGTCTTCTTCCATACATTTTTAGCTATACATATATTACAAATATTTTTTTTTTATAAAGACACATATGTCTTCAGCAGAAGATTGCGGTCGCGTGAGTTATAGTTGCCAGCACTAACTATAACGGGGCAATTTCATTGGTTTTTTATCAGTAAAATTTCCGCTAACTATAACATGTGTGAAACCTATGTTTTTTTCAGTGAATTTGCAAGGTTTTTTAAATGCTAATTCCTAACTATAACGTGTGTGAAACCTATGGTTTTTTCAGTGAATTTGTACGGTTTTTTAAATGCTAAGTTACTTTACGCCATTCGAGGCGTGCGCGCCCACTTAACGCAGTGCGTTCCGTGCACGGTTTTTATCAACTTTAATAAGCCCTGTACATTTGGTGGCCTTCGGCCACCAAAAGCACAGGGGGTGGGGTCAATGTGGATAGTGTTTTTTTTATTTCGATTTTATAATTTCATGTTGCCAAAATATAGTTTTTTTACTGATGTAATAAGCCCTGTACATTTGGTGGCAGACGGCCACCAAAAGCACAGGGGGTGGGGTAAGTGTGGATAGTGTTTTTTTGTTTTCTATTTTTTACCGTACGCTTACGGTAAGCGTACGGTTTGCGTACTCGGCGAAATTGCCGAAAAAAAAATAAAACCGTTTTTGCTCTTGGGGGATGTTTGGGGACTCCCTCAACATGACTATGTGGGAGGGAGTTGTCAAAACAGCCCCGTAACATGTTTTTGGGCATCATGTTTGATAAATAACACTCAGTGCGAGAGACAAAATGGCGGACGCCGCTTCCTGGTTTCGGCCGATTCGAATGTTTACTAAGATCTAAGAGCCAATCAGAATCGCGCTCGCGCACGCCACTGTACGCGTACGGTAAGCGTACGGTAAGCGCACCGTAAGCGGGCTCAGATATATATATTGATTTAAAGGCTATTTTCTCAGAATCTACTGAACAGATTTATACCAAACCTACAAAAGGCACTTCCTTGACCTACGGACTACCTCTCTGCCAAATTTCTAGTAATTCTGTTCAGCCGTTCGGGCTGTAGCTCGTTCTAAAGGTCCTATGGAAAAATGCATGGGAAAAACGCGTTTTGGGACCCCCCTTTTATCTCAGCCTCCGCTTGACGAATCCCCCCGAGACTTTCAGGGTAGGAGCGGAGCGTAGCGCCCCACCTATTTTGAGAAATTCGCGAGGATTCATCGACCGGCGCCAAAGTTATTCAAAATAGAATGTTGCGGATTTCCTATGGAAAAGGGGTCCTAACTATAACTACCTACTGGCGACCGCCAGTAGGTAATATATATATATATATATATATATATATATATATATATATATATATATATATATATATATATATATATATATATATATATATATCTCAAGTCCACAGTTACCCAAAGGTGCGGGCACACTCCCAGTCAGCACGTTCAATTCGAGGCAAGAAGCAGACATCACCCAACGCCTGCAGAGCCTGACGCGTTTCTGGACTAACAGTATTCCATATGGCGAGCTATTAAGAATTAAAAGAAACTGTACTCGAGAGGGCGATTACCGCTCAGACGCAGCTGACAGTGAAGCCAGATTCCTCACGCGGGGATACTCAAAAGCCATACTATGCAGCGCCAGACGCAAAGTAGATACAAAGGATCGAATTGAGCTCATGAGTGGTTCCTCTACAACCAAACAAAAGAAAGAACAATCTATATCATCTTCTAATATGGATTGTAGAATGATCACCAGTTTTGCTAGTAACCATAATGCCCTTAGACAAATACTAAAGAAAAACTGGCACATTCTGAAATCTGATCCAGTGATTGGGGAGGTTTTACCCAGGGCACCACACTTATCATTTAGGAAAGCTAGGTCATTACTAGACCATTTGGTGCAAAGCCATTTTTCTACCCCAATTGAATTGCACGTGCTGACTGGGAGTGTGCCCTGCACCTTTGGGTAACTGTGGACTTGATATATTCTGGCCAATCCGGCCGGGGGGCTGCACCACCGCAAACCATAGCGGCTCCGCTGCAAGTGTGGAAATCAGCAGAGAGGACGAATCTGGCATAGATTTGAACGGGTGAGAACTCAGCGGATACACCCGTGATGTTTTTCAATATTTTACTGGATGCCTGCCACCAGCCCACTGGGGTGTCATGAAAGAGACTACTGGTCCCAACTACAATTGGTTTATTTACTCACCTGAGTTTGATTGTTGGAACAATAAAATGGGAGAAATACTGGAGTCTTGTGGTTGGCAGTCGCTCAGCATGCAGAGTAGCCTCAGATGAAGGGCGTAGTCCCGAAATGCGTCAGGCTCTGCTGGCATTGGGTGATGTCTGCTTCTTGCCTTGAATTGAATGTGCTGACTGGGAGTGTGCCCCGCACCTTTGGGTAACTGTGGACTTGATATATATATATATATATTCAAACAATGACCCTCCTCCACGGTCACGGATGAGACGCACACTGGGGAGATTATTCAGGAAAATGTATTGTTTCACCTCACGACCACGCACCAGACAGACGCGTTTCGGCTTGCGCCTTCCTCAATGTCTGTGTGGTTTAAAAAAGCAAACATATTTGAAGAAAATATACAGTCAACATAATAAGAAGGAAGCAGTCAAAATAATCCAATGACATAGAAGAAGTCCTCTTCTAGTCCATATACTCCGTGATTAAAATTCGGCCATCTTGGAGTTGTGTGATTAAAGTTCATGTTATGAGGCAGTGAATATCAAACGTACTGGCGTCCTTAAGGTCCAATTGCGATTTCTTGATTGAGCCCTCATCTTAGCTATACAAGGGATCACCATGAGATGGAAGTCCCCCCGCTGCCCTCCATTAACATTATGGCAGGAAGATGTGATACGATGGTGTGGGGCTGAGAACGCGGCTATTAGATGTGAGGAGGTGAGAGGGCTCAAAAACACCCAATCTCCCTAGATTGGGACCGCATGCTAGAAGTTTTTTGACATTTATATTTTACACCTGGGCCTGTCACACCTACCCCATAGTACACACATAAGGCCCCAACATATGCGACGTCAATTAAGTGGGGTTATCTTGCCGCCCGTACACTGCGGCACTAACAACAGGAATCAAGAGATCCTAGATAGAGGTACTGTAATGGGCTGTAGGACACAATACCGAAACACAGACCAAGAGAGAGGGAGGTGGTGGGGTTCGTATGTAAAGGTAATAGTTTAAATTGCATTTCAATTGTAACTGTTGTAGGCAATACTTACGTAGTATTCAAGCAAACATTATTGGCCGTACATATGACCAGTCTGCATCCTGTTGACTCATGAGTCGTGCTCAATTGTATAACCATATAAGATAGAATATGTTCAATGGAGATGTTTCAACAAAAACAAAATGAACATGCCAAGATGTATTTAATTTTGCCAGTGTACTGTGAATTGGTGTGCAATAATGTTTGTTATTAAAAAAATGAGGCAGTGAATATATATAGCATCATCCATAACGTGAACAATAAAATCAATGTATTTAATTAGCACATTTGTTCACACAAATCATTGGATAAGATTATTCTGCCCTGAATGGGCATACAATCCATATTTGGCATTTCAATTCATAATTCCACTCTAAAGTTGTCTCCTATAATTATGCCCTGAATGGGCCTATGATTTATTTAAGACATCCTAGTTTAGTGGAAAGTCAAAATCAGCCATAAAAGTTTCACATATTATCCCTGCAAAATAAATGTTAACAAAATATCATAAACTATTCCACCACTCATACTTGCTCACTTACTATTGGCCCCTGATCGTCTCGTTTATGGAATGTGAACCCATAATTCCTCTTCATTATTCAAGCCTTGTGGGGCTTTGGTTTGTAGTTCAACAACATACTTGGACTCTAGGTTCCATAACTTTTTAGTTCTGTCTCCCCCTCTTTCCTCCCTGGGAATCTGATCTAGACAGAACAATTTTAGCAGATTCTGAGTGCTTTTGTGCTTTTCGAAAAAGTAAAGCGCCACAGAATATGTTTCATCATGGTTTTTTATTCCCCCTCATTTGCTCCAAGATTATTTTCTTGGTGGGGTGAATTGTGCTGCCTACGTATTTCTTGTCGCAAGGGCAGATTAGGCAGTAGACAGTGTAATCTGAGCTGCAGTTCATTAATTTGTTTTTTGTTGTTTTGTTGTTTTGTTTTTCTGCTTGGAACTTCAAACTCTTTTATCTTTTTGCTGTTTTTACATGCTTTGCATCCCATGCAAGGGAAGAAACCCTTAACTAGATCTTTTCTTTTATGGGCCTTAGGGGCCTTCGAAAAGTGGCTTCTCGCCAGGTGATCTTTAAGGGCAGGACCCCTCCTATATGTGATCAGATGATTTTGGGAAATATGCGGTCCCAAGATAGTGTCTGTTCTTAAAATCTTCCAATGTTTTCAGAAAATTTTAAACACCTCGGATGAGCTAGTGGTATATTCAGTGATTATTCTTATTCCACTGTTATTTTCTAGAAGCCCATCTGTGTTTTCTGATTTATTTATTAACAGATCTTCCCTCTGTAATTTCAAGGATTTTCTCAATGCCTCATTTAATACCCCTTTGGTATATCCTCGCTCTCTGAATCTCCCAAAGTCTTCGTCTCTAGATTTCTCAAACTCACTCGTAGTGAAGCAATTGCGTTTAATCCTAGATTTCTCCCCATAGGGGACAATACTGATGACGACACTGTGGGGATGGACACTCTTGGCATGTACTGTGCTATTTCCAGCCGTTGGATTTCTATAAAGTGTGGTCTGGAGAGTGTTATCTTCGAAATGGACTAGTAAATCTAAATATGGGACCTGAGTGGGGCTGATACATTCAGTGAACCTCAAATTAAGATCATTGTAGTTGAGAGCCGCTACATATAGAATAGCTTCCTCGTGCGACCCCTTCCAAATAATGAAGAGGTCGCCTATGTAGCAAGCCCACAACGCAACTTTGTCCAGCCATTTTTCATTTGGTCCTGCCCAGGCCACATGCTTCTCCCACCAGCCCACGAATAAATTTGCGTAACTGGGGGCAAAGCACATGCCCATGGCTGTTCCCTGTTCTTGTCTGTACATATCTCCTAAAAAAAGAAAGATGTTATTCGTCAGACAAAATTATATTAATTCTATCAACATAATGTTATGTTCAAAATATTTCAGATTTCGTTTCTCAAGAAAAAATTGAACGGCCTTAAGTCCCTTTGTATGTTCAATACTAGTATAAAGACAAGTTATGTCCAATGTTATTAGCAACATATCAGGTTCCCATTCAATGTTAGTTATGATTCTCAAAAAATCCTTGGTGTCTTTCACATAGGAGCTTAGGTCTTTAACTAAGGGTTTAAGAAAACAATCAATATACACTGAAGCATTCTCTTATAGGCTATTTTTTGAGGACACAATGGGCCGTCGCGGTGGATCTGTGTGATTTTTATAGACTTTCCGAAGATGATAAAAAGTTGGCAATTCTGGAAATACGCTGTGCATGAATCTAAAACATTGTTCCCCCAAAATTCCTTTTTTCTTTCACTTTTTCAAGATGTCACAGAAATCTTTGATGCTTGTCTCATATATTTTCGTGGTACTATTTTATAGCACTTTCAGTTGTCTCCAGGCTTCCTTCTGGTAAGCTTGTTTGTCCATAATAACTACGTTTCCGCCTTTGTCTGAGGCTTTTATTTCTATTCCATCATAATTTTTCCAATCCATTACTGCTTGCCATTGACTCTTCGTTAGAATTTCTTTTGTTAGGTTTGGGCCCTTTGATTGTAAATTTTTAAGTTTGTCAATTACTAATTCATGGAAGTTGTCAATTCCGTCATGGGGCATTTGTGGAATGAAATGTGATTTGATATTTAGGTTACTCCGTGCCCCTGTCTGTATGACCCCCACTTGCTGCAGAAGCCTCATTTACATCCGGTATGTCATCATCTATCTCTAATTCCCTCGTTGCTCCTAAAGTTTTGAGATCCATTCCAGTGAGGGGATTAATATTTTCCGCACTGCTCGATATTGCTCCTATAGGTTTCTTTGGACGGAGCAGATGTAGTTTCTTTAATTTAATTTTTCTTACGAATCGATAAAGATCAATACGTGTGTTTGCGTAGTCAAATTTTGCTGTTGGGCAAAATGTTAATCTCAATTCCAAGACTTGAGTATCCTCCAATGTAGGTTGTCTTTTCGATAGGTTGACAATTGTTTGCTTAACTACCATGTCCATCTGCCCCCCCATTTGCTTCGGGTAACTCTCTGATTGGGAGAAGTGACTTTTTCCTTTTCTCCCCCTTCTTGTCTTGCGATGTTTTTTTCTGGGGGATGTGTCCGTTGTGTCAGATGTTGTTTTGCTTGCCTCAATAGGTTTCACACATGTTATAGTTAGCTGGACATTTCACTCGTAAAAAACCATTGAAATTCCCCCGTTATAGTTAGTTCAGCTAAATATAACTCTCGCGACCGCAATCCACTGCCGATGACGTCACATATTACATCACTATATTCACTAAGATACTGTTAATAAGTCAGTTATACAATTAATTTTACAAAAAAAACATCCATTTAGACACTTATTTACCCATTTATACTTCCATTAACCTTTAGATATACATATATAAAAAAAAATTATTTTTCAGAAAGACACATATTCACTGGATGATGTCATCAGTGATGTAATCAGTGATGTCATTTGAGATGTCATCAGTGATGTCATGAGTGATGTCACTGACCATGTCATGAGTGATGTAATATGTGACGTCATCAGCAGTGGATTGCGGTCGCGCGAGTTATATTTAGCTTAACTAACTATAACAGGGGAATTTCAACGTTTTTTTACGAGTGAAATGTCCAGCTAACTATAACATGTGTGAAACCTATGGTTTTGTCAGTGAATTTGCAAGGTTTTTTAAATGCTAATTCCTAACTATAACATGTGTGAAACCTATGATTTTTTAAGTGAATTTGCAAGGTTTTTTAAATGCTAACTCCTAACTATAACGTGTGTGAAACCTACGTTTTTTTTAGAGAATTTGTAAGGTTTTTTAAATGCTAATTTATGTATGTATTATTATATTTTTTATATATTTATTTTACAATAAACTACCTATGTATATAGTTATAGATTGACTGTATCCTGTAATATGGAATGGCTCGTTTAAAATGTTTGTTTTTTTTAAGGGTTTTTCACCGTGTGCGCACCCCGCGATTTTTTGAAAAAAAATAAAATGTTTTTTTCACCCTTCGGGGTCCTTCAGGGACACCCTGACAAAGGCTAGGGGGTCAAGAACTCTCTACCCTGCCCCCTTTTCACGTTCTCCACCTTTCTTTTTCACTGCCACACACAAAATGGCGTCCGACACTTCCTGATTTCGACCGATTCGAATGTTGACTGACATCTAACCACCAACTAGAATTTCGCTCGCGCACGGCACCGTGCGCGCACGGTGCGCGCATATAGATATTTATGTACTTTAAACTGCAATTTTCTCAGGAACCACTGAACAGATTGACACCATATATGCAAAAGGCACATCCCTGACCTAATGACTACCTCTTTGCCAAATTTCAAGTAATTCTGTTCAGCCGTTCGGGCTTAACTTCGACTAAAGGTCCTATGGGAAAATGCATGGGGAAAACGTGTTTTGGGACCCCCCTTTTTTTCAGGGTAGGAGCTGAGCGGAGCGCCCCATTAGTTTTGAAAATTTCGCGAGGATTCGTCAACCGGCGCCAAAGTTATTCAAAATAGAATTTTCAGATTTCCTATGGGAACTCGGTCCTAACTATAACTATCTACTGGCGACCGCCAGTAGATAATATATATATATATATATTCCTCCAACCGGTTTCTCGTATGAGCTTGTGTGGTGCTCAGAAAGCGGTGCGTAGCTCCTGCGGTTGAAACCAAAACCGCTACTCATTTTCTGCAAATATCCTGGTTCCCCAAGAAAAGTGGGCCGCACTCATCACAGGTCGCATTTAAGTTATTTATTTTCCATTTTCGTCAAGCATCAAGTAAATTTCCTTGGCATCACAGACGATGTATTCCAAATATAAATATATATATATCATCCTCCAACGCCCTTCGTTAGAACGCCAGCGCTCCTCTTCTGGTGCGGTGCGGATTTTCTCCTGCAGGGCAGCCGGTAATTTCATATTAGCAGTCATAGCCATGCCCAATGTGTTTCGGTTCATGTCTCGAACCGTGATCACAGGTAGTTTACCCGTGATCAAGGTTCGAGGCACGAACCAAAACGCGTATGGCTGCTAATATGAAAGAAAGCAACTTCAAACACAGATTGCGAGAGAGTGCGTTTTAAAAAAAACAAAATGAGCTCAGAGGTTACTTGTTGTGATATAGATATATATACGTTTCTCGTTGATGTAACAGGTCAAACGCCCGACGCGTTTCGGTGCAGCCGCACCTTGATGCACCGAAACGCGTCAGGCGTTTGACTTGTTACATGCCAAATTAGAATAAAACTTTTTTGGCGTGTATGGAATTGGGCTGGAACATCCTTTTTGTCATTATCGACGAGAAACGTTTCGTTTTATTGAGGATTCGAGCCCTCGATCCAGCCCACCGCCATTGGTGGCAGAAAGACTCGCAAACAAGTTTTTGAATATATATATATATATATTTGAGGTTAAGGTTAGATCATCCTTCAGGTACAATCTCGCACTGGAAAACAGACGAAGCGAACCCGTTAGATGGTGCAAAATTGTTTATTTAATGCCCGACACCACCACCACCATGACGCCTTTCAGCCCACGTGGGGCCTTGATCACATGACACGGATGAGGAAATGAAATGCTTTTAAAGTGCAAGTGGATGACGTGCTGCCTAGAAATCACTGATGGACATGGAAAACATACTATGCATGTGCAGTTAGTGGTTCCAGTCCTGAGTGCTCCTAATACATGTAAAATACAGCAATTCAGAACAGTAATCAAGCATCTTGTGTTAAGTTATCACACTAGAAGAGCAGCAAATAGAATAAATATCTAAAAACACATAAATATTTAAATAAATAAATAAATATATAGATAAATAAATGCGTTTAAATATAATTCCAATATCATACTGTTATGCTGAAAGATGACTCATGACAGGGCAATTCTAAACCCTGTTCATACTAGCAGAAATATATAGCAGCTTATAGAAAGGGTTTTTAAAACAAAATTATTTTATAAAACACCTCTTGTCCCATAGGGTAGCAGCATTTTAAATGTTTGTGTGAGTCTCACAGGATACCTCTAGCGATTCCATGATATATTGGGGGAGGAGATTAAGCCCATGTGGGCCATCTGATATAAAACCACCCTTATCAGAATGACACTGTACAAACTGCATAAGCAGTACATTTATAAAATAAAGTGCAAACCAAGTGCAAAATCTAATAAATTGCTTAATATAGTTACATAAATACTAATTAAAACCAATTACAAGGAGATATGAGGCAGCTAAAGTGTACAACTATGTCATATTGACCTAGTGAAGATAGGTAAAAAAATCTTCACTAGCATTCAATCCATTGGGTGCTTTGCAGTCCATAAGTACGACATGCCTTGTCTCAAGTTTACGTAATTGTGCTTCACGATCCCCACCCCTTCTCTGTGGTGGGACTGTGTCAATCACAAAGTATTTCAGACCAGTGGGATTTTTAGCATGGTGTTCCTCAAAATGTCTTGCCACTGGATACGCGGTATCGCCGTTGGTGATGGCCTGTATGTGCTGGAGTATCCTCTTGTGGACCTGAAGCTTAATGCTCCCTACATAGCGCAGGCTACATGGACACTCCAGCACATAAACCGCGTATTCAGTCTTGCAAGTCAGTTTGCTCTGTATACGAGTAGGTGTATTACTGAGGGGAGTCGTGTATTCTGTTTTGCTCACCCCATTCTTACAGACTTTGCAAACGGAGCATTTAAGAAAACCCTTACTACTGTTAAGCCATGAACTGTTAATTCTAACCTCTGGGCTGCTGGAGACTAAATAATTGCTAATGGATTTTGCCTTCCTGTGGGTGGTACTCGGTGAATGGGGCAAATGATTTCCCAAAACGGGATCATTGGCAATAAGTGCCCAATTCTTATTCACAATTTTGCGAATACTTTGATGCTGACTGTTATAGGTTAGAATAAGCCGGGTTTCATTCTGCTCCGTTTGCTCCTTTTCCTTTTTACCTGTCAATGCCAACGATCTACCGGAATTATTTACTTTGCTTATTGCCTTGTCTACCAATTCTAGGAGATAGCCTCTTCTCAGAAATCTATCCCTGCACTCGTTCTGAGCCTCTACACAATCTTGATCAGTGCTACAGATCCTCATAATGCGTAGCATTTCTCCATATGGTGCGCTTCCGATCAAATGTGCAGGACGGTGACTGGAGGCATGCAATAAAGCATTACCGGCTGTTGGTTTACGATACATTTTAGTTTGTAGTTCATTATGCTGAATAAAGATTTCTACATCAAGAAAGCATATCAAACTATTTCTGATCTGACTTGTAAACCCAAGATTCAAGTTGTTTTTGTTAAGGTTCTCAATGAACTGCAAAGCATCACTCTTAGTTCCATTCCCGATAATGAGAAGGTCATCTATATATCTAAACCATTTCACAACATTATTCAACATGATATCAGGAAAGGTGGGTATGAGGACCAGTTCCTCCCAGTACCCCATATGCAGACAGGCGTAGCTAGGGGAGAAACAAGCACCCATAGCCACGCCCCTGACCTGCTGGAACACCTGATTGGAGAATAGAAAGAAATTATTTTACAGACATAATTTGATCATGGTCAATAACATTCTGTTGTGTTCATAGAAATTGATAGGTCTCATGTTTAGATAATATTCAATCGCTCCCAATCCATCCCTATAATAGATACTGGTGTACAAGGAGGATACATCTAAAGAGATTAGATGCTAACCAGTTTACCAATGCACTCCTTGCAATTTCTGCAATAAATCACCAGTGCCCAAAACGAACGAGGAGAGTTTTCTGACATGATCCTGCAGGAAAAAGTCAACATACTTGCTCGTGTTCTCCATAATACTGTTACAGGCAGAGATAATAGGCGCCCAGGTGGCTTTACAGTATCTTTATGGATCTTAGGGATTAAAGAGGAATGCTGAGAGAGAGCCAGAACGAGAGAGCATGGCGGAAAGGAAAGAGATACTGAAATAGAGAGATTGGTAAAAGAAATAATAGTGAGAAGAAACTTAGACATGGGACTAGGAAATGGGTGGAGAGAATTTTGAATGTGAGAGAAGCAAGGACCATTCAAGGAATGGGAGCAAAAGAGATTCATGGAGAGAGAAAGCATGAGAGAGGGAGAGAGTTAAAGATTAAAAAAAATTGAGAAATTGCAGAGATAAGGAGAGAAAGCAGATGAAAGAGAGAAGGTCAGAGGAAAATAGGTAAAAGGCGAGAAGATGAGAAGGAAAGTGGAACATGACGGACAAGAAAGGAAGATGAGAAAGGGAAGAAAAGTGAAGTCATGTAGGCAGCCAAGGATGCAAAGTGAGGCTAAAGAGGAAAAATGAGGAGGGTTGACCCACACTGTCACTCTGGGAAGCAGACCTCGTACACTGCACCAGGAATCAGCTTCCCAGCCATGTCGCCATCCTGCAGCAATCGCAAAGATGTTCATAAAGAGAAAAATTCCAAATTTTGTGCAATAGCAGTTATTTTTCATAAATATGTGTTACAAATGAAGCATTGAGAGTACGGAGTGTGTTCAGAATGAACTGACTCTCAGATCCAACACCATTTATTCATGAAGCTCCTGCAAGACCTCTTTCCAAAATGCATCCTGCCAACTATAGGTATGTTTTAAGGTCTCGCCTAGGCAGCCCTTGCTCTGTCCACTTTCTGTCCATCTTTTTTTTTTTTGAAACCGTTTATTGCAATCTCAAGAATATACAAGTATGGGCCTACAACCTTTCGGCCGGCCGCTAGAATGACAGGAGCATATGACATACGTACAAAAACACTTGGCGTTGCAAAGGAGCAAAATAGGAGGTACCAGCGTCGTGGGCCACATCACTCTGACCCCACAATACGGTTTCATTTTATACAAACAACACAAAAACCACACCCGCAAGGCAACCTGCAATCAAAAGTAACAGCACGTGCTCCCCGAATGGGGGACCCCAGCCATCCACAGGAGTCTAAAGAGGGGAAGGGGAACAGATCGAGGATCTGTCCATCTTTTTAATTGGCTCCTGTCACTGTCCTTTGTAAATGGTGGCTTTTCATTGGTCAATAGGCTTAGTAGCCCCTACTTAGTACCACCTTTTCTCTTCTTTCAACCCCCCATGAGGACACCCCCTGTTACATGTATTATTACTCTATATGTTTGAATTGCAGCCTCAGGGCACTATTTTCTTACACAGCAGGCAGGACACACTCTCCCGCAAAGCTTTTTTTTTGTCATGTACCAAGTGTGACACACCTCGGCTGGCATAATGGCAGCCGTGCCTTTCTTTTATTATGTTCAGCACCTTCCGGAGTTGCATGCCTTTTTTTCCGTTTATTTTTCTTTTGTTAAAATGGCAGCACCTGCGCTTTAGCTTTAAACATCTTAAGCTAAATTGGGTGCATTGCGATTGCTTCAAAAGTAAAGAGATAGATTTTGTTTTTCTATTTCTATACATTTGAAGCAATAGCGTCATCCGTGCTTTAGCTTAAAATGTTTAAAGTTAAAGAGCAGGTGTGGCCATTGTAACAAAAGTAAATAAATAGAAAAGAGCAAGTGGCTGCCATTTTTTTCTATTTATTTACTCTTGTTAGAATCACGGCAACCATGCTTTAGCTTTAAACATCTTAAGCTAAATTAGGGGTGCCGCGATTGCTTCAAAAGTAAAGAAACAGACAAAATGTTTTTGTCTATTTCTTTACTTTTGAAGCAATTGTGGCACCCGCGCTTTATCTTAAGAAGTTTAAAGCCAAAGTGCAAGTGCATTGATTGCTTTGCAATGTAATAGCCATGCATTACTGAAAGTTTGAGCAATATTATTAGCAACGCCAATAGCTCAAATTTTCAGAAATGTAAGACCTATTGCATTGAAAAGGCTTGTTACTTTATTACAATGACCTGCATACTAGACTATATAAGAGCAATTGATAAAATTTCCAGATTTACAGCACTGCAGCAACCAGAAGATGTGCTTTGCCAAGGTAAAAAAACAAAAATATAAATGATAGGGCAAATGTGCTATCAATTTGCACAGGTTGTGCCTTAAAAGCGACCAAACCCGGTGCAAATTCGGATTTGTGTTTGAAAGTAGGCCTAAAGTAACTGTTATACGGAGGATTCCTATGAATTTAGTAGGAGCGTGTATTTAGATCAACAAAACCTCATAGTACAGGGCTGAGTCTTCTTACATAGTCAGTAAATTTTGATTTGTTTGGCTAGCTCACAGTACCACATCTAGGGGCATATTCTCAAGGATCTATCGCTGAGTTATTGGCACTTTATCTCAGGCCATTTCACCAGTTTACCTGTGATAGCAGCCCAAAAAGACATCGCCACAGATGAGCCTGGCAACACCACTCCGCAACATTCACAACGACCAGCCAGATCTGCGATAAGATCCCAAAACAGGCGATAAGGCGCTTAGCAGCAGGAATCTAAAACCTGCTCTGACCTGGTGTAAATTCGGACGACAACCTGCACCAGAAAAGGGAGCCCAGCCCACAGCCACACCTGAAGAACAACAGATGGCATAGAGACACTGACCATGCATCCCGGAGCCCCAAGAGGGCAACAACACCTACCTCCTCCACCCCCAGGACCCGCCCCACCCCACGGCCCTACTCCGGGCACCCCCCTCAGACAAAGATATGTCACATCAACGTTACAAAATCATGAACAAAACAAGTAGCCTGATGTCGCACAATTACAACACCTAACATACATGTGTGGTCAGAAAGAGGAGAATCATACATTCATCTTAGAATCTCCAAATAATTTGTTTCATTCAGAATAAACACAAAACAACTATTCTGAAAAGTCAGGACAATCTGCATGTCACAGCCTGCAAGACAAAATCCTGCACAAGAAGGTGTGTCATGTGCTCATCAAAGGACAAAGAGAGAGAGCGAAAGAGAGAGAGAGACAGAGATAGAGAGAAAGAGAGATAGAGAAGGAGAGAGGGAAAGACAGAGAAAGACAGAGAAAGAGAGAGATTGTACAAGGAGTGCAAGGACAATCGGGCTCTTGGCACATACATGCCAACTGCTATGTGTGTATCACTATTGGTGCACACTAAGTCTAAGGCCTGCCATCAATTGCAATGCGAAGGCCACATCACATTTAAAAAATGCAAGCAGTAGTCAGACTAATATTAGAGATGAAAGCTTCTTTGTCCCAATACACAAGGCGGAAGGGCATCTGAACTTCTGACCTTTTTTTTTAATGTGGCTGGCGCCCCCTGCGAGAGATACCATACCAGATCTTGACGACTCCCACACCACGAACTGCGCTAATGAAAGACCAACTTGTCCACACCCCACACACACTTGTCCCTGCTTGAGGTATACCTGCATGGGATGCCCTTGACACATAAGTTTTAAAAAAAAACATATGTCCAAACGTTGCAAACAGATAGGACTCCTTGCTCCTAGCTGTGGCATATCTTCCACATAACTACCGCCGGTCAGAAGAGTGCCGGTGCTATGAGACCAGCAAACGCAATGGCAGGCAATACCGGGCACATGCACAACCCCTGTCACACATGGAACTATACCGTGCACAAATGCTGCATCTGTTGGGATCACTGCCACTGGCAGTGTTGCGCATCAGTTGCCGACTGAGTTTCCATCTTGCATACGTCACCTGCATCCAGCCCAGGTTCCACTGTCGATCATGCACATTCGAGTGGCCCATGGATGTCTGCCTACCAAACACAACGGTACCTGAAATGGATTATGACTTGTGTGTGCGCCCCCTGTTGGCCCACGAACAGGAGTGTAACCGGGATACCCGTAAATGGGATGCCTTGATCTCTGGCGTATGTGCTGGCAGTTGTGCATGGGAGATTGCACAACTCCTCATGTGCAGTGAGCACATCTAGGCGCTCCCAAATTGAGCTTTGTGGCGGATTGGTGAAACGGCTTGGATGGAGCACAGCTGCCCGGACCAGTTAATGTATTGGCTCTCCCTTGTGTTCCTTGAACTCGACAACAACGTACTCTTGGAACAGATTGCCCATGAAGCTGAGCTCGCATTCATGGACGAGTAACTACGTTCCTGCAGCCACAACTGATTGTCACCCGCAGCACAGGTCCCCACACCCTGTTGCATCTTGGAGGAATGGTCCCATATCCTACCACAACAGTGGACATGTCTGCCTTCACCTAGACTCAGAATGCAAGTGCGTGGACCTGCGTGTGTGTACACACACCTGTGCAAGGTGATGCAGTCCCATGGGTGGAGCTGCACAGCGTAATTTGGTAACGTTTCAAAATCGGACATACTGCTGGGGGAGAGAACACACATGGCAATGTAGTACGACATGTGACCTTGTAGAACCCTTTCACCTGCTCACTGTCAGCAGAGCAAACAGTCGGCGCAGTCCGTTGGTACAGCACTATGCAGATCCCATGGGCTGAGAGTTGTGTCCCCGACACGGGGCAATGAGCAGACGCCAAACATCACATGACTCGTCCAGCAAGGCAAGTTGGGCTGAGCGCATTGCCATCAGTAATGATTTGTGTTCATTTTTGCCTCCCCATTTCTTGCACCTCAACATGTTCCTATGCTGCCTGTAAGTGTCTGAAGCATTGGTCTGCATGTTGTACCCCTTGCCTTGCCCGTACTGGCACACACATGTAATAAAGTCTACGCAACTTCACTAGTGTTCAACTGTGATGAGTGTTGATTAGGATGACAAATCGTGTGCCTTAATGAGTATTGTCCGTACACAGGGAGGGACTGACTGACACCTGTACAATGGGGGTGGGTCTCTATTGACACCTCCACCTCTGTGAGCCAGACATTGTGGTTGGGATAGTTGCTGGCAGACCTGTGCACTTACGTGTCTTCAGCAATATGAGTATGGTGTCCAACTTCTTGCCATGTAGATCAATGTTATCCATCAAACAGACTGTGTCCACACAGATGTGTGTGAGTAGGTATGCGAAGAGACGTTCTGTTGTCACATGTGATGGGGACAGCACTTTAGGCCTGCTACCGATTGTGACATTCCTACACACAGTCCTATTTAATACATGGACGTGGGCCTACGTTGGGGTCTTGTGAGATTGTTGTTCATGTGCAATGAGGCCACAGTTAGTTCACACCTTCACAGTCATCTAATTGGCCATGTGGTTCAGGGTCAGACATGCGCATTGATGTCATTTCCCAGGGTGTACCTTGTAGTGCAATCAATGTCCCTACATTCACCCATACTTTTATACTTGAGTGAACATAGACATGACACATCTGTGTGATTTGGAATGTTTTATTCACATTCTGGGGAATGTCGGGGCTGGAGCAGTACATGGCCATGCCAAGCCCACATTACATGGGTTCCCAGTGGTGGGCCAACCAGAGTCCTTTGGAGAATAAAAAGTTAATCTGAAGAGGAAGAGTTCAGTCCACAGCCCAATTGCTGTGTCATTGTTAACCAGAGCAGCTATGGCAGTCCATGTTGTGGTCCTGGTGAATGTCGCAGAGTGTTTTGGGGGACAGTGGGAGGTGCTGTTCCAGGGCATGATGCATAGGGCTGAACCAGGCAGGGACAGGCCATATGGCGGGGATGGATGCTACTACCTCCTTCTTCACACAGTCATTACCCTCCACATCTTACTCCACTGAGATGTCCTCTGTGTCCGTTGTGTCAGGTGTGTGTGGTGGTGTTATGGCTGCATCACTATGTGCCACTGACACATCAGGGTGCGAAGGTGATAGAGCTGCATCACTGTGTGCCACTGACACATCAGGGGGTGGAGATGTGTGTTGATGTTCCTGCAGTAGTTATCTGTGACAGGCTCAGTGGCAGCAATGGCATGATGAGGAACTGCAAGGCATGGAAGATCCCAGCTACATCTCGCTGGTGTTCAGCCGTGGCAGCCATACTTCCAGCATGCATCGGCTCCATGGTCTCCATTGTCCTCCGCATCTGTGCCAACTCTGTGCTGTCATCGCTGGAGCCCTGATTAGACAGTTCTTGTATCCAAGTAATGGCCCCAGCAATGTCAGCCAAGGATTGTTGGAGAGCAGGGTGCGGACAACGGGTGTCCGCTAGGGACTGTAAGTGGTCCCTGATGGGACTCAAACACCCACGTATGGCATCGAGTTTGGCTGCCACGAGGTCGAACCCCACCCTCAGCTGATCAGCCATCTCCTCCTGGCACCCTAACACACGGCGTTGAAATTCCATGTGTTGGTTGTGGGGGTCCTGGGAGCCAGCCGTGGTGGTGTGTTCTTCCTGCTGTGTGGTCTGTGCAACCAGTGGGGTCACCTCGATGCAGCTGGGCTGCCCTGCTCCTGGGGGTGGGGTGCAGATGCTGTCCATTAGCCGTTGGAGGGTGTCTGAGAAAATGTGCAGGGTGTCCTCTTCATCATCACTGAAGAGATGTGTGGTCTGCTCTGCAGGAGGTGTTGATTGTCCCTCTGAAATGTAAAGGGGAGATGCAGGTTAACAGTGTGTTCCATGTATGTTGACACATTGTAGATGTTTGCATGCAGACTGCATGACAATGTACATTGTGACTGTTTTGGTGAAGCTGGCTATTTGTTGGAAGACAGTGGACATTTCGACTACATGACGGATGTGTGGTTGTACTCGTACATTATCATCTCACAGTTTCATGCAATGCCAGATGTGATTGGCCAGTTTCTGCGCACAAGCGACACCAGTTGTGTCCTCTGTCCTGTAGTGTAAGTGTTGCACTTTGTACCACATTTGTCGTCAATGTTGATGTGCTGTGATTGCCATGTGTGTGTGCTGCATTGTGGGAGAGTCACCCCTGCAGCTCTGATTTAGCGGCCCCTTATCCCTTTGAGGCGGTGTGCCTTTGACTTGTGTGCTTTTTGGGTGCTGGGATGTTTGCGACTAGGGTCATTTGTGCTCTTGGACAGATTTTGTACTCTTGTACATTGTATGTCTGCAGATGTGTCTTTGACGTCATGGTTTGTAGGTGCACGTGGATGTGTCAGAGAGTGACCTGCTCCTTTACGGATGGGGTCCACACTCAGCCACCTCAATGTCGTCTCATGCCCCATGTCATATATACTGACTGCAGCCATGCTATCAGTCATGCAGTGTCACTTGCATTGTCAGTGTGGCTCACAGAGCCGCTGCTTTTCTGGATTCTGCAAATGTGCATGGGTAGGTTGTGGCATTGGTGATATGGAGGGGGGCCCATTTTTGCACATAGTGGACGGGGGCCTACTTGGTGTTTCTATGTGTGCTGCAGTGTGCCAAGGGTATCAGGGACATGTTCCACAATCATTGTGCATGTGCAGTGTGCTACACATGATTGTGCATCTGTGCCATTGTGCCCATCTCCCTCCGACCCCCCAGTCCCTGGTCGTTACTCACCCTGTTGCTGCTGGGTCAGGTCATATCGAGCTGTGTCCAGACCCCCAACTCCTGCCACCAACTCTACACTGATGACTGTGGCCACCATTTCCTCCAGCTCATCCAGCTCCTCCTGTGGCGCAGGACTCTCCCCTCCAGTCGCCTTTGCTGCCTTCCTGTTGGCAGCGAGTTTCTCTTTGGTTTGGCTTTGCACATCATGCCAGCGCCTCTTAATCTCCTCCATTGACCTCCTCGACACTCAAACTGCATTCACGTTGTTGACGATGGACTTCCATATTTCCGTTTGTGTTGCCAATGACGCAGTGGAGTTGATGAACAGTTGGTGGTGTTCTATCACCTCCGTGACGACGATCCGGTCTTCCTGCGGACTGAACCCCGTCTTCCTCTTCTCCTTGCCCTTCCCCGAGCACGGGGTTCCTGGCTAGTCCTCCATGGGGCTTGTGGGGATCGGGTTGTCCTCTGCACTCGGTCCAGGTGCATCCATGGTGCTACGCAGTTTGCTTTGGTGTGTTTTTTTTTGTGGCTTTTATAGTGCATTTTCCCGCATGACGCATGGGAATTACAGGCCTGTCGCTGATTTTTGTATCACGATTTTGGGCATCGCAACTTTCGTGTTCGTGTTTCGCATTTTTGCAGCATCGCGTTGATTTTAACACAGTAATTTGACGCGTTATCATGGTGCCGCCGGGTTGAGAATACTCCGTTAACACAGCGTTGTTTTCCCGTGATAGACTGCGATATGCAAAGTTGCGTTAAGCTAATTTTGCGATGATTATCACACGTTCTTGAGAATATCCCCCCTAAACTCCTAACCTTCCAGACTAAGAGATGCTGTAGGTAACCTCGATCATGACCACTTTGATTCCAGAGGAATACGTTGGAACAGATGTAACCCTTTCTTTTATCACATTTCCATGCCCAAGGAGTCACAAAGAAAAGATATGATTATGCATGTTCAAATGTTTATTATAATTTTGTAATCTTTGTAAATAAAACATGAACTGCAATTATTAGAAAGATGAGACACATTGTTGTTGTAATAATTATTAGAATGGTGAAAAACACAAACACTGTTTAAATAATAAAATGGCACGCTTACCACACTGTGCCATAGATGCAGAACAATATCTTCAAATAATCTGAAAAGAAATTGTCATCTCCTATGAGCAAATATAAAACAAGGCATTGTTTTCTAAGTAGTGTCATGCTGGATGTAAATGTGCAGACTACAGGGCAACAATATGGATCAGAATTAAATGCGTACATAGCCCCTTCTCTCATTAGGGACACATGGGCAAATCACTTTACAAAAAAATGCTAACCAAAACCGGTAAGCTAAAATGGAGGCAAAATGTAAGCTCTGCAGCATAATCACAGTAGCTCTTTGTGCTTCTTTGTGCTACATTGAGTCAAGGGGTCATTCCAAAGTTTGGTACCTGGGCTGTCCCATACAACCACCCACGGATTAACAAGCAAAGTCTTATGTACTGATTTTGTCCAAAAATGTGCGCCTCCTGAAGGCAGAAAAGTAGTTTTTTTAAAGTATTTTCAACTTTGCAAGAAGTGCTGCGCTATACAGCACACACAAAAAGCGGGAAAAGTGTTAAATTATGTCTAAGCAGACCCTTCCAGTAAACAAAATGTGCTTGACATCCCTTGCACACCCTTGCACTATGATGCAAGGGTGTGTGTGTTAGTGTAAGGTAGCCAAAAGTGTTCCTGCGCAGTGGGAGAAAGAAACAGCACCATATCATAGTAAATATGGTACTGTTCTGCTTTTTGTGCCATAAATGTTTTGTGAGCATTGCTTCCTATGCTGCTTCTGGGTTCTTCTAGGGAGGCTAACACAGCCATAATGAACACATTTGTGATGAAGGCTTGCACTGTCACTTTCATTGTAGAATTGTTTTTAGTGATGTACCCTGCATTTCTGCTTTTGTGTTCTTTTTTGTGTGAGAGAAACATGCAATTCGGCTTGGCTTCTCTTGATGTACTTGCTTTGTGTGAGGGAAGGCTAACAGTGACTTTCAGTACTTCACCTTTTATTAAGGGTGTCCTGCAAGCAACTTTTTGTGCTGTATCTGTTTTGTTATTGATGATAACTGTACTGCGGAAGCGCCTCCTGATATCGTGGGGTCAGTGGTAGCATGAATGCACTGGTACACAATAGGAAGCAGAGTAGCTTAGTGCAGAGCTCGATCAGCATTCATTACATTACGATAAAGCTTTTGTTGCATCACTGGGTGATGGTGAGTAATAGAGGTGACTGATTGGGATGTTCTGAAGGAATGATGAAAGAAGAAATAGGTAACAAAACAGGTGCTAGCATAAGAGGTGATAGGCAAGAGGTTGAAGTGGACAATTAGTTATGAGTGGCAGTTATATGATGTGTAGGAGTGAGGATAACTGTACGTAAGTATAGTGTAGTGAAGCTCCACACGACACGGATGTAATTAAGAAGATTTATTGTGTACTTCGGCCAGACAAGGAACAGCGTGACTGTCAGGTACAGGAAGAACTGTCAAATGCCAAGCAGCGCTGCGTAGATAGAAAGCATTCAAACATAACCAATTATTACATGGGTAAAGTTCTAAGCTTCCCTCGTGGAGCCCCTCACGAGAGCCACCACCAGGGAAGAAAAAGGAAGAAACACTACACATCTCCTTTACAAACAAAAACAAAAATTAGTTACAAATATAATCATTTTAAACCACAGGACATTTGATGATCCTTTTGCTAAGGGTGTTGGTATCCTTCTTCTGTAAAACATCATGCGGAAAGAAGACTTCGCTTTCTATGGCAGGAGGATCCTGTGGATAATCAGAAAAGTCATCCAAAACCAACGATTTGTTAACAACAGAATCAGATGCAACTGGGCCATCAGGGAAAGAATTTAGTGTAATATCTTCCTCGGAATGGTTCATACCAATTTGTTTACACAGAGCAACTCTTTTGAGATTTCAACACTTGCCGTTATCCAAAATGACAGAATTTCTCCTAATTTGAGCAATGCGTTAAGGCTCAAAAAACTTGCTTTCATTTTTAGGAACAAAACCAGGCTTCTTTATTCTGACCCACTGGCCAACAGAAGGTCTAGTATTTTGGGTATTGTGCCTACAGTCGTAGAATTCCTTGTACTTGTCATGTTTGAGAAACAAATTATTCTGTACATCAGAAGAAGACCAACTCACATCCCCACAACTTTTAATCCAACCAGGATACCACTTAGCTCTGGGCTTTCTGCCTCTCATGAGCTCAAAAGGGGAACGTTTTATAGAATCAACTACAGAAACCCTGTAAGACCAAAGCAATTTGAACATCTGAGTCTCCCAAGGAATGTTCTTCTTAAAAGCCAACTAAATGGCACCTTTCAAAAACCTATTGTACCTTTCTACCAGACCATTGCCGCTGGGATTGTACAAAGAGGTTGTCTTGTGTTGTATACCACATTTAGACAAGTACTGAGTCATGACATCCGAAGTGAACTGTACACCGTTATCACTAACGATGAGGGCAGGGGTGCCTTGAAGACATTGTCAAAGAAACTAATGACAGTGTCAGTATCCAATTTTTTGATAACTTTGACCACAGGCCACTTGGAAAACTTATTCATCAATGAAATGACATACTTTCCAGAATTGCCAACAGGACCCATGACATCTACAACAACATGCTCCCCGGGAGATTCCGGGCACATAAAATCCCTCATGGGGGGTCTTAAAGTTTTGAGAGTTTTGTCAGCCGACAAACACAAACTACAATCCCTAACCACTCTCTCCACTTCAATGTCTAAACCAGGCCACCAAAATCTACTTTTAACAATACACTTGGTTTTAACAATACCCAAATGTCCATTGTGGCACACAGAAATTATTTTACTTCTGAGACCAAATGGGGGAACTAATTTATCACCTCTCATAAGGTTACCATTCACTCGTCTCTGACCTCCCAAAAAGCTTTCAAATATGTAACATCCATTTTGCGAGGCCAACCATTGCACAAAAATTCCAAAACTTTCTTTAAACACTCGTCTTTGGTCAAAGCCTCATTCCACTCTGGGGGCATCAGTATTGGCAGAAACCAGTTTAGCTTTGGGATGAATACCGGCAGCGCTGATCTCATGACCAAGATAACTCACACTATTACCAGCAAACTTGCACTTTGAAAATTCTACAATTAAACCAAAGTTGTTTAAGAAAGAAAGTACATGAAGGAGTTTACTTTTGTGGAGATCACTATTCCTGCCCATGACGAGAATGTCATCTTGGAAGATGAGAAGATAATCCTGGTGACAAAAAATCAAAAAATCTTGTGCATTAAACGCTGGAAAACAGTGGCCGCAGAGGCCAAGCCAAACGGCATGCTGCTGTATTGAAAACAACTAATGTGTGAAATGAAGGCAGTAAGATTTTCACAATCAGTAGAAAGGGGAATTTGGTGGTAGGCTTGGGACAGGTCAATGGTGGAGAAAATGTCCATGCCTCTGGTTTTGGTAAGCATTTCATTAATTTTAGGAAGAGGAAACTGGTCCATCAAAATATTACCATTTAGATGGGGCAAGTCAACGCATAACCTAAGCTTTCCGTTGGCCTTCCTAGCAACGACCAACGGAGAAATCCATTGGGAAGATTCGATAGGCTCAATGACACCATCTTTGACCAACCTACCCAATTTCTTCTGCACCTCATCCCTAACAGAAAAAGGAATATTGCGAAGTTTGTGGATTTTGGAAGAAGCATTGGGTTTGAGGTGAATATGGTGCTCAAAACCTTCCAATCTGCCCAACGTGCCAGAGAAAACACCAGGAAAATCATTACAAACAGTCTTGCCTAAGCATTCACCTTCATCTAGGACCAGAACTTGCTCAATGCCATTTGGGTCAGAATAATATTGTTTCCTTTGATCTTTCCACTCAAGAACAGAAGGACCCTTCTTAGAAATATAAAGTTTGCAAAATGCACTTCTGATCTTGAACATAAAGAGAAGGTGCCTAAAACCAAGTAAGTCAATAGATTCACCAGTGTAGCTTTCTGGAGCAATATCAGGTTGAAGTAATTCGGGACCGAGTTTTTCAACGAATTTGTTGGACCATACAGCTTCATTAACAATGGTGAAAGGAAAACCTGAATCAGCTGCAATGTGTAAATTCACTCCACCCATGGACATTAAACACATAGGTTTGTTAGAATCATTATTATGAAAGATATTGAGGACAACATTTCCCATAGAACTTGAAGCAATACAGGCTTCATCATCGCTATCCTTATTGGGAGAGGATAAAAGACCCTCCTCAATGCACCTGACTTTGTCTCTGTTAGGTTTTTTAGTGTGACAAACTTGTCTGAAATTACCAATCTTTCCACATAGAGTGCATTTTTGCTTGATGGCTGGACATTTCTTGTCGTTGGCGAGATGGTACCTACTGTCACACCAAAAGCATCTTAGTTCTTTATGACTGGAACCTAAATCTCTTTTAACAGATGATCTGCCAGAAGAGATGACTTTGGTTTTGTTAAAGACAACCCTGGCAACAGTTTCCTGTTGCTCATTAACAAGGTTCTCTTTTTTAAGGGCTTTGGCACACCTACCAGACAATTCAGCTTTCCTAGCAATAGCAAGAACATCTTTGAGAGGGTTGTCACCATTAACCCATAACCTATCTTGTATGGAAGGATCAAAAGCATGCATGACAACTTGATCTCTTATTAATTCTTCTTGAATAACACCAAATCTGTAATCAATAGCAAGTTTTTGAAGAGCTGTAACAAAATCATCAATCGTTTCATTCTTAAGCTGTTTCCTTTGAAATAACTTAAAACGGGCTACACCAATACAAACTTTAGGAGAGAAGTAGTTATCCTAATGTCTAATGGCTTAATTAAAAACATTTTCATCACCAGAAACAGTATCCTTGTTCATCTGACCATAGATTCTTAAACCTTCTGGTCCTAAACTGTGCATTAATAATTCTTTTTACCTTTTACCCGACAACTTATTACATGGTCAATGGTCATTAGGTAATTAATAAAGTATTCTTTCCATTGCAACCAGGGAACAGGCGGATAACTTTCGGTGGGTTGACAGTAATATTGGGTGTAGAAGTGGCCATGAAAATCCAGGGTTGCAGGGAAATACAACCAACTAGAAGACAATCACCATTTGCAAAATGAGGAACAGGAATGCTGTGTGACTGAGGCTGTGCGAATCAGCGTAGAAATATTAGCAGGAAACACCTTAAGTTCCAAAACCACAGCACTACTGGGTTATAATGTGGACTCAAAGAAAGAGCTGTGCGAATCAGTGCATAAAGACTCGCAGATAAAAAAAACAGTAGATAAAACTTCTCATACAAGGACTACAGTATTTGAATAAATAACGTGTTAAATAACGTGTACACTTTAAAAAGCTGTGCGAATCAGCGAAGTAAGACTCGAAACATGGATAAATTCTCTGCAGTCAAACGCTTCCACACGTCAAAATTTGCCAGGCAAACTAGAGTAAACAAATCCCGATAGTGCAGATGCCAGGAAAAGTCTCACCTTTCAATGAAGACCGAGTAGATGCGGCAGACAGCAGAGCAGAACAAACGTAAAGACTCACCACTGCAGCTTGTCGAGTCACCTTTTGCGTGTGGATCCCTGAACAGGGTGAAATGAATCAGCTGCGTGCGGAGGAGAGCATTAAAATAAGATAAGGGAATAAAACAAGCATTGAAAATGCAATAGGTCTCGCCTTTGATTAAGTTAAAGCCATTTGCTTTGCTAATGGTATTGTATAGCAAAGAAAATGACTTTAACTTAATAAAGGCGAGACCTATTGCATTTTCAACGCTTGTTTATTTTGTAATAGGTAATTCTTTCGTGCATTGTCCCCACGTCTTCCATGTCCACCACCTTCCCAGGGACACCCAGCAGCAGCCCTCCTGTGTGTTCCCTGCACCCCGAAGGGACCAGAGGCCTGGTCCTCCCCACATGCTCCACGCACTGCGAACAGCAGACACATTGACTCCCTGATGGGGCACTCGCTGTAAAATGCTAATGGCACCTGCTTAGGACTTCAGAGGCCTAAACAGGCGCCTTGTCACCCGTTGTCGGGCACAGATGAGGGGGTGGGCGCCGGGGTCCCTTTGAAGAGGGATTACCAGATGTACTCATCAATGGCAGAAACTTATCGGACGTTATCCCTGAAGGGTATACAGGGGAGAGCACAGAGTCGGACACTGCTACTTCGTGATGGGGAGGGCAGCGTAGGATCAACTAATCATGCGCTGAGTAGTGTTACAGTGCAAAATGCAAAAATAAAACGCTGACAGACACGGAATCCCATAAGGTCAGGATGGTCCCCCGCCCCATCTTCAATGCCCTTGTTCACTTTTAGTGACCACACCGTCATCCGCTCCACTCAACACGCATGCACAGACGTCACCCAAAGATTACACTGGCACTTTCATTGTGGGTGAAGAACTGCTGCAGGTTTATTTCATACAACATAAGTATGACGATAAGTGGGTTATCTTACGGGCGATCCAGGGCAAGCAGCCCCTCGCTGCTCCGCCCGCCTGGCGAGCCAGCACGCACGGTGGGTCGATGCCTGGCAGTGCGGCACATTCTTTTCAGATCCTCCTTTGGATCACGTGATCTGTCTAATACTCCCGCCCCTTTTAACGGGGGCGGAGCATGTTGTGGCACACCCCCGGTTGGTCAGGCCCCCCAACCGCCCGAAGGACTAACGGGGCGCCGTCGCGGTCTTCCCAGAACCACCTTCGGCTCCCGGACCTTGGCTCGGGCACCCTTACTGTGCCGGACAGGGGTACCCTTACTGTACCGCCTGTCGCAGAGGTACCCTTACTGTACCCTTCTGCCTCCAGATCGCCCTGTAACTCCGCCACAGCTCTGGGGACGCGTGGCCAGGAGGAGCGGCGCAGGAAGCAGAGGAAGAACTGAGGGGGTGAGGCGCCTAAAAAGGGGGGTCAAGCCTCGCCCACCCTAGTGGCACGCCTCCCCAAGACAAACCCATTGGGGGCCTCCCCTCCCCGAGGCGCGGCCTCACTAGGGAGGCGGAGCAGGGGGGGGGGCTCCGATGGGCGGCCACTAGAAGGCTGCCCTGCTGATGTCCCCCTGCATGGGACGGGGGCAGCGGCATTTCCATCGTTCCCCCTTCCTCCCTCCCAGCAGTGGTCCCCGGGCAGTACGAGGTACTACACAAAGCGACCACACACAGACTGGTTACACTTGGAGATTAGTTTAACTGTGGCTGATAAAGTGTTGCTTACATAGTGGATGCCTAAAATATTACTGCCAGTTGCTTAAGCAAAACACCCGAGCGCACACAACTTGCAAACACACACACTTTGTACAACCGACTGGGGATGAAAAGCTTCGCAAACCACATTTCGGCTTTTTGACTAATAGTTTCTGCACTCAGCGCCACAGACTGCCCCTTGTGTGCTCAGAGGAGGCCTAATGGCGTCGATAGAGGGTTGACAGAAGCGAGAAGAGTCAGCGCACTTCTAAGTTAAAAGGACACAAATGCAAGAAGGCCCAGGAGCAAGACGTCCGTCCACGGATCTGTCTAAAGAGAGCTGGGAGTTGAACGGCAGATTAAGACTACACAGGAAGGCCAACAATGAGGAGACATACTGTATAGATGAGAAGCCAGCTATGTACAGCAACCACAGAACTATTCAAGAGCGGGAAGGACTTCAGAGCTGGAAATATTTAAGTATGTGTGCTACACAGAAATGTGAGAGCAACTACGGAGGAATATCGCAAACACCTGATCATTTCAGTAATATCTACAGTAAGAACCGAGGCCCAACTACTGTGGCAAATAGTAGGCCATCAGCTCTCATAGCCCTCTTAACATCTAAATGCAGCAGTGCAAAATACGGGCCAGCTCACTGGCTAAAAGGTAGAACCAAATGCTGGCACAGCCATGGATGCAGAACATGAATGAGTGCATCCACTGGAACAGCACTACCATGCACATCACACAGACCTACAAGGCTAAATCAGAGGTGTCCAAAGTAGTTCCAGGATGGCTGAATACCATTCAGATTTACAGGATATCCGCAGAACCCTTTTTTAATTTACATTTACTAGATGGTGGTTGATCTTGGAGTGGCAAATTAAATAAAAGGTGCAGAAAATCTGTTTTTTAGAAACAAGCATCCTATTAGCAATTTGCAGCTGTCGGGACCATCAGAAAAAGTTTGGGGGCGAAAAAACGGCCCAGGAGTGTGGGGGAGTGGGGGGGAGTTGCGCTTATGAAGTTCTGAATCAAGCGCGCGGTGGGATCGTGTGAGACAGAGAGGAGACGCCATGCGCGTGCACATCGCCTGTCCGGGCGTGCACATGGTTTGTCTCCCTTCGCGCACCAAACCGACAACAATAGTCTCGCCAAGGCGAATCAACGCATGCGCTGCATTTGCTAGGCAAGACCTAACAAATCTCACAAGACTCTCGTTGAATATAGCGATGTCCGGAAGGTGCTGAAGAGCACTGCATGAACTCATGTTTTCCTGCCGTCAGGGAAGGAGTCGAAGAGACGCAGGCCAATGAACGTATGAGACGTGTTTAGAAGCCATCTCACATTCAGGCAGTGAAGAAAACAGGAAGCAGAAGGACAAATAAAGATGCGTGGGCTCAGTCTGGCCGAGATCGTCGCCAAAATCTATGTAGAGAAGCTCCACATGACACAGGATGTAAGTAAGAATATTTATTGTGTACTTCGGCCAGACAATGAACAGCGCGACTGTCAGGTGCAGGAACAACTGTCAACTACCAAGCATCGCTGTGCAGATAGAAAGCATTCAAACATAACCAATTATTACATAGGTAAAGTTCTTGGCTTCCCTCGTGGAGCCCCTCACGAGAGCCACCACGAGGGAAGAAAAAAGAAGAAACACTACATACAGCGAGGGCGTTTACGAAGGCATAAACTACTTACTAGTAGTAAAGTTGTTTGGGGAAATACGGGTTGGAAAACTCAGGTGGAATTGGTGTGATGAGTAAAGTACAAGAATAGAGGGCAGTAGAGGTGATGTAAGTTGTAAGGTTAGTTCAAAGGAGTTGAGACTGTAATGAGAGTTAAAATGATGGGTGGATATAATTGGGTGGTGGGGTGTTAAGAGGTTCAGATTATCTTGGATGTAATATTGGGTGAGAAAGAGGAAGTAAGAGTAGAGTCAACTGTGATTCTTGTGACTCGGTGGGTCCCGCCTGATGTTCCAAGACCAAGTCAGGCATTCCCAGCACTGCACGCCCATTTCCATTGCACATGTGATGTGACACCCGTGTGACATCACTTCACCATGCTAGAATAGAGGCATCTTGCATCATCTTTTGCTGGGTAGCACATGCTAACTTAGAGTCCGGTTGTGTCCTGCAAAGGAACACGGAATTCCACTCTGCACTCAGCTGAGAATTCTAGGGCATACACTTCATTTCACTGATTCTGAAGGCTACGCTGGGGTTATGTTTCAGGTGTCCCAAGCTGCTGTTGTGAAGTAGACCGTTGTAATTGTAATTGTAATTGTAAGTGTAAAATATTTATAGAGCGCATGGTTTCCAAAGGCATCCCCGCGCTAGAGGCCAAGAGCTAGTGAATAGTATCGATTTATGGAAACAAGAAAGTTTTTAAACATTTCCGAAAGCCCAGATGGTTAGTTACACATCGAATATCTAGAGGAAGTGAATTCCAGAGCCTGGCTGCATTATAAGAAAAGGATCGGCCCCCGGCCCGTACTTTCCTAATTCTGGGAACAACTGCAAGCCACTTATTGCCTGAACGAAGGTGTCTGAACGGATGATAAAAGGAAGCAAAGGAACCAATAATAGAAGGGGGAGAACCTGACAGAATCTTATGAAAAATGCAGAGAGCCTTAAACTGTACTCTCTGCTGAATGGGCAACCAGTGCAAAGTGGTCAATGCTTGCCGTGCTGACTGTCGCTTGGGAATGTTCAGAAGTTGGCGTGCCGCACAATTCTGAACAACATGCAGTGTCTTGACCGTGGAGCAAGGTGCTCCTAGGTAAAGAACATTGGTATAATCAAGCCTTGATAAAATAAGGGCCTGAATCACCACTTTCCTTGTACTGAGAGGGAGGAGAGGAATAATTTTCCGTGTCATCCTCAGTAATCCATAGCAGCTGCCAGCAACCTTCCTTGCTTGTTCCCCGAAATCAAGCTTACGATCTAGCCACACCCCCAAGCTTTTAATATGATCTTTAGGAAGTGGGGGGGGGCAAAACAATTTGGCCAAAATGATATTAAATTAGGTACAGTAGAGTTACCCAAAAACATCAGCTCTGTTTTGGATCCATTCATCTTCAGGAAAGAGCGATCCATCCACGCTGATATTCCTTCCAGACACAATGCGAAGTCCGAGGTAGAGTTATTCATCTGATTGAAGGAAACAACCAGCTGTGTATCATCGGCATAAGTGACTATTTGAATGCCAAAAGGTTCCACAACCCCTGCCAAGGGGCTCATATATATGTTGTCCCAAGTACTTGTGAACCTCCACTCTCTCTTTCCCAGTCCCTACACAAGTGCTAATCCTCCTTCAGAAATACTTAAAACGGTGCACCTGCATGGAGTGAGTCCACACGGCAAACTGCTGGTACCACACACACACACACACATATAGACCCAAGCAAATTTGCACATACACACTCACGTAACACAAACACAACTCTTGCATTAGAGGGCATTTTTCTTTCCTGGGTATTGTTCTCTCCCTCCTCCTCCGGAGAACAGGAGGAATTCAGTTCTGGATACCACCGTCTCTGTCCAAGGGTCCTTTAAGTCACCACTGGAGTGTGACTGGCCCAGCTGTGAACTGAATTCCTTTATGAGTAGCTGAAACATTGATCAGGTTCTGCTCAAAAGAGCCTTTTGCTGGAAGGGAGAGAAGATGGAGCGGAAAGCTTCTGACAGCAAATGGTGGAGCTGTAGATCATGATAGAGGAGGGATATCAGTGGAGTGGACAGGTGGTCTGAAACAGTGAAAGGGGGAGCCCTTGGACATAGTGAGGAGTGCTAATGGTTATGGAAAGCAGAGTTTCTGCCAACGGAAGAGAGCATACAATGCAGCTCAGGGTCAGCCTTCATCATGGGCAAGCTTGGCCCAGGGCATAAATTTTCTGAGAGGCACATAGAACTGTATGCATTAAGGTTATGCCAATATCAGCACCCTTCTCATCTTGCTCCAGCCTTGTCCTTGTACCTGCCTATTCATTTCTGTCTTATTTGCAAGTGTATATGATCAAAGGTGACGCACCGGCGACATAAGGGGGAGTCCAAAAGACAAGATGAAGGGCTGGGAAGGCATGCCATCACCTCAGAGCTTGTCGTGAAGATGATTAGATCATGTGATACACTGTCCAAATATTTATTTTCTCTATAATAATCTTATCGCTGTCTGTGTCTACCTTACTACTTATTTCAGTCTGTACCAGTACCTGTACCTGTCTTACAAATTCATTGTTTTCCTGCTCCACAAGCTTGTTTCTTTCTCATTTTCTCGATCTGTTACCACTGACTTTCTACAACTCTTGTCCTACCTCTCTTGGTCACCATCTGTCTCTCACGCTCCCTCCCTCCTTCACACACACACACACACACTCTCTCTCTTACACACACACCTACACCTTACAGACATACACCACCCACCAAAACTCCCCCCACACACACACATACCACACACTGCCACTCACACTTCCATTAGTCAATCTGCTTTTATCGTGTTAGAAAAGCTTGCCTTGCTGCTTCTGCTATGCCTGTCTTTCTTTTTAGTGAAGCTTCATAAAAACATTTGCTATACACTATTCAAAAAGTAATAACATATTGCCTTGTCAATGTTAATTACAAGTATGATGTGAATTAAAAGTGCCCTTCCTTAAAATATCTGTGCAAGGCTTATAGTTGGTTTCACATGTGGATCATGCAGTTACAGTATTGGAAATTAACTAATCCATGTTCTAACATGTAGTATTGCGGCATCCAATTGATTGTATGAAATGTTTAACTTATTCAGCAACCATGTATTTTATCCAGTAACACTTCGCATTTTGGGATTTTTAGACTCAACGTGCAATGTTAAAAAAATAATTAACCTACATGTCCAGAAATGAAGCATTGAGGTGAATGGAAAGCCAGGACTGGCTGAAGGTGTTACATGATTCTCAATCCAGCACCATACCCTAAATACCCTAAAGCGTCAGTCTAGTCTCCCACAATCCCTCATCCACAGTCCACTCTCCCCTCTTACACCAGCCCTGTTCTTAAATATGGAATTAAGTAGGCATCTAGCACTATTGAAAGAGCAGGTATTCTGTGGGTGCCTTTGTAGAATTATGTGAATATTCTTGAGAGTTGTGTACATTTTTATATGTGTGGCATAAGAGGTGTGCTCATTTAATTGCTTGTGGTGGTGAATAGTGTGAGTCAGTGCAGCATGAGTGGTGCGAGTTTAGGGTGAAAAATGTGTTAATGTGAGTGTAATGTGAGCTGCATGAATGCATTGTGAGAGGAGGCCAGTGTGAGTGCAGGGTGAGAGGAATGCATGCAGAGTGAGAGGAGTGACCAGGGTGAGTGATGTGACCATATGAGTTTGGGTGTGGGTGAAAGAGCAGAGTGGGATGAATTAATGCATGGTGAATAATATGCTTGTTTGAGTGTGCTTGCAGGTGAACATGAGTTCAGGGTAAACAGCATGAGTCCATGGTGGGTCCAGTGTGAGGGCAGGGTAAGAGGAGGTTGAGCAGTGTGAGTGAAGGGTAAGAACATGAGTACATGATGAGCAGTGTGAGTGAAGTGGTATTGCTTTGAGTGCACGGTGTGTGTGAACGTGAAGGGGAAGCAGTGAGAATGAGGAGTTAGTAGTCTTAATACAGGATGTATTCCCAGACACTTGGATTAACGTAGCATGTTATTTATGGTTAGTGAGTAGGGTTTCATATGTATGTTGAACTATTGCTATTAAGGCATCAAACGGTGTTGGAGGGTAGAGGAAATAACTAATTTCCTGATCCTGCAAACAATTTTCAGTCTTGTGATTGAATTGCTATCTGACCGGATGGAACCGGCAACATGGTATTTTAATGTCCTGGCCGGTACTAAAATAAGCAAAATCACAAGACACCAGTATTTATAAGCCTTTATCTGTACATACTTCGACAGCAAATATAAATGGAAGGCACTTTTAAATGTATTCTAGAACTGCATTATTGATCCATGATTACTAATTAAAGTAAACAATGACAGAAAAATCATGTTACAAATGAATACATATGATTTTGTTTACAACCCTTCTTAGTATCACAGCCAGGCCTTGCCGACTATTTAAACAAGTGGCCAGTATTTTACTATTGGAAAGGTTGCAACCCTACTCATGATATGCCTTGTCACGAAATATATTCTCACACTGCCACAGTAACAGTATAATACAAATGTAAGGAATAGGCAGAGCACCGATACTGGAACCCATGGAAAAAAACAAAGCTTGTTAGCCAGTTCACAAAGTCATGTAAATGGTCTTTCAAAGACCTGTGAAGTACTCATGTGAGGTTGAGATAATATGCCAGACACTGCCCAGCCAAGCCCACAGTAGCTCAGGAGGTATGTGTGTGTTCTGGAAGCTGCAGCAGCCCAGGCTGAATCACACAAGGTGGGGGAGGGGGGCTGACACAGGGAACACCTTTCCAAAATCCCACATTGTATTTCTCTGTGGCAATAATTCTCTTCTCATTACATACCCGTAATATTAAAACCTTTCCTCAGGCACTGCACAGATTTAGGTATTTAATGTATGTGCATAAAATATTTAATGCAGTGCAGCAGTGTTTTTTTCTAAAGCAGAGTACTATATGAAATTAGGTCGAAATGCAGAAATAATAGGCTGCTGGGAGAAGAAAAGGGAATGGGAGGAGGACGGGAATGGGGGGCGCAACAGGTAGAGTGTCTGGAAGCTGCAGGGAGAGAGAGCTGCAATGAGTGGGACACATTTGTGTGAAGTGCTCAAACAGAAAGAAAAAAGAAGCTCCTAAAACAGGAGCAGTGGATAGACACAAGTACTTGGCCCATGCTCTACAGGAGAACTAAACACAAGAAGAGGCATGAAGCATGCATGCCATGGACAAATCGGGACAAAGGTTATGAGAAGTGACGATGGAGCAAGCAAATAGGAAGCCTATGGGCGGGCTGAAGACCACATATTGAAAACAGCATGTCTGTTAGAGACCGAGCTTGCACTGTCTAGCCGAAACTGAATAAAGGAAATATAACACATGCGCATGGTGTGAGAAGTTGGCCTGGCATATGCTGGCACCAGTCCAATTCGACTCTTATGGTAGATAGGTTTAAGACAACCTTTTAAAGAAAGATATCCTAGTGGTAACTGTGGAGAGAAGCCTTCAGGCTAAGTCTCTGAGGAATGTAAAGCAGCTTGTTTTACCTTATAATCTCTTGAATTACCAAATGAAAGGACACCACACAGGTATATATATCAAATATATATGTATTTATTTCTAGACACACTCTACTAATCTCTTTATGAGATTAGAAGTCAGGAACACATTAAAATATTAATGTTTCACAATAAGTTAAGCACAAATATGGATGGGGCCCTAGGGGCGTACCAGACCATATACTAAAAAAATGGGTTAGGAAAATGACAAGGCCTAGGGCCTGTAGAATTGCTGAGACTTCACTGCTGCAGTGAAAGCAGGTAAGTAACAGACCCACGGGAGACGCATGTAGTGTGTGAACACAGCCGCGGGTTCCCTATTGATTACAATGGAGCAAGTCGCGGTTTGATTTTTAAAGTTTTAGGGTACTTCGAGGAAGTCTACAAGCAAGCCACTTACAAGGTAAGTAATTCGAGGGCCAACACACACTAGGGCACGAGTTACCTCACCCAGGGAAGCCGGGTGCATAGGTATCTTTTGGTGTCGGGTCGCGTCACTGTTTTCTATGGAGACCAAAGAAGACTTGCTGCATGCGTCGACTGAAGAAGTGTCCGGTGGAATCCAAGGGTGGATTCGAGATGCAGATGACCTGAAAATTGAAGGGACAGTGTTCAAAATCACTTGCCAGTGACCGGTGGCCAGGAAGATGGCTGACCACGGATGTCGGGTGTTTTCAGGTCGTCGATGGTGTTTTGACTCT
The DNA here is from genome assembly GCF_964204655.1 of Triturus cristatus. Taxonomy (NCBI): domain Eukaryota; kingdom Metazoa; phylum Chordata; class Amphibia; order Caudata; family Salamandridae; genus Triturus; species Triturus cristatus. The sequence continues at coordinate 678,863,685 of NC_140581.1, forward strand.
TCGCTCACGAGGTCCAGGAAGGATCGACAATGCCAGACTATAGCCAGAAACCAGTGTATTCATCAGAAAAAAAGTGGGGGCAACATGAGTGCAGATCCTACTCTCCTACACATGGCCAAACACAGTTCACACAGTGCTGGTTATGGGCGCTATCCGCTACTTCAGCGTGCCAAGAGAAAGACATAAACTCGCTGCAAAACCACATCTATCATAAAAATCTGCTTTTCTAGAAATGTGATACAAAACCGTTGTCCGCTCATGCAGAACCATTAATCCTGCATGGGTAGACATTTGGGGCCATATGTAGATAAATTATATTTACCGATTCATAAATACCGAATTTTACCGATTCGGTATTTATGAATCGGTAAATAGTATGTAGGTAAACAATCGGTAATTATTACCGATTCGGTAAATATCGGTATTTATGAATAGGTATTTACCGAATCGGTAATAATGCATCCCTTCCCATTCATTCCCATGGGCCTGGAGGCCCATAGGAATGAATGGGAAGCCATTTACTATTACCGATTCGGTAAATACCGAATCGGTAATAGGGGAAGCATAATCATGGGTGGCAGGGTGTCACATTGACACCCTGTTGCACCCCTGATTCATGCATGTGTGCACATGTGGGGCACATACATGCCCTAAGGGCATGTATGTCTGCCACATGGCACTTTTAAAGCAGCCAAATTTAGCTTTTTGAAAGGTATTCGTTATTTAACATCAACCTGTAGTTGGTGTTAAATACTGAATCCTTACTACTGAAATTCACTCACTTGAGTGCTCCCTACATATGATTTAAGGATTCGATAATTTACCGAATCTGTATTTTACCGATTCGGTATTTTACCGATCCCTTACCGATTCGGTAAATTACCGAATCCTTAAATCATGCCTCCTACATCTCAAATGCCTAAATACCGGTCGGTAACGGGATATTTACCGAATTTCGGCCGTTACCGACCGGTATTTAGCTACCTACATGAGGCCCTTGGTGAGAAATGACCGCATCTGCAGTAAAGCATGAATGAGAGAAATAGTAGCTCTGCCCTATTGAACCTGGCGCATAATGGCGGTCAGGCTTCCGGGGCGTCCGGGGCGTCGCTAACCACCCTCTTTAGCAGTTACAGCAGGGGTGGAGTTTTTGATGGACCTCTTCTGTCTGCAACTCGGCATGCAAAGGCTCGTAATTAAGGTGAAAGGGTGGGAAGATGAGTGAGTGAAAGGATGGATCGACGTGATTGAAACAGTGTATGTGTGAGTGAGTAAAGCGGTGGATGGATTGATGCATGGATGATCGAGTGAAATGATGGATGTAAGGATGAATGAGTGAAAGGGAGGAAGGATGAATGAATGAATAAATAGATGAATGGAAGTGTGAAAGGATTGATGGATTGATGATGAGAGAAAGGATGGATAGCTGACTGAGTGAAAGGATGGATGATGAGTGAAAGGGTAAATGGGTGGGCGGATGGATGTATGGAAGGATAGATAGATTGGTGGATGGATATAAGGATGGATGGATGGATGGATGGAAAGGCTAGATGGATGGATGGACGGTTGAAAGGGTGGATGGATGGATGAGTGATAGGATGGATGTAAGGATGGATGAGTGAAAGAACAGATGAATGAGAGAAAGGAAGGATAGATGGATGGCTCAGATGAACAGGTGAATGGATGGATGAGTGTGAGGGTAGATGTATGTATGTATGGATGGATGGATAGATGAATGTGTGAGTGAAAATGTAGATGGATGGGTGAGTGAAAACACAAATGATAGATGCATGGATGAATGAATGAAAGGATGTGTTGCATAAGTTACGACTTTGGCGTAACTCTACAAGAGATGCGTTCCTACCCACAGGTGACATGGGTGAACTTAGTTCGATGCACCAGCTATGAATGTGAAGGACAAGTTATTGCAGCCCAGCACACACTATTCATTGTGTAACTGATATAGAGGTATTGCTTTTGGGATACTACCAATACCAACAAGCATTTACAATGCAACGGTCTCGGCATTGTTAAAGTTAGAGCTATTGGCATTGCTCATGACATTATTTTAGTTTATGTTTTTGTTTTTAAAACATGTAGAGAAACGGCATTGTTATTTACAATGTCAATAGCTTAATCAGTGTGTGTGTAGGTGGCTCTGTGTGTGGGTGCAAATGCAAGAGCCACCTGAAGATCTTGCAGAGCATGCGTAGGATGTGGAAGCAGGTGAAAGAGACTGCGGTTACCTATTTCTTCATAGACAGCTTGCTGTCCAAGATGATGCAGAGGTTGCGGGCGTTGTCTGTCGGGGTGGGCCCCTTTGTCCCTCATATCATAAAATATACTTTTAAACCTCAAGATACAACTCTTCTTGAGCTTATTCAACCACTCACTCTTATCTGGTGTCTATAATTCTTGCTTTAAAACTGAGGTGCTTCTAATCTTACCAGAAAAACACCAGCAGACCGTACCCTCCCCCAGATATCTCCCATTATGTCAACCTCCTTTCTTATCCAAAATACTTCACTAAAACAGCTCTCACACTTGCAGCACTTACCATCACCTCCGCTCACCACACATACCTCCCAGCTATCCTAACACTTCCTGCTCTACATGAAGATTTACTTTGCAGGATCTACCTAAAACAGTTTTTGCTCAAACCTCTCTGATTGGTCCTTCACTTTTAACTAGACATCCAACAGATCACTCCCCTTGCCACTACCCATGGGCATCCCTTAAGGCTCTGTCCTGGGTCCTCTCCCGTTCTCACTCTACATCACTTGCTGGCATCATCTCCCACCTGGATACTTTCACAATCTATATGAGGGTAACACCCAAATCTTCTTCTCTTTCCCTGCCTTTTTGTCTTCTATACAACTAAAAATGTTTGACTCTCCTACTGCTGTCTGCTATTGAATAGCCAGACAATTTCTCATTATGAATTAAACTAAGTCAGAAGTTCTGCATTTTGCCTCATCCTCTATAACCTTTATATCAGCTTCCCTCCATAAACAATGGCTTGTGTTTCGTATGCAAGAAAAATAGGCGTAGTGTTGTTCATCTTTGAGCCCACCACATTCTGTGGTGAATTCTATGCAACACGGAAAGCATTGCAGGGGTTTGGCAGGACAGTTGAAGAGACTATTGAGGTGGTCTCAATGTGTGACTGGTCTTCCGGTGCGGACTGGTTTATATGTCTTCAATAAACCTTCCCTAGAGCAACAGGAGCTTGAGGATCATTTCTGCAATGAGGAGCTGGAGAATGAACCCAGTGGAGGACCATGCCTAAACCCTGAGAAAATCAAAGCATGAAGGAAGGGTGGTCCATGCTTCCACGGTAAAGTAGATGGATAGTTTGTGGTGATTGTGAAGAAAGATAGACTAGATACTAGGAGATATTAATACCCATAGAGGTGTAACTTGTAAATTTGTATGCGTCGTATGTACCGGCAGGAGCCAGCATGGTGTGAGGGTGGCTTGACGAACACAGCAACACGTGGCAACACAGCAGGTATTATAACGTTTAACGGCTGAAAAATTGTTGCACAATTATATAGCGCGAACTGGATCCGAAGGCAGCGGAGCGCTTCACACGAGCTCCGTATTCACACTACACGTTCAGACACGGAGAGACCAAGCGACCCGCCCCAACAGCACCGTAAGCGGACGCGACCCCGAGGCTTGAACACTGGCACTCAGCCCCAACGTCGGCAGGCTAGCCGAGGCGCCACATCCCCTCCCGATTTATCCACGGATCTGACCTGTAATTCTTAAAGCGCTACTCTGCCGCGTACTACAGTCCAAACGTCCGTAACCCTGATCAATGCCCCAAAGGCGGCTGCGCCATCGAAGGGGTATATGCTGAGCCCCACGCCCCTTCCTCCGGAGAGGTGGTCGGAGCGCTGTCGAGGCCCGACTCGCGGTCAGCAGCCGCCCTGACCTCACCAAGCACGGCCGACACAAATAAGATGTGGCTGAAGGCACATCATGTGAAACACTAGCTATTGTCACATACCCTTATTGCAATTGTCAGTGTTGCGCCGCCGAGACCCTTGCTTGTAGCCAAGCCTCGAATACCGGTCCCCCAAAGGACGTATTTTTGTTTGTTATCACAGGATGGTGAGCGCAGACCAAGGATCGAACCGGCTTTCCCGCGCGCCAAAGGGCCGCAGCTCTGGCCGCTAGGCCACAAACCCTCCAACAGAAAACGTTGACCGCTATGACCAGCCAGCAACACCATTACTCAGCGCCCGATGCCGAAGCCCGCCTAACACCGACCCCCCTTCTCCCTCCAATGCCATAGCCCATTCCCACTTTGAATGCAAACCGCTGCGCCCCAAAGACTCCATCTTGCGCCCTCTCCGCCCCTGCCCAGGGACAGGGCCGGGGCGGAGGGGTTGCAGCAAGACTTACCAGCGTCTCGCAGACGACACGTGGGGCCAGACGACGGCGACCGGAGCGACGAGGCGAACGGCGTGAGAGTGGGGCAGCAAAGAGACTGAGCCTGCCAACGGTCAGTCCTCTCTCGGTGCGCAGCGCACTATCCTAGCCCATGGCTGCAGACAAGACGGTGGCGGCGGGATAGGCAGAAGGGAGCTGAGGAGAGGAAGGGGACCAGTAAGGGCTGAGAGAACAGGCCGAGGGTGCGGAGGAGAGCCGGAGTGAGAGGAGCTTAAGGGAGAGAGCCAGAGTGAGAGGAGCTTAAGGGAAGGAGCCAGTGCGAGGCAAAGCGCGACCGAGAAAGAAGCGGGGAGGTCGGAGGAGGCGGCTTAGGAAAAGGACAGAGAGCAAAACACCGGGTGCACGAAGATCCTCAGAGGGGCGAAAGGACGGGCACGCGGAGAGCTGATGGGAGAGGCCGGCCCTGGGAGAACCGAGGGGAGAGAAGTTAACCGAGGGGAGCCAAGCCCGAGGGACTGAAAGGAAGGGAGACCTGAGGGGCACAAGCCAAAGACACCGAGAGTAGTGGGGGAGAACAGGCGGCATCCGAGCCCTAGGAACGGAAAGGAGAGAGGGGTACACTGAGGTGCCAGTCCCGCGGAGCTGAGGGGAGAGAAGCTGGACAGGAGGGATCTGAGGGGGGAGAAGAACCGGTGAAGACTAGAGTAGAAAGGAAACAAGGCAGAGCAAAAGGCAAGCACACCACTGCCTTTCTCTGAGGCAGAGCAGAAATGCCTCGGAGAAACGCAGTGGCGGTTTCGAATTCGGGGGCGTGTTTTCCTTTACTCTCCTCTTGCCATTGGCTGGAGGAGATAATTAGACTTCTCGAAAAAAACACGCCCCCGAATCCGAAAAGGACGGGGTCTAATCGGAATGACGGACCTCTTCTCCAATGGCTGGCCAGCATTCAAGAGACCAGCCAATGGAGAACAGGGGAGAAGAGGGGCGGGTTCAAGCCCCTCTTCTCCAAGTCATTAAATCTCGGATCGAGACTGCGCAAGCGCAGCCTTCGAGCCGAGACCTAAAAAGGGATAATCTGGGCAAAGGACCTCTCCTGATAAGTGGCCAACTGACAGTCCTTATATCCTAAATCTTATCAGAGATTGGAATTTCTGAAATAAGTTTAGGAATGTCTGACATAGATTATGTGCATCAAGGTATGCATTGCAAATGTCTATCTATGGACATATAAGGCTTACGGATGTTAATTCAGACTACGGGGCTGATAACCATGGAAGGGAGACCGCCACTGACAGGCTGTCGGTGGCCGTTTCCCCGCCATTGGATAGATGATTCCCACCCACCATATTACCAAGGGGGAGGAGGAGATTGCGGTCAGAAAGACCAACTGCTACGCATCCAACGGGCTCCTTGAGCCTGCCGGTGCATCGGGGGAAATTGTATTCCCTGCAGTGGTAGCGATGCCTGCCAGGCACGGCAGTAGGGATTACACTGTCCCTTTCAGCCGGTCTTTTCATGGCGGTTAACCCTTCATGAAAAGGCTGGCAGAAAGGGACTTTGGGGGCCCGTAATGGCGATCCTTCCACCCTGGCCTCCAGACATGGGTCCCGCGGGCACCTATGGTGCCCCCCTACATATCCAAGCAGCATGTGGCAGGCACCGCATGGTGCCTGCCAAGTAGTGCAGGGATGTGTAACATGTCCCTTTTTTACATTGGGGCGGGTCCGTCTGCCATCATAATCAGCCCCTACATTATTTTGGTTCTATGTCAGTATGAGTTCTTGGAAAACCTTGACATGATGAGCAGAAGACATTTGACCCCGATGAATATCGCCTTGTATCTATATCATTATTTCCCAGAACTCAACAATATCATAGTTCTTAGAAAGATATTTTCAGGCAATATCTGTGTTGAGAGGAAGACATAATGATTCCGCATTAATCAACCTATATAGTGGTGTCCATTGCCTAAGATGATAAAGATGGTGACCCCCATGGACCAAGATGGGGGTCAGAACCCACATAAGATGGAGTCGGGCCTTAGGGACTTTGCATCAGATGGATGTAGAAATGGATGAGTGAAACGGAGGAAGGATGGATGGATGAATGGATGGATGAGTGAAAGGGTGAATGGATGAGTGAAAGGGTAAATGAATGGATTGATGAGTGGATGGACGGATGGATGGAAGAATGAAAGCATGGATGGAAGGATGGATGAGTGAAATAAATGATGGATGAGTGAACAGGAGTGTAGCTGCATGGCTGGATGAAAGGGTGGATGGATGAGTGAAAGGGAGAATTGATTGATGTTTGCAGTGAAAGGATGAATGGATGAGTGAAAGGGTAGATGGATAAGCAAAAGGATAGATGGATGACTAAAAAGGCTGGATGGATGGATGAAAGGGGGGATGGATAAGTGAAAGGATAGATGATTGAGTGAAAGTATGGATATGTTTGATAAATATGTTTGAAGATAGATGGATACGTTTGGATATGGATGGTGAGATGGATGGATGGATGGATGGATGGGTGACAGACTGAATGTTGGATAAAAGACTGAATGTATGACAGAATGTAAAGGTGAAATGGTGGATATCAGCAGGTGGATGGAAGGATGAAAAGTAGGGGTGGGCGGAATTTGCGTAGTCGCGTTACACAATGTTCCGCGAAACGGTTAAAAATCTCCTTGAGCTATGCAGAATTCCGCAAGCATGCGGAATTGCTTGTTCCACCCGTTCGCGATGCGTTTTTCCTGTTCGGGGACGCTGTTTACGTGCTCGGGGGAAATATCCTGCGAACTTGCCCATGCGGTCGCCAATTGGCGCGGCCATCTTGTTTCACTTGTCCCGCCCGCTCAGGATGTGTGTTTCCTGTTCACGAACGCAGATGTCCGATGGCGTGTCTGAATGACATGTTCGCGATTGCACACTCTTGCTGGATCGCACGGCCGGCTACCAACGGATTGGAAAATTCATCGGTGAACACAGGGATCCCGGTAAGTCGATCCCGCGTGCGCGAACACGCATCTTGAAAGCGCATATTTTCAGCAATTCCGCGTTCTCCGCGGAACAAGGAATTGCCAAAATTCCGCAAATTCCACAAGTGGAGCGGAATTTACCGCATAGGCATAATGAAAAGATGGATAGATAGATGGAAGCAAGTAAGCTCTTCTGGGGAGGGTCGCAATGACTTGCTTATTTTGCTTGGTTCCATAAGAGCTTTGGTCCAAAGTGGGGGGTATTTTAATTTTCTGGCTACTCCCTTGCTCCCACTTAAACACTAGGAAAAATCCTTTGTCTCCGCAAGCAAAGACAGCACTCTGGTTTGGTACATAAAGATAATTCCTTTTACTTTTATTCTGAAAAATAGGAATTTTCTTCATTTGGTAACAGGGCGTGCTGGCTTTACTTGTAGGGATTAAGCCTGGACGGAGTTTGTGGAGTTCTGTTACGTGGCACTCCACAAAGTGCAAAAAAACACTCCGCCGTGCTATGCGGAGCTACGCAAGAGGCAGAGTGCGTTAGATAAATGCAGTTTGCAGTGATTTTCAGCGCCGAGTGTTTGTTCTCACTGTTCAATCATCACAAACGGCACCATGCACAGCGCACTGCTTCCTTTCTGTTGCTCGAGTAGTTTTTTTACCCAAGTGGCAACTTTCTCAATGGGAATGGATGGTTTCCTAACATGAGCAGTCACGAGCATAAATGACCACTCGCAATGAGCAATCCGCCTGCCCGCATTTAGAAATCTCACAGTAAGGTTGATTTTCCACGCTGGCACTCGCCAACTTGACATTGACGATCGCAAACGAGGAGAAATCTTACCGGGAGGTGAATTTTCCTCGCTTGCACTCGCCAACTTGACGTTGACGAGTGCAAGCGAGGAAAAAAACTTTTTCGGAAATCTGCAAGCTCCGCAGATTTTGTAATGCTATGAAATTCAGCAAATTCTAAAGGAAAATTGGGACGTGCTGACTAAAGATCTGGATATCGGCACCAAACTTGAAGATCATCCGCTCGTAACATATAGGAAAGCACCTTCCATATCTGATACACTGATCAGAAGCCACTTCGAAAGTGCCAGAAGGGCTACTTGGTTGGGAGCAAGACAGAAAGGATTTGGCAAATGCACAACATGCAAATCATGCAAAATCGGAAAAAATCGTACATCCATCAAAGATCCAAGGGGGAGGACATTCAAGATCAAGGAGAACATCACCTGTGAGTCAATGTATGTTGTATATGTGATAGTGTTTCTGTGGCAAGAGGTACATAGGAAGCACCACATGTCCCCTCAAGAAACGTATACTCGAACACATAAGAGCCGTACAAAATAAGGATGTAACATATGAACTTGCCAAACACATGAAAACTCATGAGAATCGAATTTGGCTAGACATGAAGTACTCTGGACTGGTCAAAATACCTCCCTGTGAGAGAGGAGGAAATCGAACATTGAAACTCAGGCGCCAGGAGTCCAAAATGATCATCAGATTTAAGCCAAAGATCCCCCTTGGGCTCTGTGGGGATGAAGAAATGTATATACATCTATGAACGATCTGAGAAATATTTTTGCCCTGAACATGGTTATTTGTAAATAGCAAGATTTCATAGCTGGCAAATATGTAAAAATTACCTGAGGCTCTTACTCCACACACAACATGAACCGGACCTGTTCAATGACGAAACAACATAGGGTTTATTTTCATGTAATTTCTTGTTGCAAACATTGTTGATGGCGGACCCCGTGAATGAGGAAAGTTTCACTCATGTAACAGCCATAGTGACATTTATGCACTTAGCCAATGTAAAATTGACACTTAGTCGTGATACAATGGGTCACAATCATCCAAGTCCAAATGCCCCAGTAACAGATTTGGGAGATTCATACTGATGTTCTACAGTGTGTCCATACTTATTGGCACATGATAGGACCATAACTGCAATCAATGATTGAATAAGATCGATATTGTGACAATATAACACTATATGTCGATATATGGCAGCAATGATGTAGCCCTGTTTGAGGGGGTTCAGCCTTTAATTTCATTTTGCAACAACCTGAATTTGTAAGGTTAGATAATTAAGTCAGTCTATATTTGAAACTACCAGTCCCACAATGCCTCATTATGGATAAAGTGAAGACTAGGTAGAAAGGGTAGAAAAGCACAGTTAAAGCGCAGTTATGGTGACAAAACAAAACCTAAAATCCACTAAAACTCAACAGTTTTGATTAGGTAAACTAACCATAACTCCCGCCTGTCAAGCACTGCTTATGACCTTACAAGTGATAAGAACGCTGTTGTGCTCTTTCATTTGTAGGGGTGCATCATAATCGCGAGAATTTTGCACCTGCATTTATTATTTTGTTGTGTTAACATTTGGTTACTAGAATGTGAAATATAATAACGTGTAAAAGTGAAGTGATAGAAGATATTTCGTGTGATGTGAAGAAATCAGCACTGTACTTGGGTTCTAAATGATGAAAATCCTAATGTTCATTCATAATGTACTAATGGAAGCTAATTGACCGAAATGTAATGCCTTGATTTAAACGTGCACCATAATAATGTCTGTGTATATGCGTGTTTAATGAAGTTCCATGGTAATTCTTATGTTAGCCGATTTCCAGTAGGCCTCCTGTATATTTCCCTGGCTCTCATAGGGTTGTTCGTAATGTTCATGTGTATGTGGAATCTTTTTCTTTCTCACGTTTCTGTTGCAGGTACAGAAACTCATCTTTGGTAGTTATAATAACGCTTTTGTTTGAGGAGTTAGGATAAGGGAGGCGAGGATACATTTGAAAAAGTAGTGCTGATAATGTGAGATGGTGTTCTTTCTCACAGGCGAAGGCCTGGGAATCAAGGTCATGGAGCCGGAGGCTGGGAGTATCGAAACTAAATGAAAAATCACTTACGAGGGGAGGTGTCCAGCTGGAAGAGGCGGTCGGATGATGTAAAATGGGTGTGTCCTAGGATTGTGGTGTTGGAATTAGGGACAGTGCCCCGGGGGATGTGTCAGGAGAGGAGAAGAGATCGATGGAGAGAGAAGGAGCATCTTCGAACAAGCTCGCTTTATGCTAATTAACCCATTCAACGTGAGGGTACTTTTTAGGAAGTCTTCACGCACTGACACCTTTTCCTGAACTTGCCTGGGGAATGCTAATCAGGGATGTCACGTTAGTGGTAGAGTAGGGACAGACTAATGCTTTTTACCTACAGAACTCTGATGAAGACTAATCTTGACATTGGGACTCTTTTTTTGCCTGCGTTCTGCTTTTGGAATTCATCATTCTTTTCATGCTTCAGAGATTGAACTTTGCCCGTAGGTTTGGCTTCGTTTTAGTTCCGATGTATTTCTACAACCTCATCCTGAGGTGTCTGTATGTCCAGTTATTTTTGGCCTTGTAATAAATTACTTAACCTAGAACCTGGAGTCTGTGATTCTTCGGAGTCATGAATAAGTGGGACTGCGAAAACTGATAGGACAAGTCATTTCTCCCTTCTACACTTCTAAGCAGGTACAATGGTCCATTGACCAGTGGTTCCAGAGCATATCCAGAAGAGGGAACCCGGACCCATCACATAAAAACTCCCTCATGACATGATAAATGATTGATGACTTCTTAAATAACATCTTTATTGCCTTCACCCATGAGCACGCATTGGACATCAATCATGACCGACCACAACAGACACTAAATCTGCTCACCTCAAATGTCGGTTTTTCTAGCTTACTTTTTAAGCATAGTATGCACCCAATGCCATTAATGAAGAGCTTGAAAATTATTAGAGCTTGCGAGGGTTTTTGCTATTTTTTTTTAGCAAAGTCTTTCAGCATGGGATTTGCTATCATCCAAGACTAGCAAAAGACATTACGAAGGTATTTTACTGTTTCTGGCACAGCATTATAGCTTCAGATTAGTAAAATACTATCTGAGTCAACCTGGAATAAGTAAAAACATCTCTTTGAACATGATACACTAGTATAGACACAAGGGAGCACCACAGTATAAATCCAATCAAAGCCCTTGCATGCTTAGAGCAACACACAAATTTTGCAAAATTCAAATAGTGAACTCTGGGTAGTTTCCCAGATGCCAGTTTTAGTACTTTCTGTCTGGGGCAAAAAAGTTGAGAGAGCTCAGCTGTGTAATGATGAGTCTTCACATTTTAGCTCTTATTCAACCTTTGCTTCCAGCTACAGTAAAAAGACCTAAACCGATTTATGCAAACTTGCCATTTAAATAAAACTTCACTAATAAAGCGTTATTTTTGTGATTTGCTGTATTTCTGTTCAGTAGGTTTCAAGATGTAAGTACATGAAATAGGTATTGGATGAGCTTGGAAGGCTTAACACATTTTTGTATAACTTGTTAGTTGAAAAGCCATTTGTTGATTTGCTTATAACTTTGGCAACTTTGGCAAATATTCATGCAACTTGATAGATACTTATGCTGAGATTACTCTTGATATTTTCAAATTCTGATCACTCTCCCGCTTCAGAAAACAGAAATGTCCCATGGGATGGCATCCCCCAGGACACCGCTTAGATGAGCCTAGCACACCCTCTCCTAATTTGAAAGGTACGACCCAGGGGGAGAGATCATGGGGTCCTCACAGAGGGGGGAGTAGGAACCCCCTTTTCCTATTTTAACATACAGCCCACGGGCAGGGTTCCCCATGGCCTGAGGCACAGGGGCCGCAAGGCCCCTCTCCAAATTTTAAAAATAGAGCCCAGGGATAAACTGTCTCAACCACCTCAGCTCCTTCTTCAAAAGTTTTAGGGTGATGCATCCACCAGAAAAGAGGGAGGCCCAAAATGCATTTTCTCCATTAATTTTTCCATAGGAAAATTGAACACTGATACCGCAAAATATGCTGAATGGAATTACACCAAATTTGGCAGAAAGGAGGGTGTGGCTTGCTGCCGAGCGTGATGGCCGCAGCCTAGACGAGCTCTGGCAAGTGCTGAAAAATCCCCACACAATCCGCCCAAGAATCTGAACAAAATTAGACCCCAAAGGCAGAATTCAGGCACCCGAACACTTGAGGCGCCATGCGACCCTACTCGGAACTTGTAAGACAGCTCCTGAGGACATTGAGAGGCGAGACCATGAAGCGGCCTGCAGCCGCGACTGAAGCAGGGCCCTTGCGTAGAATGACGGCCCGTCAAAGGAGAGCCTGAGTCGGCGCGGCCCATACGCAAAGATGGGATACGAACGGCACTGGGCGAACACGTAAGGCACTAACCCATCATCCTCGCCCTGCACGCCCACCCGGAAATTTCAAGGACTGTGTGCAGCCCGCATGAAGATACAAGGCAGCTAACAGAAAAGTGAGGCCGCTCTGTGCCCAAACATTGTCAGCGCATGGGCTGCTGTCGCCTACGAAGAGAGGTACCAGGAACAAAAGGGGGAAAGCGCCATCCCTGACCCGCGACCCTACTTGGAGCCCGCAAAACAGCCTCTGAGAACACCGAGAGGTAAGAACGTGGAGCGGCCTGCAGCCACGACTGAAGCAAGGGCCTTGCGTAGAACGACGGACCAGCGAAGGAGAGCCCGTGCCGGCACAGCCCACGCGCAAAGGCGGGAGACAAACAGCAATCGACGGACAGGCAGGGAAACAACCCATCATGCTCGCCATGCACGCACACCCTGGCACTGAAGGGACTGTGTGGGGCCCGCATGAAGACCTGAGGCAGCCAACAGCAAAGTGATGCCGCTCTACACGCCAACATCGTCGATGCGTGGGCAGCCACAATCCACGAAAAGAGGTATCAGGAACAGAAGGAGGGAAGCACCATCCCTGCCCCGCTAGTCCTGACCCCCACCAGTACGCAGCAGCAATAAGCCCGGGCCTGAGTGGGCGGCCCCGGCGCACGCGTGGGCGCGGCACGGCCTGGAACCCAGGGTACCATACCATCACTGGCCTACCACTGGCGTCGGAGATTTTGTAACGCATGGAACTAAAGACGCACGGAATCCGACCATACCCTACGGCACCCACTCGGGGCTCCGGGTGGGCTGGCTGTGGCCCTGAATCAGACGCAAGGACTGCTGCGGCAATGTCGGAACAGATCGGGGGCCTGCATTGGCACTAACAGGCACAATCTCCCTCACTGCGGGGCAGAAAACCCGACAGGCCACGAGTAGCATTCCGCGACACGGCAGGCAGCGTCAAGTACTGCCCTGCACCTGGACTGGACACAGCGCCACCCCAGTGAAAAGATAAAGATGGGGGGCCGGGCCAGTGCACGACCCAACAGGTCAAATTGGACAAATGTGCATACACAAAAGACACTTCAGACGCAGCCGAACGAAATGCCCCCGCAGAATCTAACTCAACGCCTGAGGACCAACCCGAGGTCATGCTACAAGATATAATGGCCGCCCTTACTAACGTCCAAACGACAGTGGGATCGATCTCAGCAGACGTCTCGTTCCTCCGCGTAGATTTTCAAAAAATGGCTTCGAGGGTGAAGGAGGTCGAAAATGCAATGGCAACCCTCACGAAAGACACCGCCACCCTGCAACGGAAAGTCCACCAATTGGAAGCAGAAAACAGATTAATGGCGTCAAAGCTTGACGACCAAGAAGGCAGGTCCAGACGCAACAATGTCCGAATAATAGGTGTTCCGGAGTCTAAAGAAGGGCCCACAATGGACCTATACATGGAAGAGCTCATTAAGACCCAGCTCCAACCGAGGGGACTCTCCAGTTTTTTCTCGGTAGAGAGCGCTCACAGAGTGCCAGGGGGTAAACCCAAACCCGGGGCTCCCGACCAATTTTGGCTCATATTTTCAACTTTCGCGATTGAGACGCCATCCTACAGACAGCAAGGGTGGCTCCGCCATTGCGCATCAAGAACTCAGTGGTCTCATTCTTCCCAGACTACACGGCGGTGGGCACCAAGCAGAGAAGAAGCTTCCTCGAAGTCAAAAGAGAACTCAGACGCAGGGAACTCACCTACTCTATGCTGTTCCCGGGAAAGCTTTGAGTGGTGGCGGATTGGAAGACTTGGTTTTCTGACACACCCGAGGAGGCCCAGGAATGGCTGGAGGGATGGCGCCAGGTCAGTGGGTCGAAAAGGACGGTCGAGAACAACAGCGTCGTCCACTCGGGGCGATATCGCAAGACCTGAGACAAGCAGATGGTGCATAAGACCAACCACAGACGGAGACAGGGAAATGAAAAACAACGACGTCCAGCAATCAAATCTCAAGACCGAAAAGGGGAGTATTCTTAAAGCCTACAACTACGATTTAACACCACAGAAGGAACTGCACCGAATGGTTCAGCCAAACTATGTCGGCCTCATCTGGGTCACGAGTGGAGACACTACATTGATAGCCGATGACATACTTAGTGTGATGAACTAAACTCTACAAAAAGTCTTTCAGCAAGGGGATGTCCAAAGTGCTCTCCGGATGCCTCCCCCTCCACACGCAAGTACTCTTTATGGGACTAAAGCACTCTGCAAAGTTGGGGTGGCGAGTAGTTGGAAATCCGTCTAGCAGGGGAGCAGTGTGGGGGGTGGGGGTTAGGGGGAGGGTTTCAGTTTATGTTTAAGTTTGTCATTTTTAATTAATTTATGTTAGAACACCAAATGCTGATACAGTACACTTCAAGGTTACCGCATGTGGACACTGATTACCGCAAACAGCTCCGATGTCCAACAACCGCTCTTGTGCCCCGGAGGACGTAGTTCCTGGACCTGCACACCCACAGCCAGAGTGCACACACGCTGAGTCCCCCTCTTACTGTAACATCCTGGAATGTGAATGGCCTTTGTGATAACATAAAGAGGGGGCTGATACTGCAACACCTCAAGAGACATGCTCCATCAGTGGTCTTCCTACAGGAAACCCATCTGGTGAGGACAGCCACTAAAGCTCTGGATAGATGGGGCTTCAAGATTGTGGCACACTCCGAATTTACATCCGGATCTGGGGGAGTAGGGATTTTGGTCCCAAAAAATTGCCCACTGGTGTTACAAGGAACCCAGACAGATGACCAACGGCATCGCTCTCCTGTCAGTGGGAAGGGCGAGCGTTCAACCTAGTCTCAGTATATATTCCTCCTGCACTTCACAATCTGGCCTTCCCAGCCCTCTGTAAAATCCTGCTTTCACTCCCTCACGGGGAATTGCTCATGGGAGGCGACTTTAATGCCACGCTAGACGCCGCATGGGACAGACACCCACTGAGAGACCAGGGGACATCGTCCCCGCACCTACGAGAATTCTTGGACGCGCATGGGCTGGTGGACGTTTAGTGCACACGCTACCCTGAGGCAAGTCAGTACCCGTACCACTCCGGTGCACACAACAGCATGTCTAGGATAGACTACATCCTCATCTCCCCAACAAGCCTAGAGAAAGTACTAGAGATCGCACACCTCCCCAGAGGCATATCAGACCATTCCCCTATATTAGTGACATACACATCGCACCACACTGGGAGGATGCGCACATAACCCATATATCCTGGGTACCTGAAAGACTCAACCATATGGAAAAGCCTTTACAAAGCCTCAGGGCACGATTTTCAAGAAAATGTACACTCAGTGACCTCTCCCGTCACCCTGTGGGAGGCATATAAGACAGTCTTGCGCAGACAGGCTATTTCATTAATCACATCACATAAGCGAGACAAGGCACAGCAGGTACAAGAACTTGAACAGGCGGTGAGCTGTGCAGAAGGCGAGCACACAGGAGACCCAAATGACGAAATGACCCGCATATTAGACCTTGCACAACAAGCAGACAGGGACCACATGTGGGAAGAAGCTAAGGCCAGAGCTATGAAAACACAACACACTATCTACGAAGTGGGAGACAAAGCCGGCAAGCTCCTAGCCTGGCTAGACAAAAAGGAGCGAGCCAGTCATTGGGTAGCACAGCTGCAATTGGCCAATGGGGAGATAATAACAGACCCACACGACATAGTCACAGCTTTCGCGCAACATTACGAGACATTTTACACACCAAATGCAAAAGCAACCGTGGAGGAGAATCTGGCATTTCTTAGAGATATACGTCTGCCTAAGCTAGCGTCTCAAGAGGTACAAACACTAGAGGCAGCTCTCACAGTCGACAAAATCACGGCAGCCATTAGAGGGCTCCAACCAGGTAAGGCACTAGGTCTCAACAGTATTCCCGTGAAGCTTTACAAAAAGAAGCAGATACATTGGTGCCACACCTGTTGAGGATGTACGAGACCAGCCTAGAAGAGGGATTACTCTCTAGAGATCAGAGGGTAGCGACGCTTGTGGCAATCCCAAAACCAGGTAGACCCCCACGGTAATGCACCTCCTACCGCCCAATATCGCTTCTCAACGCAGAAGCGAAAATATTAGCGAAAGCACTGGCAACCAGGCTTCAGCCATATCTCACGACCCTTATACTCCCCGACCAATCCGGTTTTATGCCAGGCCGGAATACGGCGATGAACCTGAGACGGCTTCACGGCGTGATGGCTCACATACCAACTATCTAGGAAGAGGGAGTCATCCTCTCATTAGATGCCAGTATGGCCTTTGATCGGGTCGAATGGCCCTTTCTATTTGCGGTGCTACAACATTTTGGTTTTGGCCCCAAATTCTGCACTTGGGTTCAGCTCCTATGTGCACAACCAATGGCACACGTTGTGGTCAACAGGCGGGTGTCTGACGACTTTCCTCTGGGGCGCGGGACCAGGCAGGGTTGTCATCTGTCCCCACTCCTGTTTGCTCTGGTGCTCAAGCCGTTGGCGGCGCGGATAAGGGGGGACCCCGCAATACGTGGACTGCGGTGGACGGAGGGATGGGAGGACCGCATTTCCCTGTATGTGGATTGCATCTTGTTATATATGGCATCCCCCAGATGGTCGATCAATTGCTTGTTAGACATTTGTGAGACTTAAGGCAGAGTCTCAGGGTACACCTGCCCAGAGGTGTCACAATACAGCTCGCGGAAGATGGGTTCAAGTATCTGGGCATAGATATCACGCCGGATCCCACTCAATTTTACGAGCGTTACCTACTACCACCCCTGGGAAGACTCCGCAGTGACGTGAAACACTGGCACTCCCTACCTCTGACGCTCTTGGGCCGTGCGGCCCTGTTCAAAATGATGGCTCTTCCCAGGTTTGTATACACTCTACAAAACACGCCAGTCCCGATTTCACACTCCTATTTCAAGTCAATTGAGGCTGAGGTGGGCCACCTACTCTGGGAGGGAAAGCACCCCCTGCATAGCAATGTGCAAGCTTGTAAGGAGCTGGTACGAAGGCGGCATTGCCTTACCCAACATTCAACTATACTACTGGGCCTCCCAGCTCATAGTGGTTAACCACTGGCTCCACGTGCCACAGGAGGAACCAGTATTACGCCTGGATAGGCACACCCTTGGCACAGACGAAATTCTAGGCGCACTATATAATGAAACTCGGATATACATACTGATCGGCCCCACGGCACACCCAGTGCACATCTGGTTCACAGCACTTCGAGTGCTTGGCTGGGAGTGCTTGCACAACACACACAACTTTGGGACACCCCAAGATTGGGTACACTTCGCAACAGTAAAGGATTCACCCGATGGGATCTTATAGGTATATCGAGGGTTGGGGACCTGTGGAAAAAGGGGGAAATGGTTACATTTGCTCAGTTACAAGTGACATACCAGATGGCTGAAACGGAGCAATACCGATACCTACAAATCAAACACGCACTTACAGGAGCCATGCCTCAGGGAAGTGATCTCCCCGAGTCCTCGCCGCTCGAAGACTGTTTACTGACAGACTGCCCAAACAAAAAAGCAATCTCTCTTACATACCGCAAACTGATAAATAATCAGAAAGATCCCACACAAGATCACTGTGGATCAGTTAAGGTCTATGCGCCCAAGTAGCAATAGTAAATGCTCTGTCCTAAAGCCTTCCCTAACGGGTATACAAGTATGTCCTCACTGTACATTTGCTCTTACAAATGTTCAGCCCTACCCAGAGGTATCACACAAACCTAAGCCATCAACTCAAACCTCTGTTTTAAATTCTCGCACATTCACATTCTACACTGTGAATTGTAGATCACTGCCTCAACATAAAGCTGATATCTACCACCTCCTAGCTGAAGAAAAACCTTGTGCGCTATTTCTAACAGAGACCTGGTTGCAAGATGGTGCAGGTCCCGATGTAGCCGCTGCCTTACCCTCTAACTATGCCATTGTTAGAGTAGACAGAGATAAACAAGTAGGAGGGGGCATCGCTGTGATCTTTAACAGGGATTTTAATTGTGATTTTGAAACAGTAAATATTCCTGGATGTGAAGCAGCTTTTTTTTAAATTTCATTGAATCCAAATTTTATGTTTTCTGGATTTCTAATTTATCGTCCTCCGGGAAACAGCAGTGGTTGGGCTGCGAACTTGGCTAATTTCATTTCGCCTTACTTTCTGAATGCCCAAAACTTGACCATACTGGGGGATTTAAATCTTCATTTGGATGACAAATCCAATAGCATAGCTGTTAACCTGTTAGAGGACTTTAATACTTTGAATATGTCTCTACGAAATGAGGGTCCCACTCATAAAGCTGGGCATCTGTTAGACCCCATTATTTCTAGTGTTCAGGAGCTAAAATGGTTGAAAACAGACCCTATTTGTTGGTCGGACCATTTTTTAACGCTTTTTAGTATTACTCTTGAACAATTTAATTCGCCAGGCTCTGCTTGCCCTCCAATTTTTATGAGAAATTGGAAAAAGCTAGATCTAACTGAGTTACAGAACGCGTTACAGGCATCCCTCCCTGTTCTGGGTGCTGATATGGAAAGAAATGCGCTGGAAGCCCACACTTGGCTAGAGAGAGCAGTTGACATCTGTCTGCCCGCTACCAGGTGTAGAGGGAATGTCCATCGTCCCCCGGCCCCCTGGTATACGGAAGCACTGAAACTAGAAAAAACCAAGTGTAAGGGACTTGAGAGGAAATGGCGCAAACAGTATGATCCTCTTAAAAAGGAAGCATATCGTAAGGCCAGAAACCTCTATCACACGGCCTGTGCTAGAGCTAAAGCATCCTATGTAACAGAGACCATTAATACTGCTGCCAATAAAGCACGGACCCTTTTTAACACAGTTAAAGAATTAGCCGGAGCTAATTCTATGGCAGTTGCACGTCCCCTGACCCCTCAAAAATGTCAAGACCTTGCCACATATTTTGTGGAAAAGATCGAGACTATTCTTGCCAACATTAATGTTCCGGTGAGGGATGACAGGAAAGTTCCTCCCTTAGAAAGCCTACCAGGAAACCGGCTTGTCTCCTGGCCATCTATCTCCCTGGACACCTTGAAATCTTTAGCCACCTCTATCAAGTCGGGCTCTCCATGTGACCCTCTCCCAATTAATATTCTGAGCCAACTGGACGACAGTGCTTTGGGGATTATTGCCGAGACACTAAACGCCTCCATTCATCTGGCAACCGTCCCAGCGTCCTGGAAGCACGCCATGGTCAGCCCTCTGCTGAAAAAGCCGTCAGCTGATCCAGAGGTACTGGCCAACTATCGTCCGATTTCCCTGCTGCCAGCATTCTCAAAAATACTGGAGAAGCACATCCATGGTGTACTTTCAACTTACACAGAGAATAACAACCTACTCCATTTTTCCCAATCGGGTTTTAGGGCAGGCCACTCCACCGAATCTGCCCTCCTGGGAGTCACGGAGAAGATCAGGGGACTTTTGGACGACGGGCAAACGGTTGCTCTTGTTCTGCTTGATTTAAGCGCAGCCTTCGACACCATCTCACACTACAGACTGCTTGTCAGGCTGAGTGAGGATGGTGTCGGAGGGGCAGCGCTGGACTGGATTAGATCTTACTTGAGCAACAGGACGTTTCAGATCTCGTCCTCACAGGCCCAGTCGGACATTTTTCTGTCACCCCACGGTGTGCCTCAGGGCTCAATTTTGAGCCCGCTATTTTTCAATCTGTATCTCCGCCCCCTCGTCGACTTGGCAGAGCGGGTAGGTCTAGAACTTATGACCTATGCGGACGATTCGCAGATTATTTTTTCCCTTACTAACTCAGAATCTTCATCCCCCTCTGTGCTGAAACTAGGCCTTCAGGAAATTTTCAGCTGGATGTCTACGAACCAGCTAAAGCTCAATGGGGAGAAGACAGAGATTCTTCTCCTGGGGAAAAATAAAGATCTGTGGCAGGATACCCATTGGCCACCATCTTTGGGCGCCTTCCCCACCCCGGCTACCCAAGCTAGAAATTTGGGGGTGTGCATTGATGATTCATTATCAATGAAACAGCAGGCCAACAAAGTGGCTGGTGTCTGCTTCACGATCCTTAAATGGCTGCGGAAGGTTATCTGGATGCTGCCTGTGGATACCCAGAAGACCGTAGTCAATGCATTAATTACATCTAGGCTTGACTACGGTAACATCTTATACCTGGGTTCCAATCTAGCCGTGATCAGGAGATTGCAGCTGGTCCAGAACTCCGCAGCCAGGTTGCTGTGCAAGATTCCTAGGACAGCAAGGATCTCGAAGCATCTGAGGAACCTGCATTGGTTGAGGGTAGAGAACCGAGTTCGGTTCAAAGCCTTGACATACATGTTCAAGATCAGGGCAGGAACTGCACCAAAATACCTGCAAAAATTGGTTAGGCCCCATGTTCCTACACGCAATCTCCGTTCTTTAAATGGAGCAAATTTCGTGGTTCCCAGGTTCAAACTGGCCCGAATGGGGGGGAAATCTTTCTCCCATCTGGGACCAGTTCTTTGGAATTCCCTCCCCTTAGCCTTACGGAAGGAGGAGAATTTTGCCAGTTTTAAGAAAAACGTTAAAACTTGCCTTTTTAATAAATAATTGTGGTCCTTGACAGTTACTGCCTCTATGTTTTGACCTCTTAGCCCTGGCGCCGGGAAACCCTTTGTGGGTATCTGTGCGCATTACAAATGCAAAAAATAAATAAATAAATAAATAAATACACACAACCTCGGGGAAATGGAGGACCAAGACTGGCAGGAGGCACTAGCATCCCCGCGCGAAGTGGCAATCCCCTCCAGACTCCAACTGGTGTAACTGAAAATACTGCACAGAACATACTACACCAGAACAACACTTCATAAAATAGGACGGATTGAAACACCACTATGTCTTCGGGACTGTGGGCTAGCAGGCACTTTTACCACACACTGTGGGACTGTCCTAAAATCACACAATACTGGGGGGCTGTCATGGCCACAATCACTCGGGTATGCGGCTTCGAGGTCCCTCCAGAATCAAGGAGGTGACTTCTCAATGTATGGGAGCCAACCGACCTTAATCACGCAGCACCGGATTGGGCGACTCTAGGGATCACAATGGCTAAATGGAACATCGCTCAACATTGGGGAGCAGCAATGGTCCCCCTACACCAGCAGTGGTGTCGTGACCCAGACAGGGCAATGGTAGCAGAAAAAGCGGTATTTATTCATAGAGGGTGTCCCTGAAAATAGGTGCGGGTGTGGGGGAAATGGAACTCATTTAGAGGAAACATATGCACCCCTCCGCCTGAGGGATCCGACCCAGACTTAAGTGACTAATATACATACACTATCGTGGAGCCACAGGGACATACTATTATCAGCGATTGAGAAGTGCATGTCGAGAAAGCTGAGGAGATGTAAACATTTATACATTGTTCCCCCTAATGCACTACCTTGTCCAATGTACGATCTGAAAATTGCAAGTGTCGTTTGTAATCAGCAATGTTGTAAGCAAATCACATTAAAATTTTCAAAATTTGTGTAAACCCGGTTAGTAATTTTAGAGAAATTAAGGCTCAAAAACGTTGTATATTTCATGCCATGAAGGATCGGTGGCCAACAGATTTTGTTGGCCCCCCGCGCAAAAAGACCATTGAAAAACAAAACAAACTTATAAAAAAAGGGGGGGTGCTGAGCATTTTTCTGGCCAGGGATCCCAACTCCAGGGGCTGTATTTAATCAGCCCCCATCCCGAACGTTTGTAAGGCCCTGGGAATCCCCTCCCCAGGATCGCATGCAATCAAAAGAGGAGGGGGTTATGCACCTCCCCGAGTCATTGTATGGCCCCAGGGACCCCATTTGCGGGGCCAGCTTCGTTTGTTGTCCCGGGGACACCGTGGTTTCCCTGCCAGCCATAACAAGAGGGAACTGTTACGTGTTAAGAAAGCTGCTTCCACCAGGTGAGAGCACATAAGTTTTGCTGCCAGCTCTCTCCCAGGCAAGAAAACACAGAATTGCTTCTGCCCCGTGGGAGCAAAAGAAAACTGTTCCCACAAGGTGCTCCTGCTGTACCTGTGATCGGTGCTGACAGGAGAGGTGAGAGGGCTGCGGGGGCCTTGTGAATTCCTCCGCAGACCTAGCATGAAAAATGCTGTGGGGTGCACCAGGCGGGTACTGGGGCAACCCACATAAAAAAAAGGCAAACATTGTCGGCTCCTGTGTGCCCATGGAGCTGCTTGCAGGAAGCTGGAGGACCATGGGGCTCCACTAGCAGCCCCTAACAAAACATAAAGATCTGGGTGTCCCAGGTGAACCCCTAAAAAATACAATATAAAATTTTAAAATGAATGATAAATGATCATAGATTTCTTCACTGCTCCTTGCAAGGAGCCCCCCATAATACCCTGGGAAGGATTTTTAAACATATTTTTCGAGCCCGGTAGTTTCTCTAGAAGGGGTAGGAGCATCACCAATTATTTTTTAATGTTGTGGGGGAGTTGCAGCGAGTGCAGCAGTCACCCATTATTAAAAACAAAACACATTATGTATCCTTGGTCATTAAATCCATGAACCCAAGACAGTTTACCATATTTTTAATAGATTCATGTTGTGGCCTGAAAAATGATGAAAGAAAGACTGGAAGACATGCTTTTTTTTTTAATAAAAGGTTTTGTTGACAATGAATTTTATGAAAAATTGCACTGTGAATTAATGAAATATATATTTCATTATAAATATTGGTGATTTTTTTGACAAAGACAATAGGCCTGCTTTATATATATTGAAATTCTGACCCCTCCATAACGCCAATAGGCCCACTTTTATTATTTTGGTGTTGTGATCCTTTCACAAAGTCAATAAATCTGCCTTACTTTTTTGTTGTTAATATCTTTATTGCATTTTATGTTTCATTGGCATAAGCAACAAAATCACATTTGGCATACAATAACACCACTTTGCATTGGAGGAAGGAAGTCAGATACATTTCAAAAGTATGTCTCCAGATTGCTGCTGGATACTTGAGCACTGGGGTCACTTCCCCTCCTGTCAAGACCCGACTCTCGGAAGGACTGACCAGGGAATATGTAACACTTGTCAATAGTAAACCAATAGTACGTCTTTTTACCAACATTTTGCAATTGCTTTACATACTTATTGTTAGCCTGCAGTAGCTTCGATGCCAGGCTCTGCACACAACCTCCAGCTGTGCATGGCTTGAACCCGGAGGGGGGGGTTGGGCACCAGCGTGGTGTTGGCGGCCAGTGAGTGGTTGGATGCAGGGTCTGGCTACAGGCCAGGCCCGGCAGCCGCACACAGCCAAAGGCCATGCTCAGTATGAGGTTGACTGCCCATGAGTTGGTGGACGCAGGGCCTAGCTACAGAGCTGAGCATGGCCGAAGTCCATGAGTGGTATGGATTTGGTTGCCAGGGGTTGGCGTTATGTATGGTAATAAAATATTACTTCACATTTAAAAACCCAGAGTAATTTTTAGGTATGGTAATAATATCTTACTTTGTAAAGATTAAAGGGACGTTTTAGTTAGGGGAAGATGTCAGTTAAAACATACTGTATAAAATTAACAAAACCACTAAAATTCACCATTCACCATTTTTATTTATCTCAAGTTAGTATAACTCGTGATGTAAAGTAACTGTAACTCGCTCCTTCACCATGCACTGCTTATGAACTCACATATGACACGTTCATCATTGATAATATCACCTCAACATTCTGAAATGACACTGAATGACAGAAGGGATAAACACATACATATCTTGACTGCCAAACATATGATAGCACTAAGAACATTACAAGATGATGAGGGTATTGTTATAAAACCCTCCCTAAAGGGAGGTAATATTGTTGTCATGTAAAGGGAGAAATATATTAATGAGGCCTACTGGCTATGACTGATTGTTACATCAACATTGACAAGCAATATTATATTGATTTCCAGGAGCAGTTGAGAAAGAGATTGCTTGAGTGGTACAATGAAAACAAATTGGACTGGGATGAATTCCATTCTTTGGAGAATTAAACAACTGTGACTCCCACACTTTACATCTTACCTAAAATTAAAAAAAGACAGGGAGAACTCATCAGGAATGCATATTATTCCCTTTAAAAATAGCTACTTGGGAGGAGGAGCCTAGCGCTTGACCAAGATGGCCGCGTGAGCTTAGAGCTCCCGAGACCCTCGCGCCCTCCGTCGACTATCCTGTCTCTAATCCTGACGGTATGCATGGCACCGTGTTGCTGAGTTGTCAGGGAGGCGATTGACACTATCCGCGGTCGGATCGCCCATCGGGAACCGGACTTACGACGGGCGAAAGATTGCGGCCTAACTCCCGGAGATTCCAGGGGCTAGAGTTGGCAGGATGCCCGACTCCTAGTTGATCAACAACGGCCTGGTGAGGTGTGAACTGCCGGACGGAGGCCCTCGCTCTTTCACTTTCGGTTTCGTTCCCTTTGTCTGCCCGGACACCGAAGAGCTCTGGGCGGCTTTACAACCCCAGGGACGCTCGGCGGGCTACTCTGGCAGCACAAGGCGGACTTGCTCACTCCTTATTCCTCTCTCTGAGAGGGAGCGGTCTTCACTGCATTGGACTGCCTGGAGTCCATTATGTCGGGCAAGGCAGAAGGGGATCGGTTGAAGACTAAGTCCACCAGGCGGGGAACGTATTCCCAAGTCAACAGTATGGACCGCTACGCCCTCCTGAAAACATCGCCGAGTGGACCGAGCCAGGCGCCGGATGCCCAGAAGGAGGACTCGCCTGGGACACCGGAGCTATCCCTGCAGGATGTCATGGGCGCGCTTGACGGGATGCAGACCTCGATGGGGAGGCAATTCGAGGCCCTGGCGCATAAGGTGGATGCCATCCTGGTGGATGTCAATTTGATCCGCTCGGACCTGGGCAAGACAAACGAACGAGTTAAGAACCTGGACCACAAGACCACGGGCCTCGCTGATGATGTCGCGGAGTTGCAGAACGAGGTCCGGAAGCTGAGGGCCGAGAGTGACCTCGCCGCCCGCCGGCTGGAGGACTTCGAGAGCCGGTCCAGGCGCAATAACATGCGCGTCATCGGGGTCCCGGAGTCCTCGGATGAGGCTTCGACGGACCTGCTTGTGGAAGATTTGGTCCTCAATCATCTTAAGCCTAAGGGCCTTGGAAAGTTTTTTGCGGTGGAAAGGGCCCATAGGGTGCCGGGCGGGCGGCCCAAGGCGGGGGCCCCGCCGCGGCCGATTGTCGCCCGGCTCTTTCACTTTCGAGATCGGGACGCTATCCTGCAAGCTTCGAGGGTGACGGGCCCAGTCCCCTTCCAGAATGCGTCGGTGAATTTTTATCCGGACTTCACCCAGCATGTGCAGAGACAGAGGCAGAGCTTCCTGGGGGTGAAGCGGAGACTTCGGGAAATGGACCTGAAGTATGCCATGCTTTTCCCCGCCAGACTACGGGTGGTGCATGAAGATCGGACATTCTTTTTTGACTCTCCTGTTATGGCCGACGAATGGCTGGACGCTTTGCCCCGGCGACGGACCGGGGACGACACAGCCGAGCATGGAGACAGTGGCCGGAATGGACAGGGCTGATATCTCAAAGCCGACCTGACTTGATTTAACCATACTTGAAGATTTGAACAGAGTGCAGTAACTGTGGAGGGTTGCGGGAGGACGAGGGGTGCTCTTTTCCTCCCTTAGGGTACTTTTTGTAGATTTTTGTTTTTGTAGGGCGACAGGCACACTGCAAGTTGGGGGGGCTTTTTAAGCTGCAGCAGGGGTGCAGGGTGGGGGGAGTTTTTGGGATTTTGAGTTTGTTGTTGGGGGGTTTATTTCTGCAAGGCATGATGATTATCCTCAGGGCTGTTCCATGGTGGCGCCTCGGGTGTGGGGTGGGCCTCTTTCCGTTTGAGGATGGGGGGTAGAGGCTTAAGTGTTATAAGCTGGAATGTTAATGGTTTGGGGGATCGCATCAAGAGGGGGATTGTGTTGCAATTTTTGAAACGCTCAATGCCAGACGTTGTCCTGCTGCAGGAGACGCATCTCATAGGCAATACGTGCTATGCCCTGAATAGGAAGGGGTATAAATTCATTGCACACTCGGGATTCTCTTCTGGGTCCAGGGGTGTGGGCATCCTCGTTAGAGCATCGCTGCCTTTTGAGGTGGACTCCACCATTGTTGACGATAGGGGGAGGTTTGTGGCGGTGGCGGGGCGGTGGGAAGGAAGGACTTTGGTTTTGGTTTCAGTTTATGTCCCGCCGGCCCTGCAGGCCTCCACATTTGCTGAACTGGGCAGGGCTTTGCTGACTCTCCCGGGGGGAATGCTGGTAGTGGGAGGGGATTTCAACGCTGTGGGTTCCGGACTGTTGGATAGATACCCGCCCAGGGACACAGGGGGGGCTCAGAAATGGCTTCCAGACTTCCTGGATACATTTGGTCTGATAGATTGCTGGAGGCTCCGGCACCCCACACAGAGTCAATACACGTTTCACTCCGGGGCGCATGGTAGCCTCTCCAGGATTGACTACCTGCTCACTCTGGCCGCACATGCCTCGTTGATATCCGAGGCGAGACACATGGCACGCGGTATCTCTGATCACTCGCCAGTGTGGATCCGGCTGGATCTAGGTCGGGAGGGAGGAGGGAGGGTGGCCCCCATCAACCCATGGTATTTCCGAGACCCCAAGATGCGCAGCGCCCTGGTAAAGAAGGTAGATAATTACTTTAAGGACAATCTGGGAACCGTGGACTCGGCGGTGTCGCTGTGGGAAGCTTTTAAGACCGTGCTTCGGGGGGAAGCCCTTTCCCTTGTGGTGGCTGCCAAGAACCGGAGGGATGGCGAGGTGCGGCGGGTGGAGGAGGAGATTGCGGCCCTTGAAGGGGATATGGAGGAGGAGGTTACAGAGTCCTCATTGCATGAGCTTTGCCTGAAGCAGGCGGAGTATAGGGACCTGGTGACGAACGCCGCTAAGACCCTCAGCAGGGAACAACAGGGCCGCCTGTATGACGTTGGGGATAAGGCAGGGAAACTCCTGGCGTGGCTGGACAGGAAAGAGCGGGTCAATAGAGTGGTGCCAGAGTTGATTGGAGAGGGGGGAGAGGCGATCGTGGAACCTGAGGGGATTGTGAAGTGTTTCGCGGAATATTTTCATAGGGTTTATTCCTCTGTGTCGGACAGGCCGCCCGAGGACTCGTCTGATCTCCTCCGAGATATCGAGTTGCCCTGCCTCTCTGACATAGATAGGGACGATTTGGATGGTGACATCACGGTTGACGAGGTGGCGGGGGCGATTCGCGCGTTGAACTCGGGTAAGGCCTCTGGACCGAATGGACTGCCGATCGACCTGTACAAACTGTTCCCGGATAGGGTCGCCCCTCATCTGCGCGCCATGTTTTTGGAGGCGCGGGGGGATGGGATCCTTCCGTTGGACCAGCGGCTGGCGTCGATCGTGGTCATACATAAAGAGGGTAAACCCCGAGATAGATGCTCCTCCTATCGGCCCATTTCACTCCTCAACGCTGAGCCGAAAATTCTTGCCAAACTCCTGGCTACCCGTTTGATTAGGGTACTTGGCGATTTGGTCCACCCGGATCAATCTGGCTTTATCCCGCACCGAAATACAGCATTGAACCTTAGGCGTCTTCATGGCGTCATCGCCAGGGCGGGCACGCTGCGTGAACCGGCTGTTGTGGCATCTCTTGATGCCACGATGGCCTTTGACACGGTGGAGTGGGCATATCTGTGGGCCGTGCTGGCCAAGTTTGGTTTCGGTCGCGGTTTTGTGAGTTGGGTTCGGTTGCTGTACGAGGGGCCACTAGCGAATGTGGTGGTGAATGGACGGGCATCTACTCCGTTTCAGCTTGGTAGGGGTACCCGGCAGGGCTGCCCCCTGTCGCCTTTGTTGTTCGCCCTCGCCCTTGAACCGTTGGCTGCGTGGATACGTTGGCACCCGGATATACGGGGCCTTCGATGGTCGTCGGATCATGAGGACCGTATTTCGCTCTATGCCGATGATATCCTCCTGTATCTTGCCTCACCTAAGAAGTCACTTATAGTGGTCTGTGACGTACTCGCATCGTTCGGTAGGAACTCGGGGCTTGTGATTAATTGGGGCAAATCGTACTTGTACGTCCTTAGTGGCGAGGTCCCACCGATCCCTAGAACATGTTCGATACAGGTTGCCCAGCAGGGTTTTGTGTATTTGGGGATTTTTATATCCTTGGATCCTGCTGTGCGCTATGAGAGGAATCTGCTCCCCCCCTTGGCACGCTTGCGGCGAGATGTGGAAGGTTGGCGGAGGCTGCCGCTCTCCCTCGTTGTTTAAAATGATGTCTCTTCCCCGCTTCCTCTACGCTCTCCAGAACACCCTGGACTGGGTACCGGCCAAATACTTTCGGGAGGTCGAAGGCCTCCAAAGGACGTTGCTGTGGGATGGGCGGCCGCGAATAGCTATTTCAAAGTTGACGCTCCCATGGTACGATGGGGGCATCGCGCTCCCAGACATCCGACGGTACTATTGGGCCACGCAGCTGAGTGCGATCAACCACGGGTTTTATGGCCCTGCCCTCAGCCCTGGGTATGCCATGGATAGGTGGCTGCTGCGCGGCGGCAACTACTACAGGGCGTTGTATTCGCGGTCCTTAGACTCGTCCCTCACGGGGCCCACAGGTGTGGCGGTGCGCGTATGGAAGATGGCGACTGACTCGTTGGGCTGGAAGGATAGGCTAACCCTCGCTACCCCATTGTTTGAATCGGAAAGATTGGGAAGACTCTGGCACACGAAGGGCTTTGATAAGTGGGACCTGATAGGTATATCCAAGGTGGGAGATGTACTGCATAAGGGGAGGGTGAAGTCTTTCGAGGAGTTGCAGACTGAGTTTGAGCTAGGGCCCTCAGAGTATTTCAGGTATATCCAGCTGCGTCACGCCCTCCGATCAGTCCTTGTTGAGGGTGAGAAGGTGCCGGAGTCCTCTCCCCTTGAGGACCGAGTCCTTGATGGTCATATGCCCGAGAGCACGATCTCGCTCATATATAAGAAGTTGATAAACGTCCGGGCAGACTTGCTGTTGGGGCTGAGAGAACAGTGGACCAGGGATGGTCTTGAGTTGGATAATGAGGACTGGCAGTCAGCGGTTTCTTCGCCTAAGGAGGTTGCGATCCCGTCGCGTCTGAGGCTGGTGCATCTTAAAATACTGCACCGGGTGTACGTGACGGGGCCAAGGCTGGTCCGCATGGGATTCTCGGAGGACGGCCTGTGCAGAAGGGGATGTGGTATGGTGGGCACTTTCCTGCACATCATTTGGGAATGTGGTGTCATTGTGGAGTTCTGGAGGAGAGTCCATGCAGTTATGGGGGAGGTGACGGGCATTGTGGTACAGCCGGAGGCGCGGTGCTGCCTCCTGAACGTCTGGGGGCCCACTGACCTCGATGAGGCGCAGACCCAATGGGTGACTCTGGGTAACATGGTAGCAAAAAGGGATATCGCGCGGCTATGGGGCTCCTCGGGACCCCCTACACTGACCGCGTGGAAGGAAAACATGGATTGGAGCATGTTTAGGGAGAAGACGGTCTACTGCTCTAGAGGTCGCCCCCGGAAGTGGCATGCCATCTGGGGGCGGTGGAACCAATACAGGGGGGGAATATGTCTTGCCCCGGATCTGGAACCTCCCGAGGAACAGCTTTCCCCCTGACCTACTTTCCAGCAGAGCTTGGTTTTAGTAACTGTTCTGGGCCTCTGCTGTTCCCCTTCTTCCTCCGTACACAGTCTTGTACTTAGTAGACGAGTGGGGTCCGGTCTCCCCTGGGGGCCTCCGCCATGGGCTCACAATGTCCTTGCCTTGCTGGGGTTTGTTGTTAGTTTTTTATGTGTGTATTTAAAATTGAACCTTTTGCATTATTCTTTGAACTGCATTGGGGACACATCACTGTATCTAACTTGTTATGCTGCCGAACCTTCGGGCTGTCGGCTGAATAGCTGTGTCCTGAATCTTGAAATAAAGGTTTTCAAAAAAAAAAAAAAAAAAAAATAGCTACTTGGAGAATAAGCCCATCTACATAGACCCCTTCCTTTTTCCCTTTGTCCAGGGTCTCACCTCGTATGTCAAGGACACCAAAGATTTTGTCAATAAGATCCAAAACATGTTAATTCTTTATGTCCAGCATTAGACAGAACAATGGGATCTAGGCATGTAAATATTTATTGCGGGCCTGAGGCACTAATTTTCAGAAACACACACATAAGTTACTTATTAGAAATGATTCACACTTGCCTAAATAAGAATTTATTTTTGTTTGAAAAACAATTTTACAAACAAGTGCAAGGGACTGCTAGGGACATCTGCTTTGCCCTCAGCTGTGCCAATTTGGTTGTGTGCTGGTGGGAGGGGCAGGTGCTCTGTTCACCAGATTTGGTGAATAATACTGACAATATTGTCATCTGGCTGCGATACATTGATGATGTATTTGTACTATGGAAAGGAGTGGAACATGAATTGAAGGCCTTCTAAGAAACAATTAACAACAATCTAATAAATATCAAATTCTCAATCAACTATAATAAGGAGGCTTTCAAATTTCTGAAAACGTACAGCAGCAGGAAATTCAATACTTCATATGGATAGTAACCATGCGCCAATCTTCAGATGGGTCTTTCCATGAAGTGAATTTTTGAGAGCCAAATGTAATAGCAACACACGTGAAACATGTACTGTCACATGTAATGAGGTGCTTGTGAGATTTAAGAACAGGGAATATATTATAAAAATGCAAGAAAAAGCATCCAATAAGGCAGACAAATGCAAGAGATCTGCTGCATATATCTAGAACCAAGAATTCATGTATTTCTGAGAAACAGAACATACATATTAGTCAATCAATTCTTATTTTGCATTATTTTCAATGCATAACAGTTTGAGCAACACAGAAATTTCAGACAAATAAAGTACAGTAAAATCACGCAGTGCTGGTTTTAAAACAATAAACTATTTCATTAATCAGGTAACATCTTATTCATCAGATCACACGTATACTAAAAAGATTATACAAAAGGAGGCTAAACTCCACTTCCACTCCCCTACACTTCTCTGTCCATTATAAAACGCAGCCTTCCCTAATCTTCATCTAGATGCCCGGCCTCACATATCTTGATGCAGGTGCCTACGTTTCGATACCCCCCCACAAAAAAGATGCAAGCGCATAACATCCATAGGGGTTTTCTAACTTTTGAATAAAAGCTAAGGCCCGGCGATAGTGCTTAAAATTATATTTCAGTAGGAGAGGTACAATAAAATCTTTTCTTTTTGGACCAGAAAAAGAGCAAAAAAAATAAGAGTTGTGAACAAGATTGCACCACCCTCCCGACACCTGGGCAAGGAATAACTCCTTCATAGAATATACATTTATGGGAAAACCAAACATAAGTGGAATATAATTTAGACAAAATCTGGTTAACATATATCGGTGCTGGGAGTTCTGTACAAAAATCAGATAAGCAGGAGTTCCCATAGTCAAAGGGGGCAGTATATGATACATAGCGACCAAAATTGTATCTTTGTTTTTGCCCGCATCTATCCTCTGCTGCCTTTTAAAAAAAAATATTTTTGGGATTGGCCTTCAAGAAGCGTGCACACAACAATGGGGAATCAAACAACTTTTGAAGACCTAATGCTGAGAAGGTGGTTTTCACAAAGCCCAACCACGGTAATTTATGGGCATGGTCCATTATTAGACAATCCCGAAGCACCGCTTGATAGAACATACATACATTTCATCACTACCTTCACTTCAGAGGCCAGCAAAGTGAGGAACATTTTTGCAAACATTGGGGGATTTTAAAACATGATGCTTTTTTGAGAGGAGCAAAAGGATCTAATCCCTCTATAACATATAGGAAATGTCCCTCTGCCCGCGATAGATTTGTTCATAGCTATCTTAGTCCTCATTAAACCTCCTCACAGCCTCCTATGAATGGGTTCTTTAAGTGTGGGTCATGCAAAGCTAGCAAATTTAGTACGTTTGTGAAAGATTACCATCTGGAAGCTATAAAAAATGCACAATTCACAAATATGCAATAGCAAAGAAGGGGTTTGACTCAAGGTGGCTGGACACTGGGGCCTATATCAATGTAAAAGGAGAAAGAGTCTCATCTGTCACGTTTCAAATACTGTTAAATTTATTTACCGGACTGAGGTCCATTAAATTAATTAACTGGCCTGAAGGTATCAATTTACGGTGTCATTTCATGTATTCATGTTATCTTCACATTATTCCATACATAAGAGAGAAGGTGATACTTAAAGAGTTGGTACACATCATAAAAACAATTATGGCAAAAGTAATCAAATGATACACATAACTAGACAGTGTGGTTAAAGAAAAAGACTGAATTACAAACAAAGAAATCTGTTTTAACAAATACATGGAAAACCAGCCGTATTTAAACAACAAACGCAGAACTGGACAATGATTTCTAAACAGATTTTAAGTAAAATAAAAGTGCTGCTAAACACTAGGGAAAACAATTGCGCCAAATAGACGAATAGTTTTAAACAATTTACTACAGAGGCAAAATTAATCAATTGCAAAGTTTGCCGTAGTGTGTGATGCCTGCCGACGCGTTTCGAGTCCCAAACTGATTTGAGGGAATCTCTTCTGGGTGTGAACTGGATTTTCTGTTTAAATAGAAGGCATGGCTCCCAAGGGAGGGGGATTCTATCAAGTTCGTGGGTGAGTCAATATTTGGAAGAGCTGATCAGGACTTAAGTTAAGAGATTGGCTCGAGTGGCGATGCTGTAAGAACTGATCAGGACATGAGAGAAAAGATTGACTGAGGCGGCAATGTTGAATCTCAGAAGGATTCGTTGTTACTATTGACTGAAATTTGAACTTCTAGTTGGACCAGTTCTGTCAAGTTTTGTGGGTGATCCTTCGAAGGACGCATTGTTGCTGCTTGGTGAAATTTGGGCTTGTGACTGTTCAAGTGCAATTCTTTAGCTATCCGATCGTCTGTGGGCTGCGGATTTGCTTTTGCCTGTGAAGTCACGAACTGGGCGGGCTCATTCTGCTCAAAAGTCCCCAATAAATCTAACAAGAAATGTGACGGCTGAGGCTATTTCTCCTTTTACATCAATTCACAAATATATCACTTGGAAAACGTAATTTGTTGTATAAAAAAAATACATCAAAGTATATAAAAAAAAGAATACTTCAGATCGGAACTAGGGAATGCCAAGAATAGATCCCGCAAGCTCTTTGAACTGGTCAAACACCAATCACATAAACTGGCTAAAACACCGAAAGAGTCTCCTAAGTCTCTAATATCTTCGGAGGAATTCTCCTCTTTCTTCGCTGATAAAATCACGGCATTAGGAATTGAACTCAGTACCGCCACATACTCTCAACCCCTTCCGGACCTGCACCCTCTTTTTGCACTACCCCCACTGGCCTCACCTAAAAACCAAGCACGCTGGACCGACTTCGAATACTATGACGAAGACTCCATCTCTAAAATCCTCTCTACCTGAAACCCAAACAACCACTTTAATGACCCGCTACCATCCAACTGCCTCGTTGCTGCCTCCCAATCCATTGTTCCTTGCTGGACTGCAATAATCAACGCCTCTCTCCAGCAGGGATCGATTCCGGACGCCCTGAAAGCCGGCCAAGTCCTCCCTATTTTAAAAAAAAACCTTGTTGGATCCAGCCTCCCCTGACAATTTCAGACCTATCTCCAATATCCCTCTGTTAGACAAAGTATTAGAGAAGTGTGTACAACAGCAACTAAGTCAGCACATCACAACTTCCACCTACTTGATGACTTCCAATCTGGATACAGACCGGGGCACAGCACTGAAACTACTATGCTCCACATCGTGGACGACGCCCTCCAAGCCCTAGACCAAGGCAAAACCTGCCTTCTAATCCTCTTAGATCTATCCTCTGCCTTCGATACGGTCAACCATGAAAAACTACTCGAACGCCTCAAACTCAGGATGGGTTTGGATGGCGTTATCCTAGAATGGTTCAGGTCCTTCCTCTACAACTGATCTCAGAGATTCCTCATCAACGGCAACCTATCAGCTCCCACCCCGGTCACGGTTGGAGTCCCCCAAGGTTCAACCCTGTCCCCCACCCTCTTTTATCTTTACTTAGAGCCACTCACCGAAGTTCTTCGTACCGCCAACATCTCCTACCATATGTACGTGGACGACACCCAAATATACATCAATATTTCATCGCTCAAGGAGATCCTCTGCCTGAATGAGACCCTGAAACTGACTGTCCAATGGCTAGCCGCTAACCAAATCAAACTCAACGCAAAGAAAACTGAATTTCTCCTAATCTCCCCTTCAAAAGCCGACCCGGAGACTCAGATGTGGATCGAGGCCATCACAGCCTTAAACTGCCCGCCGATCCATTGTGGACTCTGCCAAATCTCTGGGCATAATCCTCGACTATAACCTGAACATGCAAGACCACTTTAACTCGATGGCTAAATCAGCCAGATTCCACCTGAGCTACCTGTGGAAGCTGAAACCTTTCATCGATGCTCCTGACTTAAAAATGGCAGTCAAAGCACTAGTCATCTCTAGACTGGAATAAGGATGTTCCACCCTCACGGGATTATCCAAGATCTCCTTGGCACCTCTAAAAGCCTGCCTCAATGCGGCCGCCAGACTACTCACCGGCACTAGGAAGTTCGACCGCATCTCTCCACTTATGAAAGCGCTGAATTGGCTCTCGCTAGAGGCCAGAATACAGCTGAAACTGGCATGCATTACACACAAGACTCTATACACAAACTCCCCTGCTTACCTGGCACAGGAACTAGTAGTATCTGGAGAAGGCAGGAGCTCCTGGTCCGCTAGAAACCTCTTGCTCCAACCTGCCCATTTTCAGAAAAAAAGAACCTACAATAGGGCGTTCTCTGTGGCAGCACCAAGAATTTGGAACTCTTTCCCACCCGCCATCCGAAGTATCCCTCTCTAGCACATTTCAAGAAGGAGGCCAAAACTTTCCTCATGGGTAAATTCCTCGTCTAAAGCCTGCCCCCAACCACCACAGTGTGCCTGAGGAGAGATGTGGCTCACTGGTTAGGCCCACCCGTAAGCAGAGAATCGGCCAGGGACCAGGGTTCAATTCCCGACGCGGCAGGGTCGTGGACCAGGGTCAAAACGGACTTGATAATTCTCGCCTCGGTACCTACTCTAACCAGGAACACACTCGGCAACTCTGGGCATTAAGCTTGCCTCATCTCTACAACGGCCCCCCACAGACGCCGGGGATGCCTGGTTTCACCTTGGAGATACCCAGCAAGGGACCATCTCACAGGGAAAACCAGGACGGGTTCCCAAGCAGTCTTCAGCGCCAGGATACTCCATGGAGTCACAGTGCGCTTTACAAGTACACCCACACCCACACCCTGACGAATCTAAGACTATGGCTTCTTCCTCAGATCACCAATTCACCCCGCCGAGAAAATGTGGGGCTTTTGTTTTTAGTGATTCTAACTATAACTGTAAACATACATTTGTGTCCCCTTTTCTCCCTGTGTTCCCAGCACCACTGCCCCTCGCCAACCATTTTGTATATTTTCTGTACTTTAGACTTTTTATTTTTTCACCTCTGTAAACCGTGTAAAGCACTCTGATACCCTCACGGGTCAAGTTTGCGCTCTATAAAACACTAAAATAAATAAATAAATAAGTCATCTCATACCCTTGTAGGACATGATTCATTGGAAGTGCTGACTTCTTGGTGAAGAAACACGTCCTGGAACACATGCACGCCGTAAAAAAATAGACATGAACTAAACGACAGCCCAACGTTTCAATCAGTACCATGATGGAGACCTGAAGGCCCTTACATTCTTTGGAATTGCCTGTATCTCCAAAAGCCCAAGGGGTAGATGGAATCCTTGCATTGTACAGAATGGAATCTAGATATACTATTAGGCCAGTGGCATGGCACCTCATGTGATGAATATGGATG
This sequence comes from Triturus cristatus, assembly GCF_964204655.1. Lineage (NCBI taxonomy): Eukaryota > Metazoa > Chordata > Amphibia > Caudata > Salamandridae > Triturus > Triturus cristatus. Next base: position 678,900,302 of record NC_140581.1, read on the forward strand.
ATGAATTACATGTACATTTCTAAGGATCTGAGTGTCTCCTCCTGATAACCCTTCTTTGTACAACAAAATTGCTGTTTTTAGCATTCTTTTTGTTAGGTTTGGATCATATTATTTGTTGTGCTGTAGGGGATGGTTAAGACTGTGTAATTTTGTCTATTTTTTTAGAAATTCTCTACGTTTTGACTACAATTATTGTTGTAGGGTACGGACATTGGTGCTTTTGATGAGGTGCTATGTCTAAACTGAGAGCTGAATTCTAAATACTTAGACAACACAGTGCTGATGGTCGTTAATATGTGTTAGTTCATAATGAACAAAATTGCAAAAAAGAGGGAGGATAATTATCTTTGGTTCTATGTCTCGATGTTTTGCATCGATGTTTTATGATATTGCTTTTTTTGTCATTTTTCTTTTGGCTACTGCAGCTGGAATTTTGCAGAATATAAATGTGTAGATGTGACTGAATTAACGTCAATAGTTAACTGTATTTTGGCTACTTTAGTCATGATTTAAGACAATTATAATATTTTGATGTGGACGACCCAATGTGAATTAATTTAATGTGATTTAATATCATTACTGATATGATTTTTAGATTTGGTATGAATATCATAGGAAGGTACTGATATACGTGTAGTCTTTCTTCCTGTTTTCTTCATGAAGTCTGTATCAGAAGAAGGATGGTCTAGGGAGACTGCTCAACTGATTTGTTTCAACAATACTTTAAATAGAAATGCCAAAGGACATTACCTCCCGAAATGTGTGGATACTTATGTAATTTTTTTAAACTTGTAACATTGCCCATGTCGAATGAATTGAGGTCCTATTGTTTTCATTGTGTGCACTTGCGTGTTTCTCTTGGAGGACAGGGTAGTCCTTCATTTGTTTTTGGGACTTTTTAAGTTGGAGATGTGTAGACAATCCCTTAGTGTGATAAAGACTCTGAGGAGTCGAAACGCATTAACGCATTACCTATCTTTTCATTTACAATAAAACATTCTACATCAACAGCTGCTCCCGAGAGTGACCTTGGATCCCTTTGTAATTTAAATGTTTTTTATTGTGGAGGTCGCCAGTAGGTAGTTATAGTTAGGACCTTTAAATAACATGTTTAGTTTTGCCAATAAATTTGACAAATCTTCACCAAATTTTCGAAATTAGTACACCACTCACTTTAGCTGCTGTTGTGAAAGATTCAGGGTGATTTTTCAAGCAGGGCCGATTCAAAGGGGGGTCCCAAAACGCATTTCCCCCATGCAATTTCCCATTGGATTTTGAACACTTTTGCAGCCAGAACCGCCAGACGGAATTACACCAAATTTGGCAGAAACTTAGCTCTTGGTCCAGAAATCGTGCTTTTTAAAGTATGGTGTAAACCCATTCAGTAGTTTTTTAATAATTCAAGGAATTTGCATATCTAGGGAACAGGACTCTTCAAGATTCCTAACGATCTCATGCAGGGATCTCATTGGCTGCCAACACTTCAACCAGGAAGTTTTGGCTGCCATCTTAGGACCAGGACTCACCTGAGTACGAAATAAAAATTAAACAAAAGAGAAGGGGCATGGTAGTAATATCCTGACCCCTTAGGCCTGGTGCTGGAGTCCCCCAGTGACCCCACGTGGCCCAAAAGCTCTTTTTTTAAAGAAAATTGTGGAGAAATTTAAGACTTTTATATAAAACAAGTGAGAAATAGGGTCCGAGGGAAAAACACGACCAACCTGGACAAGTCCCCCTACTAATTATGTATAAACAAAGAGGTCCAGGGGTCAGGAACACAAAAAAACAACAAAATCAGTAAAATGAAGAATGTAGAAACCTGAATAGTACTCAAACTACTATCAGGACAAAGAAGTCCTCATAAAGAGGACAAAATCCCATCACCCACCGTGGTGGCATGCTTCATCATATGGGATCTCCTCTTAACCACACCTGGTGTGGTTAAGGAGCTACTACTCCCTGCGTATGTCTAAGGGAGGAGCTTGCGGATGTTATAACTAAACAAGAAAGATCAGATCTCCTAAAGATCGATGAAGGTAGCCTAGGTTAGGTGAAAAATCAAGTGCAGTGTAGGAAAGTGTGATGTAAAATTGACTACAGGGAAAGGTAACTTTAATGAAGATTTCCCGGTGCCAATATTAAAAGAACAGTAGTAGCGCGGTCTGAACAAATTTGCGAGCGCGCATACAGACCTTTGTTTGGTTCACTGTGTGCGCGCTCGCAAATTTGTTCAGACCGCGCCACTACTGTTCTTTTAATATTGGCACCTGAAGACCGGTTTTGTACAAGTGATATCTAAGACTAAAGATAACGTTCCTGTAACCTTTGGGTTTTTCAGTGAATTTCTAAGATTTTTTCAATTGTATTTCCTAACTACAATGCCCCTGTAACCTTTGATCTTTTTCAGTGAATGTGTGAGTGTGTGTGTGCGCGCGTGTGCATGTATGTGTGTGTGTGTGTGTACATATATATATTTATATATATATGGACAGTTCATGATGTGCTGTCTTTTTTTATTTTTGAACGTGGGGAGTGGTCATGACACGAGTGACTCCTCCAATAGTGTTAAGTAAAAGAATATTATATATATAAATGTATTTAACCAAAATCAGGATACAAGGGGTTAAAGTTGTGCAGCTAGCTAAAGTTACATTGAAGAGGATAGTTTTCTTCCCTGTGGAAATTAAAAAGTGTTTTTTGTATGTTAGTTTTACTCTACTGTTGTAACAAATTCTTATTTGACCTATGGTAATAAATCTGAGAAGATGTGCTTATTAACAGAGTTGCACTAAATAACATGTTAATGGGCCACATTTATTTTCACTCCCATGGCATTTATGAACATAGCTACATAGGGTGCTGTGCTTATTGTTTCTTTTAGATCTTGAAAGTAGTATCTCTGTTGGGTTCTTGGTGGGAGTGGTGTTGCTAGGTTACTTGTCATTCAAGGGCTGGGGGCTGGGCTAAGGCACTTCAAGGCGATAAAAGGCCCAACAGCGTCGCAGCCTCAGAGATTGGCCGTCTACTTCAGAAGCCCTTTACCTCAGATGCCCCTCACCTCAGACACCCTTTATCACAGGATACCCGGTTGGTGATTCCCTAGTGAATGTGATGAACCTCAGATGGGTCAGGCGTGCCAATCACAACCCAGCAAAGTGGCCATTTTAGGAAACTGCAATGCTCAGGCCAAAAACACTTCGGCACAAAGACCTCTGGATAAACAACAGGGACTCGACTATCTTTGTGAAAGCAAGCTCAAAACATAGTGCAAGCAGGGGAACACATTAGCAGCAGCAAAACACTTAAACAGCACAGTCTTCGACATTATCACCAAATAAACTATTTTTCACTTTTACACAACACAATCTTCAACATTTATTTTACACTTAAAAATTAATTTGAGCAAAGCACGCTTTTATGATGCACGCCCAGTAAAACTTACAGAAGCTGAGAATTAGCAATGAAAGGACAAAGTAGAAAGGCTCCTTTTGAATTTAAAACCTTAACAAAGATGCGTATATTTACCCGATGCAGCTCTTAGATCTCAGCAGAGGCTTTACAGCCACGAAGCCAGGCCTGCAACTTCAGCAGGCCCTGTGCGACTGCTCGAGTCTGTGCAATTTAAATGAGATCATAGGCAGTGTGTAATCGTTGTAACATATGAGCGCTTTCTTCGGCTTGGTGAGACAACTCAAACATTTCCGGAACGGGATATTTCCAGAACCAAAAATGTAGATTACTTAAGAGTTTCCCAAGCAAGACCTTTGGGCTGGGCATTGATATTCACATAAAGCAGAGGTCACCGCCAGAATGTTCGTATGAAGCTTATGTGCGCCCTCCCCAGATAGAAGTCACTATATTAGCTACTAATGCGCCAGTCTAAAGTGGGGATATCATGTACTGGAAGTTCTGATAACTGCAGATTATGAATATACGGCATGAAGAAAATTAAACTGCCTGTTATTTAGAAATATTTTTCCACCAGCATCCTTTGAAAAAAAAATTTTCACAGCTATATGTACCTCCAGAAAAAAAATCTCACTGCACCTGTCAGCTCGTTTAACAAATATTAAAATTCTCCTTTGCTTGTTAGCGTGAACTATCATCTCCAACATGTCTCTCCAAATCACCCCGTTGTCCTGGACACAACCTTCTTGCCATGGGATTGGTGGATTGCTGTGCATTGTCAGTGTGCCTCACACCCAATGCTGAATATATAAAACAGCATAAGTGCAGAGACTCAAAGTGTTTCTTAGAAGCCGTCGGTGCTGCCAAATGCTCTGACCGCTGAACACCAAGGCTGCCTAGTCTTGGTTCTACCTTATGCCTCTTTTTTCTACTACTATTCACTTACAGCCTCTCTCCCTCTGTCGTTATTTTCTCATCCGTCTCAGCCTTTTCTGCCTTTACCTCTTTTGCTAAGAATAAAAGTCCGATGATAAATAAGTCCTGGCCCACAATAAATGAGTGCCTGTGTCCACCACCTGCAAGATGAAGCTCTGCGTACAACGCTACAGGGCATCCCTTCCGGCCATTGTTTCTTCCCACATGCCTGATTTTTGAGAGGTACACCATCCCAACTCCAATTTCTATCGCTAAATGACCAGCCTGGGTACGCCAAACAAATATGTCTGCGAAGGAAAAGTCTTTATCAGGCTCACTTTTTGAGATGGCCACAATTAAGATTTCCAACTTTGGGGACCATTCCATCATGGCAGCCCTAGCGAGCATGGTGCCGTGAATCTGTTCAGTTGCTTCTCATTCACTACCACTATAAAAGTACTTCAGTAACTCTCTTCTGGGCCTTGACAAAAGGTACTCTCTTGATGCTGCCTTTATTTTTAGTCTGTTCCTTACGGTCGTGCTGTTGGGTATGTTACCCTATCTCACTTCCCTTGGATTCTATAACGTGATGCACACGTCAACAGTTATTTGAATAAGGATTCTCAACGGTTACTTTAGGATTTTTTGGGATTAGAGTATTGTAGTGTTATTTACTTTACTTATCCTTATCAGTATTGAAGTGTGTTTCATGAACTGTGGTCGACCTCACATCTTTATCAATTGCTGCTTGTCAGACCTATCCAGGATGACAGGTTGAACGGTCCTGCCTATTTAAATGTATCCTTCAGTTCACCTACCACCTTAATGGAGGAGATCTTCAATAGATCCCTTGGAAATTCACCAGTTCCCTCTTTGATATCACATCAGGATAGGGAAGTATACACACAGTGTTTTCCCAACAGCCAAGAAGGCACAGTGTCAAAGACCATTTCCTTCTGAACAAGGGTCCTCCAAAAAGAATCAAATAAATTAACTAAATCTCAGAAATTAAAAGACTAATGTAGGAAAATACTCTAAGTGCTAAACAACAAACTCCACATTAAATTCGGTATACACATTACAACAGAGACCAGAAGTTAGAAAAATGGAACAGAAAGGCAGAGAGTGACATACCGCAAGCCCCAACAAAGACTGAAACCTCCTGCTCTGGGTGCTTCTTCCCTGTCAAAGGATAACATCATAGGAATGGCTGTGTGTGGGAATGGGTTCTGGGTGCAGGACCAGGCCTTTAGCCAGGCCCTGCATTACCCCCTACCCCTCTAGGCCTTTGATGATGTGCAGGGGGCCCAGGTCACAAGATCTGGCCAGTGGACAGGGCCTGTTTCACCTCTTTATCCATTGGGAAAAGCACAGCAGGATCTGCCGCACAGCCTTCTGTACAAGCCTTTGACCCTGTGCATTGGTTTCTGGCAACAGGACCTGACCCGACCCTGCACCATGCCCCACACCACCAGGCCAAGTGTACACAGACCCTGGATTCAGGATCGTGGACTGCTTTGCATCACAAAACAGCTGTGCACTTCCTTTGCCCATATGCAGAGGGTTCTCAGCTCATGGGTATGAATCCAGGCCCTGCACTAGCCACCGTGCCCCCAGGCTAGTCATGCATGTCCAAATTTCATGAAAATTTGTCATACAGCGTCAAAGTTATTAGCATATTTAAACTTTTCACCATCTTCAGTTTGACTTCCCATGACAGTCCTGTACAAAACGTGAAATACCAAAAGAAGCCTAATAAATATTTCGCAAAGAATTTCTCTAATGGCACCAAAGTTATGAGGGAATTAAACAAGACCATTCCAATAGAGACACACTTGCAACACATTAATTATTTATTCAAATTGATGGTCGAATTAGTAAACGTGCTAAAACCTACAAGTATGGTGCATAAAATATGTCTTGCATGGCTCTGGAACTAGTCTCTCTCACTGTACTTCAGCATGCCTATCTAGTAGGGGTGGGCGGAATTTGCGAAATCCACTTTCGCAAATTATCGCGAAAATGTTTAAAATTATCGCAAACAAGTGGAAATATCGCGAAGATGCAGAATTTTTTTTCCCGCATGTTCACGAGATTTTCTGCATGGTTGCGGGTCGCCAACTTACCCATGTGGTTGCTCGCGGGCGCGGCCATCTTGTTTTGAGTTGTCTCACGGTGCATGATCGCGAGAAGAAAGACGTGATCGCGCGACGCATGACGTCACTGCGGGCGCGAGACAGCGCAAATGGCGAAAAACAATCCAACATCTCATGGAGAACGCGACCGGATCAAGAAAACTTGTCGGCGAACGCAGGGATTCAGATAAGGCGATCGCGCGCGAGCGAGAATGTATTATTTTACAGCGCGAGCAGGAAACACATTATCGTCAAGCTGCGGAAAGCGGAAATTTTGACATTTTCGCGCTCTCCGCGGAACGCGAAAAGGTCAAATTATCGCAATTTCCGCGAACGGAACGAAATTTTCGCCCAGGCCTACTATCCAGGCCCCTACAAAATCGTTTTCCAGCAGCTAAACTTCTGTACTTCACAGTGGTGGCTATTGACATTTGAAAGTGGTGGTCTATGAAAGGTGTACACTGTGGCGAGCAAGCATAGCGAGCGAGCCTGAACATATCAAGGTGGGTTCTTGGGTGTTCTCCCCCGAGGAAATTTTGAAAAAAGAGCGGCCAAATGGTGCATTTTCAAGGATATTACAGAAAGCAAGAATGTTAATAAAGCAATTGAGAAAGTGTAGCAAATACATCAATATAGACATTTTTTAATGATAATATAATGTAGGTTGCTGCTTATCAATATAACCACAGATCTTCATTACAGACTTTGAGATAAATAACAATGCTGAGTACCTCACATGTTTCCCAACCCAGGGCTAACTTGTAAAAGAAAGAGCCCCAGGCCAAAGCTCTGCAATAAGCCCACAGCTGTCACTACTAAGTATATACCAAGGTCTCTTAAATCTCCCTCCAGACATCCCCGGACTCTACATCTCACTCTTGCCGGGTTCTACTTTCTCTCTTGGTGAAACCTTTACCCAAACAGTACCACCAAGTGTAGAAATCACATAACAAAGCATCTCTTGCAATTCTGAAGTGTAATAGCAACAAACATGTTAATAGGATCAAAACAAATCAAGGCACTTTACTTAATGATGAGCATATGATAATTATTTGCTGAAATCGATTTCCACACATGGCCATCCGCCATTTGTGTGCTATATAGGTTTACTAGCAAATTTAGTGTCCATTTCCAAGAAAATGTGCTGTCTGTATATGACAGTGCGCTATCACACCATGGTTTACTAATATATTTGTGACATTGTGCTCCAAAATCTTGCATACACACCGACTCTGGGGTAACCTTGTTTCTACGTACCATTTCCCACTTGAAATGTTTTCTGAGGCAATAGAGGAAAAATGTATTATATGAGGAAAGCGTGTTTTTAAATGTTCCACCTTTATTTGTCAGAAAATTCTTGGGTGGTAGAACCTCCCATACCCACCCGAGCAGCATTTGCAAAATCCGAGCTCACTCATCGCAATTACACGCAGTCTAGATGCCAGTATGCAGATATTTTTTTAAATATGAACAAAGTGGGCAATTTGCCAAGGCACACACCTTTATCACCCCCATCCCCGGGAAAAATGATTGGTATAGCCACAAGGATACCCCTCGCACTCTGTCTCCCCCTCTCTTGTATATCTCTTTCTGTCAACAACGCTGTCTACTCCCTACCTATATCTCTTTCTATACCTCACGTATCCCTTGTTTTATCATCTTAGTCTCCCTACTTTGCTCACCCTCTTTACATTGCACACCTCCTCTACATCGCCGCAGCTTACTCTTACCTACTGCTGTCTTCCAAGGCTTACGCTCTACCTTTCCCCTCTCTTTCTGCCTCACCTTTCTGTTTTGCACCTCTCTCTGCCTTTATACTGTATTAAATTTTTCTCTACCTCACGAATTAGTAAATCATCATCTTTCGATCTACCAGACACCAGTGTGAAAGTGAGGTACAAGGCATGACAGAGCAAATCAAGAAGCCATGGATGACGGCATTGGGTAGATTAGGACAATAACGAGTAGTGCTTGGCGGCAATGCTCCTAGTGAATGGAATGTAAAGCAGTGGTTATCAGTGACTGAAGTGGAGGGCAGTGAGGGAAACAGATGACAGAAGTGGAATGAAACAAACGGGCAATATAAGTACATTGGGGTGCAGTGTGGCATTAAGAATGAGACAGCCTCGCTAGCTAAACATGGAGACAGTAAAAGTGAGAGGTGGACAGCAGAGAGGGAAGTGCAACAGAGTGCAGAAGGTGATGAGGGACAGACGCTTATCAGCAAAAAGAAGTGGGATGACAATGATGAGCATGAAGCCAAGAGACGTGAACAGAAGTTGCAAAATGCAGCGGGTATTTCCAAGCTGGAGTGAGTGATGGTAAAGGGAGACAGAAAGGGGCAGCAAGCGAAAGTGGATGATAACAGGCAGTCCGTGTTATCCTAGTGGAACACATTGGGGGTCGTAACGGCATGTGGAATAGTTGCACGGCAGCGGATGGCAATGCCGGAAAATGCTGTAGGAGTAGTGAGAACAAGGAATTACACAGAGGGCACTCGCTATTCGTTGGGTATTCTATTCAGTGTGGGGTTGAGGATTGCAGCCAAGACGTAATACAGCCAATTGTTACTATGACAGGAACACAAAACAGAAGTTAAAATGCCACGTCCCTCCACTTGTCTCTTACCTTTACTCACTAAGAAATGACTTTAGCAATTGATGATTGAATTAAATAAATCAAGGCTGAGGTGAGGTGACCCAAGCACAAGCGAGCAGTAGGCGCTGTCTGGCAGTAGCAGCACTGAACACATGTCTGTGGCGTGATCTGCCCCGACATCACGGTCACAGTCACGCTTGCTTCAGCAATGTAGAAATGGCAATCAATGTCAGCATGGCTTCATAAGCCATGACAGTGATTGGTCATGCTTGTTACACATAGTGCCACCCACGCGCGGCGCCCAATGCTCAGGACTGCATGCCGGAGAGGCCTGGCAGTGGCAAACGACACGTGCCTCTCAGCCAATCCAGACATTGCTCCAGCAGCGCCAGGATTGGCTTGAGCAGGGATACTTCCCGCTCATTAGGAGACTGGGGTCTGCGGCATGAAACAACCCTCGGTCTCCTAATGTGAAGCCTAGTGCACATGTTCGGGCTGGTCGGAAAAATTATCAGCCCAAAACCGAACATGTGCACTCTCTTGCTGCTGCGCTGGACCACCACCACTGACTCTTGCTGTTGTGTCAGTCAAACCTGCTGCCAGTGCGTGCCCCACCCCCTTCAGAGCCATTGCACACCTGGCTGCCTCGAGCACGGCCCGTTGACCGGCCGGCCTGGATTAATTATTCAAGTAAGTTAAATTAACTTAAACTGTTCAAGTTAATTTAGTGACACTGACTGTGCCCCGATGCCACTTGATGTGTATAGTGGGGCAACGCCCCAGCGCCTTAATGGACGCACCGCCAATGGGACTTCATGGTAAAAGTAATTCAAGCTGTTCATCAGATCACATCTCTGTAAACATGGGATTTGCCGGCTTCATGCTAGTGAGGCCAGACCGCGAGATATATCAATGAATTAACCCTTTGAAGCTCACCTGAAATATTGTTATAATGCTAGTATCTCAAAACCTACTGAACAGATTGACAGCAAATGAGAAGAAGCACACTTTCTGGGTGAATATCTATTTTCGTGTCAGGTTTGTGTCATTCCTATCAGCAATTTTGCTGTAGTGGAGAACAGAATGTCTTATTTGAACAGGAAACGCTTTTTTTTTTGTCCTGACTCCTTTAACTTTTTATCCCAGGATGGATGTGGATGAGACTTTGAAGGAGATGAACTAAATGTAATGACAACTCGTCAACAAGCCCCGCACTCATAAGTAACCTCAAAATTTTAATTTTGAGGGGGAAGTATATCTGAACCATGGCTACACACTGGATATCACAGTCTGTGTAATGTATAACAATACATCCTTTTTTAGGTCTCACTGAGTCAGCGCGCATGCGCTGCTTGGAGAGACTTTAGTAGGTGAGTTTTCAAAGTGCTACCCACATGGTTTTGCTGGCTACAAGCTGGAGTGCACGATGGCGTGCACGTGCACAGCTGCTCCCCGCATTCCCCCCTCCCTTCTCGCCCAGCCCTTTGATGCTCTGCTTCCATCTCCCTCCTCCCTTTTCGTCAGTTTCATTGTGGCTCCTCTGCTCCTCCCATTCAACCCTCCATTTTCGCCCAGCCCTTTGATGCTCTGCTCGCATCTCCCTCCTCCCTTTTCGTCACTTTCATTCTGGCTCCTTTTCGTCAGTTTCATTCTGGCTCCTCTGCTCCTCGAATTCCCCTCTGCTCCTCGCATCCCCCCCTCCCTTCTCAGACAGCCCTTTGATGCTTATAACATTGTGTTTCATTTAGGGCATTAAACATAAAGGAGCACTGGCAATTCTGATAAAATGGATTTCATTTTGAGTAGTGACTAAAACTTTAACCACACACACACAACCACACACACACACAACCACACACAACCACACAGACACAACCACACACAATAACACACACACACAGCCACACACAACCACAAATAAACACACAACCACAACAACCCACAAGCACACACAACCACAACCACACACACAATCCCAAATCTCAGAACCACACAAAAAAACCACAACCACACACACACACAACTGCACACACACAACCACACACACCCACAACCACACACACAACCCCACACACACACAACCACACACACAACCACACCCACACACAACCACAACCACACACAAGCAAACACACACAACCACACACACAACCACAAGCACACACACACAAGCACACACACACAACCACACACACACAACCACACCCACACACCCACAACCACACCCACACAACCACACACAACCACAACCACACACACAACCACACACACAACCACAACCACACACACCCATAACCACACACACACAACCACACCCACCCACCACCACACACACACACACACACAACCACACACACACACCCACACAACCACACACACAACCACACACACACAACCACACACAATAGCACACAACCACAACTACACGCAACCACAAGCACACAACCACACACAACCACAACCACACACACACACACAACCACGCACAATAACACACACACACAACCACACACACAACCACAACCACACACACAACCACACACACAACCACAATCACACATACAACCACACACTTAACCGCAACCACACACAAACAACCACACACACAACCACACACAAACAACACACACAAAAAACACTCACAACCACACTCACACACAACCACACACACACACACACACACACACAACCACATACAACCACACCCACACAACCACACCCACACACAACCACACACAACCACAAGCACACGTACGCAACCACACACACAACCACACACTAACAACCACACACACACAACCACACACACAACCACAACTACACACACAATCACAACCACAAACACACACACAACCACATACACACCCACACACAACCACACACACACACACACACACAACCACACACACACAACCACAATCACACAGAATCACACACAACCACACACAACCACATCTACTCACACAACCACAACTACACACAAAAACAACTACACACAACCACAACTACACACAACCACAAACACACACACACACAACCACAACCACACACAACCACACACAACCACACACAACCACAACCACACACAACCACAACCACACACAACCACAGCTGCACACACACAACCACACACACACACAACCACACACACACACCAACACACACAACCACACACACACACACACAATCACACACACACAACACACACACACAACCACAACTACACACACAACCACAACTACACACAACCACAACCACACACACAACCACACACACAACCACAACCACACACACAACCACACACACATCCCCACACACACCCCCACCCCCCACACACACACCCGCACACGCACACACACCCCACACACACACAACCACAACCACACACTCACAACCACACACACACACAACCACAATCACACACAACCACAATCACACACAATTACACACAACCACAACTACGCACACAACCACAACTACACACAACCACAAACACACACACAACCACAACCACACACACACAACCACACACACAACAAAGGCCACTCACACACACAACCACACACAACCACACCAACACACACACAACCACACGCACACAACTACACACACAACCACAACTACAGACACAACTACACACACAACCACAACACACAACCACAACAACACACAACCACAACCACACACACACAAATAACCACACACACACAACCACACACACACAACCACACACACACACAACCACACACACACAACCACACACAACCACACACACAACCACACACACCACCCACACCCACACACAACCACACCCACACACAACCACACCCACACACAACCACACACACACACAACCACAACTACACACACAACCATGCAAACACACAACCACACACCCACACACCCACACACAACCACAACCACACACACAACCATAACCACACACACAACACACACAACCACACACACAACCACACACAATAACACACACACATAACCACACACACAACCACAACCACACACACAACCACAATCACACACACAACCACACACTTAACCGCAACCACACACAAACAACCACACACACAACCACACACAAACAACACACACAAACAACACACACAACCACACACACAACCAAACATGCACACAATCACATACACACACACACAACCACACACACACACAACCACACACACACAACCACAACCACACACACGCAACCATACACACTCAACCACAACCACACACAACCACACACACACCCACAACCACAAGCACACACAAAGACAAGCACACACAACCACAAAATCACACACACAACTCCAATCACACACAACCACACACAACCACACACACACAACCACACACACACAATAACACACACACAACCACACACAACCACAACCACATACAACCACAACCACACACACACAACAGTTTCATAACTAAATACTTATAAGGTCCCAAAAGCGAGACCTATTGGCTATGCCAATGCTTGTTATCACTAGCGCCAAGGGGCCTCATCAGGCAATGTAGACATGTAGTCTACAAATATCCCTGCTATGTTTTGTTTTTACAATCTAAAATAAAACAAAGTCGATTTTCCAACAAATCACTTGCCACTTACTCTGTACCGATGTTGCAGGCAGTACAGGCCATTCCTCCATTTGCATGAAAAAACTGATAACTGACATAATAATTAGATCAACATGTTTAAATGATGAAATTAATCCAAGTGAAGTTAATGATAGGACCTCAGAGACACTCAGCGGAGGTGCACGAGTGCAGGGATCATCTCTGCACCCTGCGGCTGATGAGGTTGAGTGGAAGGTGTTGTTAGGGCAGGCCCTCACGAGCCCGCGGGGATGCTGCATGAAAGGTGACACTTGGCCTAGCGATGCGCAGCAGCTGTCACCGGCGATGCATGGCGGCGCCCACGAGCTCAAGTGATGGAGACCGGAAGAGACATGAAAGGACACGAGAGGATGGTCAGCCGGCGAGTGTTGCTTCAGCTCATGGCTGAACCGACATCCCTCCACTGCCCTTCTCCAACATCCCCTACAAGCAAACCGCAAACAAGCGCGCCTACACCCTTCCTAGACCTAAGTCAATTCAGCTCAACGGCGTGTGCCGGGTACCAGGTAGGATTGTCACTTAGACCCCATGTTTCCTGGATGCCACCTTTCCAGTTCTTGGATTCTCAGTTGCAGATCAATGTTATCAGGTGTGCCAGTGGAGAAAATCAAGACAGCAACCATGGGTGTCGATTCATCTAAGTGCCAGAGGGAGTGAAAGTGACATCAATTAGCCTCTGATGACATCACATTGGTACATCTTGTATCGTAGTGTCAACCCCTCAAAAACCTATTTGTTCAACAGGGTGGTAGGGCAATTTATTTTTTGTATTTATAAAGTTTTATACAGTGAAAACATGGACTGTGGAAATTATAATGATTTATGATGAAGAGGATAAAAACTACAAGATAAAGTAGGGCAATCACAACGGTAATAAAAATAAATACTATTTACTAAATTTCGCTAGGAAATTGAGTTGTCACTTATCTGAGTGCACTCATACAGCATAAATCTCCTAATACTTGAGGAAATCGCAGCGAACTGAAGAACTTCCTCAAGAAGTCAGGAAAATGATAGATAAATAAAGACGCGGAGGAGGAATAAATAATGGCAGAATAAGATGGGGAAGGGCTAAAGGCAAAATTTGAGAAATAGATTTATATGAAGCAGGGTGGGAATTGCCTTCGGAAAACAAACATTGGCAACACCAGTAGGTTTCGCCTATGAAAGCTATTGGCTTTGTTAATGTTTTGTAGCCATGCTGCACAGCAAGGTGGATGCTTTGCAATATGGCTAAAACTGATTTAAAAACTCTTTATGACTGATGCTGCTAGGGCTGATGCTCTTTTTATTTTAATATAGAAAAGTGCATTAGCGTTGGATGCATCATAGTCTTTTATTATTATTATTATCAATATTATTACTATGATGCACAGCAGTCATATTGCTTTAAGGAATGGGTACAAATCATAACCGAAGTGACCAATTATCATGCTGTACAACCTGAACAAAATGCAATAGCAGAGCCACTAGCCTCAAAGACGAGGCCAATTGGCTTTGTCAATGCTTGTTAAGCCTGGGCACCAAACGCTTGTGATTCTGAGCAAATCAGTTAATCTCCCCATGTATAAAAAGGAAAACAATATGACATTTGGCAAAAAAAATAATCGGCTCACATAAAGAAAGCAATTGAACCGATGTCCATGCCTTAGTGAAAATACATTCAAAGCAGATAACATCTGTTTTTCACAATAAAAGCAGATAGCATCTGTTGTCACAATAAACATCCATTCCAAAGGAGAAAAGCGCTTCTTTGAAGTGCGTGAGCAATAGTAAAATATAGATACAAACAGCAAGAGGTTGAACAAGGACGACAGGGAAGAAGAAAAAAAACAGGCATTTGCAATGCAATAGGTCTCGCCTCTGGGACCTTATAAGGATTTAGTAATGCAGCATATTGTGCAGCACGAAGCTTTCAGAGTGGCAAGTTGCTGATGAGCATGAGGTGTCCTGTAATTTTGAGCAATTCACTCAAACTACAAGCAGCGATCACGGAGGGGAGGTGGGGTGGGGTGAAGGGGTAGGGAGGGACGGTTCAGGCCGAGTAGCTGTCACGAGCAGGAACCAAGACTTCATGGAGAAAATAAAAGCAGTGTCCTGTGATTTTGGGCAAATCACTTCAAATACAAGCCGCGATCTGGTGGGGTGGTGGGTGCGGGGAGAAAGGATAGAGAGAGAGACAGCACAGAGCCAGCAGGAAAGGAGACACGATGTTGAAAATGAAAGCAGTGAGAGGGTGATGATAGATGGCATGCGCAATGTGTCTGGAACAGCATTTGAGCTTATAAATGACTCCATCTGGCATCATTTAAACAAGCATTTCCAATGCAAATGGTCTTGCCTTTGGGACATTATATGCACTAAGCTATGCAGCTCATTAGCCTGGGTGCTGAAACATCTACTGTTCTTTAACATGGAGAAAAAGTAAGCACCAAACTGCATGACATGCCAGATTTGGGAATACATGGAGAGAAATATTGCCTTTCAGCGGGAAATGGTATAGTCCAATGCTCTCTTTTCAATATAAAATCAGGGCCTTCGTGGTCATATCCCTAAATACAAGATTTGAAAAAAATATTATTGTGTGCGGGTGCTTCTGGAAGACAATTTCTATGGACTGGAATCTAGAGAATGCTAAAGTGATTCTGGTATTTTACTGACCTCTGCTGGTCGTTATCTATCAAGATAGTTAAATACAAGCAGTTGCCAGAAACATTTAAAAAATAAAGTACCTCAGCAGAAAGAAATTCTGATATTTTACTGACCTCTACTGGTCGTTTTCTATCAAGACAGTTAAATAGAGGCAGTTGAACAGAAAAAAGTCCCTAAGCAGAAGCAGACAGGTCCTAGGGCTGATCTCCAGGGCCCACAAAGTACATACACATATAAGTATATACTAAAGTATATACAAGAGGTCTTGAATGCTCGACCTAAAAACAGCAATAAAACGGTATCAAACATGCTGTGAAGGGCATGCGGACAGAGTTGCCCACTCGGTAGTACGAGTCTTGTCATCAGCTCAACATCCTGTGATTTTGGGCAAACCACTTAAAATACAAGCAGCAATCTTGGAACGGTAGTGGGGGCGGGGTGAAGCAGTAGGCAGAGACGGCACAGGACAAGCAGGTTGCCACGAACAGGAAACAAGACACAATGGTGATAATGAAATTGGTGTCCTGTGATTTTGGGCAAATCACTTAAAATACAAGCAGCAATCTCGGAGGGGTGGTGGGTGCCGGGTGAAGGGGTAGGGAGAGATGCCATAGGGTGAGCAGAAAACAAGACGCAATAGTAAAAATGAAAGCAGTGAGGGGGTGGTTAGAGATGGTATGCAATGTGACTTGAACACCATTTGAGCCTATAAATGACTCCATCTACCAACATTTAAAAAACAGCAATGAAATGGCATCAAACATGCTGTGAAGGGCTTGCCGTCAGAGCTGCTGACTCGGGAGTCCGAGTCTCGGCTCAACATCCTGTGATTTTGGCCAAATTACTTAAAATACAAGCAGCGATCTTAGAAGGCTGGTGGGGACGTGGTGAAGGGAAAGACAGCACAGGGCCATGAGCAGGAAACAAAACGCAATGGTGAAAATGAAAGTTGGCACGTCGTTGAAAGGCATATGGCCTCCAAAGTAAAACAATAATTAAACATGCGATGCAAATGTCAACCGAAACATGAAGCACAGCATCCTTGAAGCGGGCGCTGTGCTGATACACAAGCTGAGGCAAACAAGAAAACAAATAGTGCGCAAAATGGAACCTATATAAAAAAAAAAATTAAGACCACGTGTAAAAGGAGCAGTCTCATGGGAGGGTTTAAAACACAAAGTACGGGACTAATTAAGCATGCTGACCAACAAAAAGCATGCATGTTTGAAGGGCATAAATAGGAACGAATGGAAAAGATGGGAGGGGTTTCAAGCCGCTGTCTAGATTACAGCATGCTTCACAGAGGAGTGCATGCGCTGCCCAGGTTTGACCTAATAAAAGCAGTACCTCAATCACAGCATGATCAGCGGAAGGACAGCAATCAAGCTGCAGAAATTAGTACTTGCTCCATGCTCCAGCTGAGAGAAGAGGAAGTGAAACTAGCTTTCACAGGGTGATTAGAAGGCAACAAATATGAAGGAAATGAAGTCAACACATATTAAGCATTGGGCAAGTTGCAAGCCCCCTGTTGTATACAATACCTCTCGCAGGTGGGAGCGCATGCAGGACATGCGTTGTAGCAGCTGAGACATAAACAGAAGGTTCAGCTCCCTCTTGAAGGTAGCCAGTGAGCTGGTATTGTGAATGCTTGGTGGAAGAGAGATCCAGACTATTGTTGGACTGACAGATATGGACTGTGCTGCTGTATGAGAGGAGTTTCCATGCTGTATTGAGATCCGAGTCAACTAAGCCTTGAGGCAAAATACTGGAGGGTGTGGTACGTAAGATCTTGCCAGTAATCCTTACTGTCTTGTAGACTGCTCTGGTTTCTTGAAGTGGCATAGCCTTTGTGTCATGGGCTCTAATACAAGTAAAGAAAATGGGCCTTTGCCCACCCATGGTCAGTAGTAAAATACAGCAATATAGGGGTGCAGTAGTCCCCTCAAACCAAGAAGCAAGGTGTCACTGCATCTACTCACTAATAATTGGTGCACCCCTGCTTACAGTTTTCCAAGTTCCTCATGCTATCTGTTTCTTTCCTTCTTTCATGTCTCTTTGCCCCTCTACTCTCAACTTCCACCTCTTTTAATATTCAGTGGTCGCGCACTACCGAATTGAGGGAAATGTTAATGCCCAGCTGCTAATTGGGAAGGAGAGATGGTAATTGTTGGTTGTTGTTTTTTTAATCTTCCACGAAAAGACTTTAAAAAACTTTTATTGAACTGTTGCACTTTTTAACTGGGAGACGCGAAGGCGGTTAGCGGTCCAGCATTTTCAGGGGGATTGTGTATATAATGATATTCGGTGTGTGGACACACAGCGAGTGCACCCCTGGCATGCAGAAGGCGTGCCAAAGTCAAGCACATCTGCATCCGAATGGGTTCAGGGCCAGGAACCCTTCTTCATCTCTAGTGAGTAAAATAACTTACTCTCCTCTACAACTTTTAGCCCTACAAGAGCCCCTTAATGAAAGATGCCTCCATTCTATAGATCGGTATAAAGGTGAAACAATCTGTAGACACTGTTCCAGACCTCACCTCTGATTAATGCTAACCCCTACACTAAAAGCCCTACACTAAATAGAAATGTAAATGGCATTGTACCTACTCAATTACAGATTGTTGCCTTGCCATAAGCTAGAACTCTTCACCTTTTTAGAGGACAATAAACCAGACAGGGCATTTCTGACTGAAACCTGGCTTCATGTAGAATCCGGGCCGGACCTTTTACAAGCCCTGCCTTCTGGTTATTATATCCATCGTTTAGATCGAAAGAACAAAAAAGGCAGAGGGATTGCGATCATCCTCAAAGAAGAGTTCTGTTGCTTTACTGAATCCGTAGAAATCTTAGATTGCAAAAGCGTGCTGTTTGCTATCTCACTCTCCACCACAATTACCTCCTCGGGAGTTTTGCTGTTTAGGCCCCCTGGCCCAAGTAGTAAGTTCTCCATTCCGTTCCTGAAGTGATATCTAACCTGGCTAGCACTAGAGCAAATTTTTTCCTTATGAGAGATTTTAACCTCCATCTGGAGGAGCCGGCTGGTACTGAAGTCACTGGTCTATTACAGGAACTTTTGGCCATATAATTTTCTCAAAGGGTTTACAGACCTACACATGAGAAAGGCCATTTACTTGACCCAGTCTCCTCCAATGATAAACGTTTAAAGGTTCAAGACCCTTAATTGATAATTTGGACAGATCATTTTATGATTCCTCTTACCCTTGACACCCCTCGCCTGTAATCAAATAGTAAACCAGCTTCCTGGAAAGACCGTCCCTGGTCCAAACTGCCTATTGAAGTCTGAAAACAAGCTCTCATTGGCACAATACCTCTCTTAGGCCTAGACCCTATCCTAGCAAACAATACAATTTTTCATTGGATTACATCACTTCTTGATCAAGTTATCCCACAAAAACACTTATACCAGAATAACAAAAGATAAATTGGCTCCATGGTATACCCCAACTTCCTGCCTGAAACACAAACAAGAATGTAAAAAAGCCGAAAGGTTTTGGAGTAAAGATTATGGGCAGTCTAGCAAACAAAAATACAGAAAACCCATCAGAATCTACCAAGCTGAAATTAAAAAAAAACAAGCCTCAAACTTTGAGGAAAAAATCAATTGTGCCGCAAACTCCTCGAGTGAAATGTTTCGTGTAGGTACAATTCTATTAAAACCCTTCTCCACTGGCCCTCCCCCTCAACCCTCCCCATCGCGGTGTAATGACCTCGCAAGATTTTTTCCAAATTAAATCCATAAAATATGCGATTTCCAACCATCTATGAACACCAGCAACATGAACTATGGGAAAGCTGTGCTGGGCACAAACCAGTCTATGCTCAGTGCATTCCCCCTTCTGAAGTTAGATATTCACACAGATATATTGAGTCAAGTCAAATCGGTTCTGCCAAATATCCACCACCTCCACGGATTTTAGCCTAATTAACTGACCAGATACTCCCTGCCTTGAAGGAAATGGCTAACTTATCATTAGCTGTGGGACTAGTCCTGATAGCCTGGAAACATGCTATGTTTAAAGCATTATTAAAGAAACCTAATGTGGACCCCCTAAACTCAGCAAATTACAGACTGATCTCCCTGCTTCCTGGGATAAGTAAAACTCTAGAAAAACATGTCAATCTCAGAGTTTTTTGAAAACCATGATAATTTGCACACCACACAGCCCGGATTTCGACCCTACCACAGCACAGAGACTGCTCTTCTAGCGGTGGTAGAAGAAGCCAAAAAACTGCTACACCAAGGAGGCTCAACAGCCATAATTCTCCTAGATTTCAGCTCAGCACTTGATACAGTGAACCACAATATGCTTGCTGAAAGACTGCAGAATGCTGGAATCTGAGTCTTGGCTGAAGTCCTTCTTGGAAAGCAGGTCCTTCCAGGTTTTTGACAGAGGCTGTACATCAGATATTTTCCACTTAGAATGTGGAGTTCCTCAGGGCTTGTCTCTGAACCCTACTCTATTTAATGGTTATATGAGTCCACTTGCAAATAGCATCCATTCCTTTGGCATATCGATACTATCCTACCCATGCAACACTAAACTGGCCTTTTCTCTCAAAGCCAGAACTCCCCTGCCTCCGCACTAGGCGTCTGCCTAGAGAAAGGCTGGATGAACAGTTCCTGCCTGAGACTAAATGGAGGTAAAATGGAGCTCATGATGCTTGGCAACAACTTAGTCTCCTTGTGTAATCTGAGCTGACCAAGCTGTCTAGGCCCCCCTCCTACCCAATGTCAATCTCAGAGTTTTTTTAAAACCATGATAATTTGCTCCCCACCCGGATTTCGACCCTGCCACAGCACAGAGACTGCTCTTCTAGCAGTGGTAGAAGAAGCCAAAAAACTGCTAGATACCCAGAGAAAGAATATATACACAATATTACTATCACTTTGAAGCACGTGCCGCCAATCATGCAGTAGCAGCAGGTCCCACCAATCGCGCAGTAGCAGCAGGTCCCACCAATCACGCAGTAGCAGCAGGTCTCACCAATCACGCAGTAGCAGCAGGTCCCAACGATCACACTGTAGCAGCAGGTCCCACCAATCACACTGTAGCAGCAGGTCCCACCAATCACACTGTAGCAGCAGGTCCCACCGATCACATGGTAGCAGAAGGTCCCACCATTCACGCTAAGATGTCCAGTACAGACACAGAAGTACCTATGAATAAGGTTAGGGCATTAAGCACTATTTCAATGTATCTGGCACACTTTTTCCCTTTGAAAAGAATGTGGTGCTATTATGTGACCCTGCCATCAAGCCGCACGCTCACAATTTGCTATGTTGCACAGCCTCACTGAAAGCAGTATTTTTATTAATGTTTCTTATTTGGACTACATGGAATGTAATTTAAAGAACTTTTTGTTCATGCTATGTGAGTGAACTGTCAGAGCGTATTTGCTTTCTTGGATTAGTTACACAGATACTTTAATTGACAGTGTTCATGCAGTCCATTTCAAATCTTTATTATATGACTTTCTTAACTTTACAATGCAAAAGTAAACATCTCATTTATCAGTACATGTCGGGCTTTGCTCACATTACAACATTTTACACATTTACAGCACCCACAGACCTGTTCCTTACAAGCGGCAGGAAGTATAAACAGTGCATCATCAGAATAGCGGTCGGTAAAAAAAACATCACGGTTGCCCATCCCTCATATTTCTATATTCTAACAAAGGTTTAAGCATTCAACGGAACAGAGCTCTCCCTTCACCTCTCATGGGCTTTACTATATTTTCATGTTATCCTATTTTCACTTATGCAAGCCTTATCAAGCTACCAATGGCGCAAGAACCCTTTTGGTCACAAACAATTTACTCAGTTCGTAGTATTCAAAATAAGACTTCCTTTTAATACTCAATGGGTTCGTTGACTAGAATCTTATTGAGTAGCGTTGCTTTATGACAGAAGGCTTATTTTATATTTAATATGTCTGAATGTGGTTGCTCTAAGGTTGCTTGTGCTAAAGGTTTATGTTCTGCCCTGTGATTCTGCTGTTTACACTCATCCCCAGTGCTGCTCTACTCTTAGTTTGCGCCGATCCCCACTATTCTTTCAGTCACATCTGGCGTCTTTTTACTCATACTTCATACTCTACGGGAGTCAGAGTGTTCAAAAGAAATCAGGCAACAGACACAAAAAGAAAGAATAAGCAGTGAGAATTGGAGTAAAATGGTGTAACAAGGAAACAGCCCCTTCAGTAGCTGAAATAAATTCGCCAAGACCAACAAGTCCGAGTCCTGAGGAGAACCCTCAAGCAGTATACGGTTTGAAACGCGTTGGCTTGTGCTCATGGGACTAACAGCTGGGTGTGCCTCAAGGGAATGTATACATCTTTTTGTCCCCCTATACACAAAACCCTTTGAATCAAGTTCTCCCTGAGCGTTACACATTGGCAGGACAAAAGGCAGGAGCCTTTGGGACTATATTTGAGTGTCCGCCAGGTGTATTTGTAAATTACAGACTGGTTATCTGTATCTGTATTGTTTATCCAATGTATTGCACTGTGATTTTTATTATGCATTTTGTGGTGTTACAATACTATATATTGTTTTGAATGTGTAAATATGTTTGTGAAACATTTGTGTGGCCCGACAAAAGACATGAGAATAATAGTTAAATCTTGTTTGAAAAAAGTATAAAAAGAAGTGAAATAAAAAACACACAGGCTTAAGAACAAAGCTCTGAAGTCTCGAGTAATTAAAAAACGGCCTATCTGGACACTGTGTTTGTTAATAAAATGTAAGAGTGGCCTAATCCAGATAGTGCACAGACCCAAGCCTTCCGTGCTTACTGTCTAGGATGGCGTCTTCTTCTGCATGGTTGATCCCATCGGGGATGTATGTTGCACAATCATGGATCTCCTCGTCCTGAACCGCGTGAGCTAGGAAGGTGGCCGGGTTTACTAGATGACACTGTACTATTTTTAGGTCTCGCCTAGGCAGCGCTTGCGCTGTCTCGTTGAGACATGCAGTATACACTATAGTGTAGACAAGCTCCACCCACTCTCCACCAATCATTTTCATTGGTTGGTGTCTTAAATGGTGCCTTCCAATTGGCTATAGGCTTGTTAGTCCCTCCTTTGTGTCCGTCCACGGCTATTGGCCCCTTTACTGCACAGACTACTTTCTTACGATGCCTTCTCACCCCATATGATTGCATTGCCAATGCTTGTTTTATTTGTTTCTCCCGTCCCCACTCTCATCTGATTTGCCAATGCTTGTATTGCATTGCCAATGCTTGTTTTATTTGTTACTCCCCACAATGCTTGTTTTATTTGTCTCTCGCAACTCTCATCTGAGATCTGTTTAATTATTTCTGATTAATACAGCCCACGCCACGGACCTTTTTATTTATAATTAATACAGCCCAAGCCGAGGATCGAACTCTGCTCTTCAGCTCCAACGTCGGCAGCCTTATGTGATACGCCACCTCTCCTGGCTTCAAGACAAGCCCCTTAAAGGGGTTTATCTCTGTTTCCATTGCGTGCACTTTACAGTGCGCCTGGGGCACAAGCAGGGACCTACTACAGCGCTTCTCTATCAGAATGCACTTTGTGCGGTCCCCCCGGGGCACAAGCAGGCATCCACTTCAGCATGCCTAAGCAAGCGTGTGATGAGTGGAAGTGTGTGTGTGTGTGTGTGTGAGTGTGCACGCGAGGCTGCAGGAGTGGACGGATGTCGAATTTCACAATTGCAAGGCAACCCAGGATGTTTTACTTTTCTGCTGTCCGGGGGTCAGACACCAGAGCGGGGAGCCCTAACGTCAGCCAGGAATGAGGGAGATAGGCAGGGAGGGGGCAGTAAGTAGGGAACCCAGTTCGAGTCTCGCATCGGCTCAGCATCTTGAAATCCTGGGCCATTTATTTAATATCACAATGCCTAAAAATACACACAAATGAATTTGTTCTTGTGTGATGCAAGCAAGTAGTGCTCATATAAATTTTCAAACCTCCAGGTCGAGTTCGCGCTACATAGCCTAGCCCTTCCTTTATTTCTTTTACCAATTAAATTTCTTTTCCCAGAACGAGGTCCCAGAACGAGGCTTGGAACGCACTTCTCCTCCCGTGTAACGTGTCTGCCAGCTAGCTACAAGAGCATGCACTGCGGGTCTTTTCGCTTATGTGCAATTGTAGGGCCATTTGGAGTGTTACTATTGGACAACATCTAACATTATCTTCAAAACAAGAAAGTGCCGCTGGTGTACTTTGAACAGACTGTCCGAACATAATGCAAGCAGCTTATTGCAAACCCGGAGACTGTAAGTAATGTTTTTCCCACAGCTGCTGTAGGCTACAACAGATGTGGATTCAGTGTGCCTAAAGGTGTTATTTTTCAGTCACGTTTTAATGTATTCATTCAAAAATATGGGACTGTTGTTTAGAAACAGAGCAGGGCAGGCACTCCCCAGATCTACACTTCAAAAGTTATATTGTTCGTAATTTGCTCTGCCAATCCATGCCTGCGTCTGATGTCGCAGTGTTGCTTTTATCATTTCCATTTTCTGTCTTTTTGTGCGACTACAAGGTGTGCCTTTTTCTGGCGTTTGAGAAGATTCGCACTCATGGGGCCCGTGCCAAGGAGTCGAACGGACCTAAGTACTTCAGAGATGGCATTGCTACAAATGGCCATGCTGGGATACTGAGCTGGACAGCTAGGGGCTATTTTTGGGAGCGTGGGCTTACCGGGGTGGGTGGTGCTGCATGGCAGTGGTATGAGGCACCTATGAAAAGGAAGGGGATTAAACCGAGTTAAAACTTCACAGGGGCTCCTGTTCGGTTGTTATCACATGTTATATGTATGCAAAGAATGCGTCGCGTAAGGGAAAAAGGCAGACACTTTCCCAGAGGAATACACACTTGGGCTGGTGTGTGTCATTTGCTGCAGCCCTCTGACACCGGTGTCATTGCTGTTCGTGGTTTTATTATGTCTTGCTATACACTTAAACATGACGCCGGTGTGAGACCAGATTGGCGAAATTCTGAACCCATTGTAAAAACCTTTGAAGGAAGAATCCGAAAATTACTCGATAGCGTCTCAAAAGGGACTGCGTGAGATTCTGCGCTCCTGAGAATTTCCCTGGTGCCCTTTTGGGAGTTCCAGTTAAAAGTGCATGTATTTTAAATACACTTAGGTTCGCACAGTGTAATATGCTAATAATTAACTAAAACCAGGATGCAAGCCCTTACATGTGCAGCTTGGTACAATCATAGCGAAGAGAACTCAGTAGTTTCCTAGTATAAAGCAATTGTTACATGCAGTTTCTGAGGCAGTAAAGTGTTTCTCTGGCACATTTCAGTGGTTTGAGCCAGACCATAGCTCTGTTTTAAAAAAATAATTTCCAGTGAGAGCGAGAGAGAGGTTGGAAGCGGTTGGTTTAAATCCACTCGGCCATCTCAACCTCTCACCCCTTTGTGGCAGATGGAAAGTGTTCCACTCAGTTTGTGTCGCTGTAATTAAATGTTTAGGGGGGCATTCATTTCGTGGTGTGCAGTAGCAACTGCAGGTTTTATGATTGCACTTAGTTACAGGTTTGTAGAGAGATGATTTGCACAGACCATAGAAACACGTAAAAGAGAAACCTGGGTTGGATACTTTGCCCACTTGTCGGGCCAAGGTAGGGTGTTATGCAGGGCTTTAAGTAGGATAAAAAACTGGGGGGGTCTCTCAAAGGGGCGTGGTCGATGTAATTAAGGACGTGGCTTGAAAACCGGTATGCTGAAAATCTATATTTAGCTTAGTGTGGCGCCTGACAAGTATTTTTCTGCTTCTGTCATTGTATCCAGATATATGATACAACAAGTGACATTACACCTCCAACAAGCCAGGGCTTTGGCTTTGCCAATGGTTGTTAGTTGCATAAGATAAATAAGCAACAACTATGGCTTCATTGTATAGCATATTGAAAACGCTTCAGTTTTTGAAATGGTGAGACTGTGAAAGAACTGTAACGAGTCTCTCTGGGTCTAAGTGTTCTCGTTTATTTGGAAACTTTTTATCTGTGCGACCTAAAATTAGTTTTTGTTGACATTTTCAAGTTAGTAAATGGAGGGTTATGTGTCAATGTGGTAAATTCATTATCCATAATTATGCGGAAAATGCTGCATTTACAAAATTACATAATTCCAGTGGCGCTGGTTGTAACCTACTTGTTTTTGGCTTTTCTTGCCGCATAATTTAGTCAACCCTGATGCATGCTTTGTTGCTCATAATGAAGGCAAAAGTAGGATGTCCCGCCTGGAGCAGCATTCGCCCTATGCAGCTCATTAACACTACATACCAACCCAGCTACACAGTGGCACACCAACATCCCAACTGAGTTATTTACAGTGGCTTTGCATGGGTGTTCTCATGGCGCTAAGCGACTAAAAGCATTTAGTCGATTTACTGACCATTAAAAAGGCCTAAAAATGCAGCATTTGTTGTGTATCAGCGCACAAGTGCTTGCACAATCCTAGTAAATCTAGGCGCATGACCTAAGAAGCTTGACCGAGCAGAACAAAAAAAGGCATGGGAGAGACAGGTGATTATACTGCACCTACTCACCTGTGAACGGACAGCTTTGCAATTATGAATGCAAACCTGTATGCTATATGGTAGTAAGACATCACAGCTTTAGTCTTCTAACGTGACTGATGACGGACTGTGTTCTTTCATAGCACCATTTTGTTTGTTTGAGGCTTTCAATGGTCTTAAGCACATAGCTACGTGTGAGGTTATGTCAGCACTGTGGATGTCAGTGTAATAACCTAATGTTGAATTTTCAGCAGTGGCATAGCAAGGGGTCAATGGGCCCTCCTGCAAACAGTGAAAATACTCCCTCCAACCACCCACTCTGCACAGTTTGTAGTAACACAGCCCTAGTTGGGCTCGATAGCCAACATTCCTGGTCTCCGGTGCCACTGCACCTGCTGCACTGTTCATAGATGCGCCCCAGATTCTTAGCTCAATCAAGGTAAGAATGGTGGAAGGGAAGCTAAGCCGGACATTTCGAGCACAACAATTGGATCAAATTAGTGAGTGAGTATTAAAACCCAGCCCTGTCACTATGCTGCATAGTTAAATACATATAAGATCCTAATGGCGAGACCGATTGGCATTGCCAATGCTTGTTAATGATGGTCTGGAGAGCATCAGCTTGTAGCCTGAGACCAGTTATGTAGTTAGTAACAGTGTCAGCAGTGCCCCCATTACAATGGAGGTGTTTATGCCGACAGCAAAGAATACTGCTGCCAGCGCTTGCTCACATAGTAAGTGCCTACTGTAGTACGCAAGGGGTTTGTGCTCTAGAGAATACTTCTGTGTCAGAACTGCTACTCATCCGACACTGTGGCTGAATGTGAAGAATTCATTCTTATAGTCTGGTGTTCCTTACACAGGGGAGCGCCTTGAGTTTATTGAAGGTATTGTGCATCACGGGCGTCCACGTGAGTTTTTTTACCACGGCTTTCGCCTTTTTTATGGCCTTGAGTAGGAGGGAAATGAAAGTGCTGTAGTCAAAGACCCACTACCGGATACACAATCCTAAAACCTTTAGCATATCTCTTTTTGTTTGTGGTTGTGGCATAGCCCTGACGGAGTCTGCACGTTCCGGTGTGACCCGTCGACTGCCCACTGAGATTATTTGTCCCAGATACTTAACCTCCAGTTGCACATACTGCATCTTCCCCTTTTCTACTTTGTACTCTCTCTCTCTCTGCAAGTGCAGTGCGGAGGGCTATTGTGCCCTGGCGACATAGGTCTTCTGAGGGGCTGCATATGAAAATGTCATCCACGTACTGTATCACGGTGCTGCTTGATTGGAAGTTAGTGAGACCTTTCATCAGTTTTCGATTGAAGATACTGGGGTAGTCACAATACCCTTGGGGTAGTCTCTGGTACAGCAGCTGGACCCCTCAAAATGCGAACGCGGTCCGGTACTGATTCTCGGGGTGCAATAGGATGCTAAAGAACACATTTTTATTGTCTATCACAGAAAAGTGGCTGGCGTACGCGAATATATTAGTTAGGATGATGTAGGGGTCTGGCATTATGAGGAATTCTGGGGCCACAATGTCATTGAGGGGTGTAGCACCCCCCTGCTCATTTTGACCAGGAAGATCGGCTTATTAGAGGGAGATACTCCCATGTGGAGGACCCCCTGATTAATCAGTGCCCAGATTGTGGACCCTATACCCTCTTCAGCCTCTTTGTAAAGTGGGTACTGGCGCAGTTGAGGAAGGATGGCCCCTTCCTGCAACGTTATTCTTATGGGTCTAGTGGTATAGATGAGACCCACGTCATATGGCCACTTCGCCCATAATTACAGCGGTTCTGTTGGCAGGTCTTGCTCCTGCCATGTTGTGAGTAATGCCATGGGCAGTGAGGTCCTATTTCGTAGCTCTACCCTGACCTTGGTTGAATCATCAAACACAGCCTCTAAGGCCCCCGGGCATTCACCAAACAGCTGAATCTCCGTCACATCCCGCACACTAAGGCCGGGTGTAACAAAGATGATACACACCCACAAGATGTTTGCTTGGTCGCTGGCTAGCAAGACCCCATAATCAGGCCATATTTCAACAGCCTCCAAGCAATACAGCACTTCTTCCTGGTGTTCCAAGTCATGATGTCCCTCCTGGCGGAATACAAATTAGTTGGGCAACTGTAAAATCCGTGCCAGCAATTCCGGTGTGTCGACGATAATTGTGAGGAAAAAGTTTGTGTTATTGAAGGTCGTCAGGTAGGTGGGTGATGCCCTCATCAGCCCTTCTGTGCAGTGGGGGCAGTTTAAGGACATGAGTCTTAATGAGGAAGCTCTAGGGGTCGAGCAAGTCATTGTCACATATTTTGAGAAGTGAATAGTCATGTTTAGTTTGGCTATCAGGTCTCTTCTTAGGAGGTTAGT
The DNA here is from genome assembly GCF_964204655.1 of Triturus cristatus. NCBI lineage: Eukaryota > Metazoa > Chordata > Amphibia > Caudata > Salamandridae > Triturus > Triturus cristatus. The sequence goes on from NC_140581.1 coordinate 678,929,558, forward strand.
CGGGGATGAGGGATGATATAGTAATTGTACCTTTAGACAGCTGCCTTCCATGTCCAATTCCCGGGGTTTTGTGAAGGAGGCCCTCAAAATTGTGCCTGTCCATGTAGTCTTTGGAAAGGGAAACAATCCCTTCTTTTAGACATGAATTCATTGAACCAATGTCAATCGGGATGCTGTAGGGCGTGTTCTTTACTAGCACTGTCACGGTGGGTTTTTCCTCGGACTGACGCATCACTGACAGCACGTGACACGTGAGAGTCGGGGGTGCATGTCATCCACCGGACATGGGACTGACCCTTGTTGACCCTATGGCTTATTTACTTCTGGAAGCAGAGGAGAGATAGCGACCAGGTCCTGCCTTTGAGAGTTCTCTGCACTACTTTCTCGAGTCCTGCTATTATGCGCTTTATCTTTTCTAGGCCTGTGTGGCGGTGCCCTCATGGGTTTAGCCACCTTCTGTGTCATTACGTCCACAGCTGTTAGTGTCTTATGCCTGGGCCTAACCCCTCATTGTTTGGTGGGGTCCCAACGATTTCTTCAACAGGCGGATTGGAGTATCCTTAATGCGGGGAGAGCAGGCGAGAGCACCGCCATACCTGCATGTAGTGGGTGAGGTGCTGATGCCTTGTTTGCCATCTGTAGCACAGGGCTGTCGATCTAGGCTTCCTCGAAAATGGCCCATAGTTTTAATAATGCCTCTCTCTTATCTTTCTTTTGACCTGTGCATTTGGTTTGTATAAATGTTCCCATGTGCTCAAGTTTGTTAGTGTCTAATGTTCCCTCCTTTGGCTGGAGAGTTTATGTGCCTTTGTGTGTGCGTGCCATTCTTGGCACACCTTATTACGTTTTTTTGCCTGTGCGGGAAACCTGCTTTGCATTAGTTTTAATGGTGTCTCCATGATAACTTTGGTAGTTTTAGAGGACACGATACCTTAGTTTTTTTTTAGGCAATCTTTGGTTTTGATCTTATTGTGGGAAAAATATACACAGGATTGCTGCTTCTAATTACGTAACTACGAGCTTGTGACTATCAGCATGAACATTTCATAAACACAAATAACAATGCATATGAAGGGTTACAACATAGAAAAAGTGCAATTTGTCCAAAAAAACTGTATCTGAACTATATTGACTCCTGTCACCAAATACAGTCAATGAGAACTAGCAGGATCTTCATATGAAAGATTGGGTCATTGACAAAAACACAATACTTAAGACAAAGCACAGTTTGAACTAATTAACAGAACCTCAACATCTCACATACACCTTACATCAATAATTGGGCGATTACATCAATAATTACACCCTGTATCACGCCCAGGAGCCAAGCACAACATCTGTATCACGCCCAGCGGTCCAAAGAACCAACACCTAAAAAAACACTGATGGAGACAAAAAAATTATGACTATGTCAGAAATTCCTTAGCCCGGTCCTAGCGCATGCTATCCTGTGACCAGGGGAAGTTCTGAACGGTATACAGTACTTAGTGAGCCTTATAGTCTGTCAATATTGGCTCAGAGACAAAGATAATAACAATAGTTTGCAGAAAAGAGGGAATAACTCGAGAACCACAGGCCCCTCATGGCCAAACAGAAGATACACCCAATCTACCAGGCCCAAATCTTTTTCTATAAATGTCCAAATCACACCCTGTATTACACCCAGGGGCCAAGCATACCATCTATGTTATGCTCAGTGGCCCAAGCTGCCAACACCTCTCACTCCTCTCAGACACCAACGGTGTTAAGAAACCGGTAGCACGGAGAAAGCCTTTTAGACTAAAAAATAAGATTGAGGGGCCAACTCCGCCCAATAAGGATAGCATTAACACAAAAATTGCGTCCTGGGAGCCGTAAAGACCTATACAATAAATATTCACCTTTCCTAATGTGCTGACTATTGAAAAAGGGGACTTCTGCGGGACTGCCACCGGGCAGCCTTACGACTACTCATCTAGGACATATAAAATAGGTAATATGCCAGATTTCTGTCAGAGGCAGGGCTCTCAGGTTATCTTTTTACACTTCTCTCTAGTTTGCCATATGCCATATGCTTTACTAAGGTTCTTATGTAGTCTCTTACTCTCTGTGATGGTTGCTTCAGGATGGACCTCCACCCCGTGGATTAAACAGAACTTCCAATCAATCACAGTGTCTGCTCACCTTTCGTGATGCGCAAATGCGAACCCTTCCAGGAGGGGTCTCCTTCCTTTGGCTGCAGTCGGGTTCGAGGAACCAATAAGCTCTGAAGGCAGCGTGCCAAAATGTTGCTTCAACAGTTCATTTAATTAAACAGTGTGGCTGGGAGAACAGTCCCAGGCATAGGGTTTGAGGATTGTCTCAATTTACAATTGATCTGACATGGGTTTTTATACAATGCATTAAATGCCATAAAATAGTTCTGGCAAACCTTTTTTTGGTAAGAAATGTGAACCACTGTCTTTGAAGCCATAAATGAATGTATTTGATGAAGAATCCAGATGGGCTTCGACCATGTACGGGCACAATGCGGCCAGTGGGTAACATGTCCAGATGTTAATCATAGGGAGTACGTGATCACTCCGTGTACTGTGTGCTGTGTCGTGATTGGCTAAGTGTTCTTAACTCCATGTGACATCTGACTTTATGGTATTTTGGAATGCATGTACCTTTCCGGCTATGTGTCCTTTATTGGGGCCAATCTCAATGAGCCATTGGGGTGTTGCTGCACCTATCTGTGGGATGGATCTGGGATTTCCTTTTTACGCATTTGTTTGCCAGCTATGTGCTACCCCACATCTGACCTGTCAATCAGTGACCCCGGGCCTGGGACTCAGCGCCTACCTGACTATGTATTTCTGAATGGGGGTTGACGCAGGATGGGAGTGGTGCGGCGGGGAGTGGGGAGAGGAATGTATTTTAAAAAAGGACTTATCCTTAATGGCCAGCTGCCAGCTCTCCTCCATCCTCTGTCCTCTTCATCTTCCTGAAACGACTGGCAGCAGGAAGCACCCGGGCACACAGGCTCCCCTGAGCCAATCACAACGCTTCAATGCAGTGTTGTGATTGGTCTGAGTGCTGTGGATCTGTGCTCAGACTGCAACAGGGAGCCTGTGCATGTTCCTCACCAGGCTGTGTAATGTCGCCTGGTAGAAACATGCAAAGTGCAGATGAACTGTTTGGTCAGCCCAAAAGGGCAGGCCAGACAATTCATGCCGACTTAGGGAGTGCACACCACTCCTCCGCTGCTCTGGCCAACCCGTCCCCCCCCTCCCCACCCCACTGACTGCAATAGGGACAATAAAATGATAATAACGATAAGTTATATTATCATTTTATTTTTCCCTTTGAGCGGTGGTGCCCTCATTGGGTTGACGTCACGTTCATAATGGATGAATTCGTCAAGTAAGATGCAACTTCATTTTTATACATGAATGTATTGGTATTCATATTGGCACTGACTTTCTCAATATTAACAAGACAACAAAGCTGATTTAAAAAAAAAATAATAAAAGACAACAAAAATTATCTGATGTGGTATATCATTGATAAAATAAAACCCACTTATAGGGAAATGGCTCCAGCACTCTTTACTTATGAACAGCGCTGTATGTACAGATTGTGTACAAGCATCAAAGAGTTGGAAGATTATATCATATGGGACCAGTTGTAAAAACATCGTAATAGCTGAGTTTATGAAAAAATAAAGCCCTTTGAGGTATGTTACAAGGCATTTTGTCACACTAGAACAACCCTATGAACTATTCTTACAGGTTGGTTGCTATCCTATATCATACTGTTATTTTTGTGTAAGCAGAGCACATGCTCACTGTTGGATCTGGCCCTTTTTGCATGGTCACCCCCAGTTTTATTTTGCCTCCTGTTGCTGAACCTGTTTTTGTTGACATTAGAACTCGGTGCCTTTTGTCCCTACTAACCAGTGATAAAGTGCCTCTCTATCCCTAAATTATAGTACAATTGGCATATACCTGATTGATACATTTAATTTACATGTAAGTCCCTAGTATATGGTAATACATGTCCCCAGGGCCTCTAAAGTAAATGCTAGTGATGAGCCTCCAGCACTCATTGTGTCACCCAGTAAAGTAGCACTTTGAAACATGTCCCAACCACTCCACTGCAGCCTGTAGTGCAGTTTTAAACTGTCATTTAGACAAGTAAAAATAAAACCTTTTGCCAGGCCTAAACCTTTCTTTTTAATACTTATACGTTATCCCTAAGGTAGCCCTTAAAAACTCACAGGGCTGGGTGGATTGAATTCAAAAGTAGAACATGTGTCCTTAAATGTACTGATAGTGAGAAACTCCTAAACTCATTTTCACTGTTGTAAGGCCCATGTTTCCGATTGACTAACACTGGGTTGCCTTACTAAATATAATAGGCGGTAACTGTTGATTGGCAGCAGATAAAGATATGCTGTTTGCACTCAAATTAACTGTAATTTAGAATCCTCTTTAATGGTGGAGTCAAATTTTAAGTTACTATTTTGAAAATGACACTTTTAGAAAGTTGCCATTTTCTTGCCCCAGCCAACAGTAGCTTTCTGCCTGTGTCCAAGGTTACTTGGCTTGAATGGCTCTGCTGTTGGGGTGTGTGTATTGTTTCTAGACAGTGACACAATGGGGGCTTAGATGTGGACAGGATGGGCTATCCATATGGGGTAGCAGGAAGGAGCCTCTCTTACACTTCAATGGACTTTGTCTACAGCACACACACAAAGGAGCCTGACACCAGTCCTGCCCAAAAGTTTCATCCAGGCAGCCTTCTCCAAAGTGAAAGAAAATCTTTGCGCTTTACTTAGAAGATAACTTATCAGTGGAACTAACCTGGTCCCTTTATCCTGTTCGCACTCCAATGCGGTTGGCCTGAATATGTGCCTGTTCCCAGTCTAGCGCGACCAGATGACTGCAAGTGGCACTTTATGCTTTTATGTGCTATTTTCACTAAAAACTTTAAAATGTAATACCTCTGGTACTACTGATTGTATTTTGTCATTTTGGCAGCATTTTATTTATTTATTTATTTAAATTTACTCTAAATTGATTTAGGACATTTCTTGCGTTGTTTTCACTTGATTACTGTTTATGGGCTGCATAATACCTTTACATATTGCCTCACACTTAAGCCTAACTGCTTTTGTGCCAAGCTGCAGGAGGGTTAAGCACAGGTTAATTTGTTGCCTTTTTAAGGTTCACCCTGACAAGGATTGTGGTTCTTGACGGAGAGAAGCTTCTATCTCCCAATCAGTTTTCTAGTTTCTTCCCCTTACACGTACCTTCGGATAGTCCAACCAACAGTAATATATCCATACCTTTGTGTAAGCAAAGCACATACTTACACTTATTCATTTTTATATAATAAATGATTGTGAGACCTGACAGAGCTCAAATAAACATTCAGAACGTCCAGCCACAGTAGAATATCCATCAACGTTCCCGAAACCCTTCCATCTGAAAAGTTAAGAAATAAATATGAACAGTTACACGACCCCCCAGTAAACTAATTGTTGATGGATCACATTAACATATAAAAGAATCAAGGCCATTTGACCTCTAAAGATCACTAACTTATGGGCAATATTTTCTGCCCAAACTACATTTCCCATCAGTCACAGGAGACCACTTGACCCTTTCCTGCCTGGGATGACACGAGGTCTACGTCAGACACTGTGCCACGAACTGATTCTTCCCCCCCTCCCCCCCGCACAATGACTAGATATCCTAGGATGGCTGGTCTTGCTCAGAGGAAGTAGGTGATATGCCCTTTGGCAAAGTAAGTAGCAGTTTTAGCCAATAACAGCTGTTTCTCTGCTTTTTCATCAAGCGAATCTGCAAACAGGAACTGTGATACCGTAGCATTCTGGGTATTTATGATCCCTGTAGCCGTACAAGGAGAGTGACAATGAAAGGGAACCCTACACTTTGGGGTTCATCTCTTGTGTTTATAGGATATCACCACAACTATATTTGTATATCTGTATTGCACAATCCAATACCTTTTGCATGTTTTAACTTTGTATGAGCACTCCACTGCCACCAATGAGTCTTTCCACCTCACGTACCTAAATGCTTCACATACCAATGGAGTGTGAAAAATCATACATAAGTCTCCCACTATCACCAATAAGTTTCTTAGGTTTACCCCAAGATATTTTGAGCATTTCTGGATCCCATCTTATCCAGAGTATCTTTTATAAAGAACTTCCTCATACAGATGTTGATCCCACCCTTGTAGTATAATCTTTCCAGGGTAGGGTGAGGTTATAAATGATGAAGCATGGCACGAAACATGTGTGAGGCTTTCTCCTCCACTATAACCAATACATATATTCATCCACTAAGATAGGTTTAGTGCCTATCTCCGGCACAACCTACATCACCATTTAATTTTGTGTGTTATCCTAGTTTCCTTTGGAGGGTGTGTGATGGATGTGCCTCCGTCTCTCTCTCTCTCTCTCTCTCTCTCTCTCTCTCTCTCTCTCTCTCTCTTAGACAGATTTTCCCATCCCTGAAGAAACCTACACTAGACTCTGATGACCATGCCAACTGCCGAACCATCACTCATTTACCCTTTATTAGCAAGACCATAAAAAACAGCAATTTATGCTCTCCTCCAAGGTAAAATCGATGTAAACCATCTCCTTCACAACTACCAATTTGGCTTCAGATCACAATGCAGCATATAAGTAGCTGCCTTACACATCATAGAGGATGGCCTGCTGACCAAGGATGAAGATAACTACTGCCTCCTAATTTTGTTGGACCTCTCAGCTGCCTATGACACCATTGAACATACCACCCTCATTCACACCCTGATATCTTGAATTGGATTTACTGCATTCACTGCTGCTCCTCTACCTGTGCAAGGACAGTCACGACTAGCAGCCATGTCTATTGACTGACAAGTTCAGCATCTATGGTGGCTCTTGGCACACCCGCAGCCAGTAAACCATCGAAACGTAGGCAAATACGTGTAAAAACTAAAACAAGGCAAAAGGCCTTTTCCATCTATGCAGATAATATTTGGGAGTTGTCTGTTGCTATTGTATATGTATTGTTATATGAGTTTGTATGTGGTTTATTACATGTGAAATGTAACAGAACAAAGAAATGTTTTTATATATTTATGAATGATAATTGTTTTAAAGTATGATGTGATATTTGAAATACATTTTAGCTAAGGCATGAAAGTGTGCCTTGTGATGTGCCCTGTTTGATTTACTGACGTGATCAGAGGATGTCAGTCTGAGGTCTCAATAATATAAAAAATCCTAAGGGGAATTGTTTGGTGCATGATTTATAACCTGGGCCCCTTGCCCTGAGGGCTTACTCTCATTTTTGTGGTTTTGACAGGATTTGAAACAACATCCCAGTAGCCATTTGCACCCCCTCAATCCTGCTCCAATTTATGCAGGGCACGAGTCGGGCGTACACGCGGGTGGATGGTGTCCAGCTACTTTTTTCACAGGGTGAACACCGTCCACCCTGCCAAGAACGTGGGCCCCACTGTATAATGTGCTGAACTCGTCCCGGTGTAATTTCCAATCACCGGAACACTTTCAGCAGCGCCTGCACGTTGTCTGCTTTTCTTCTGCAATAACGTGCAGGAGGGGGCAGGATGGGGCTTTTTTATTTAATACTCCCACTGGACCCATAACATAGGCCGAATTTGAGGGGTCATCAGGCCTCCTTTTGTTCGAGTCTCTTGGCTGGGAGCAGTCAGGAGCCTCACACCTGATGCAACTGAAGCAGAGGGGAAACAAAGGCTCACACCTTGTTAGCACTTCACACATACTTAAGAGAGACAGCTTTTCATTTTGTTCAGTCCCTGTTTAGGAGATTTGCATGCACTGTTAGAATATCAGATGTGTTGGTCTTTCCCAGTATTTATAACAAAGCAAACGACATTTATATAGAGCTTACTTTCCCTGAGGAGGCGTTGAGATAATTTAAGTACCACTATTTTTTCTTGTATAGCCCTACTCATTCTAATGCAGGGTGTCAGAGCGCTTTACATCAGCACGTGCATTTTACATGTACAATAAATGATATGTTTGTAAATTAATGTACAGGATGTTTTACATTAAACTGGGAAATTGCAAGGTGTAGAAGTCACATATCATCTTCCATAGCTCACTGTGCTATTATCGTCGCAATGCCCTCAAACGTACACATTATAGACCTGCTAAACATATATGTGAGGGCTTTAGATCTGATGTCACTTCTTGTGATGCCAATTCCTGTAAAGTCATGGCTTGTTATGCCACTTCCTATTATGTCAATTCCTATGATGCCATGGGTGACGTCATTTGCTGTGATGTTGCGCTCCGTGATGTCACTTGCATACTGCCTAACTAGGTTAGTCCCCCCACTTGCCATTGACACAAACAGTAATAAAGAACTGTTTAAGTATGGACAAATGGAGAAGGTCCAGGTGGCTTAGCTACGTGGAGTCAGTACTGAAGGAGATCGGTCTCCCGGAACGGTTTAAGGACCCACTTGCCTGTAGAAAGCTTTCTAAACAAAAAGTCACCAATATGTTCTTACTGATGGCAGATTATACGCGAAAGGAATACCACTGAGAAAAACAAGCAGTTTGTATTCATCTCCAAAACCCGCCACTGATAGAGGGGGGTACTCCTATTTAGTAGATGTCACCAGGTCGCAACATAGATTTCTATTACTGAGATTCCGCATGAATATGATCCCATTGATGTTAGGTTATCCAGAAAAAACATAATCATGTGGATTTAAGCGCGTGCCCATGTGATAACCTTTCACCTCAAACTCGATTGCACTTAGTTTTCTTCTGCAGGCTCTTTGAAAAAGAAAGGAACGACTACCTTAAACCAGTTTTAAAGAAAGGGAATTTTAACCAATGCAGAGTGGCACTTTATTTTTTTAAATCGTTACCTGACCCCCCTGGTTTGTTATTCTGTAGCTACGTTCATATGGGCCTGCATGAGAAAGAGGAAGGGGGGGATGCCAAGAGACTTGAGCCTGCTATGCGGTATCCCTCAACATGTGAATTGATCTTGTTGTAACAGTGTCTTTTTTATTCTGAGATCAACAATGAATTATTTGCTGATTTTAATATTTTATTGTAATGCATTTTATCTGTGCTTTCATGATTATTTTATTTTGATCGAATAAAGATTGGAATTGGAATTAGTCCCCCCACATCTTTTTTTAGGACTTGTGTCCTGAATTTAGGAAAGAGCTTAAATACCACCTCTGTAAAGAACACCATGCACTAACCATCCAGTTCTGCTCCCTGAATCCAGCTACCTCTTAAATCTTTTCTTGACTATATCTTCATTTTGACCCTGTACAGGGCTCTGTTATCTTTTGGTTAGGCTTATACAATACAAATACCACATAGATGCATACATATATGCTCATCTGGGCGTGGAGAGTAGGCGAGGAATCCAGATAAGTAGGCGAGGAATCCAGATAAGAAGACAATGGTGAGAGGGTAAGATCGCGGTTCATAAACCTTCAGAACAATCAGCAGGGAAGATATCTCAGCGAGTTAAATTAATGCCTGAGACAGCTGAATTGATATAATTCACTTGTTTACTCCCAGTGGCATCAAAGGGTTGCCCCCTTCTCCCACCCTTCTCCCATCAAGAGCATACTGTTTGCTCCTGAGGAACCAGGAGGCGTGTCATCATAAGGATTTTGAGGGCCTGGGTAATAAATATTTTGGGGACCCCGATTTGGAACAACTTTGAATCTTATTACTCATTTTTTGCTAGCTCAAGTCCTATGTTAATTAACAATATTGAATTATATGTTAAAGGTTAAGATACATAAGTACAAATAAGTGAGGTAGAGAGAAACTTCACTTTTTAAGGGGGTTCCTTGGCAGGTGGAGGCCCTGAACAATTGCCAATTTTGCCCATCCCTTAAAACTTCCCTAACAAGGAGAAATACATTTGTGGAAACTACAAAAAAATTAATCTAGTTCTTAGAACTATAAGTGCCAAAGGGCAAGTAACAGCTACCGCCATTGACTAGCCCTAAATAACACCCATGCTCACATTGAGGAAGGAAAGCAAAATCTGAAACTTGACTTGAATGAGATGTCTTATGAACAGACACACCTAGCTGACCCCGAGTCTAAAACATACTCTTTTATATTGGTGAGAACAAATACATCACATCAATTGTGCTGCGACAAAAGAATAGACACATTTTGAGGAGATCCATTTTTATTATGACGTAATTACAGGCAGTAAAGATATCCAATTTATTTGTTCCGTTATTTAACACAAGAGGTTTTAAGGGAAGCTGTGCTAAACATGTCACATTTTACGGCCAACATAATTTATACGTATTATATACATTTTTTAAGTAAAAACTCAATTTACTTGTATTTTATAGAGTCCTTGTGGCTTGAAAGTGCTGAGATTTATGAGTGTTTGTTACTAGTGCTGAGGCTCAAAGTTTTGCTGAGAAGCCCAAGGCCCGCGCTTTGAATATCGATGTGCCGAGTAGCAAGGCTGCGTAGTCCTGAGTCCACCTCATGCCTATTTCATTCACCACCAGACACTCTCTGCCCCTTTATCTCACTCATCCGGAGTTTTTCTCATCCCTGCTTTTCTCCCTTTATCACTTTTTTTTACCTTATTCATCCTGTACCTTCCTTACTCTCGGTAAAAGTCTGAAACGGACAGATGAGGGCAGGTACTCCTCAAAGAGATCTACTTCTTTTATAGACTTCATGAGGTATGGATGGCAGATTCAACCGCGCTTTTAAAGTAATTTGCAACGGGCAGGATGCACGCAGATATCTGGGGAAGACACATTAACCCACTGAGCTATCTAACCGGAATGTAAGTGCACTGCTTAAAGGGTTTGCCCTGCCCACTCGTGTTTCTGTCTTCCCCGCATTATAAGCCTTTCCTTCAGACGAGGAACCTGCATCTAGGTTCGCAGACCTCGCTTGGCTTCCCGTCTCCATGGCGACGCATTCCTCATCCTTCAGTACCTCGCATCCTTCCAGGTCCTGAGCCCTGGTCAGAGAGCTGAGAACGGCATGGGGGAGGGTAATCGTTTCCGCACCGTGCAGAGGCAGCAGGGCTGTCTCTACCAGAAGTGAAGCCTTCTGTTATGTTAACAGAGGGTTGTACAGCGCTACATTGCCTTTAAGTTTGGCCTTGCAGTGCTGTGGAATTCACGTATCTTCACGTCCTGGTCTGCGCATTCTATCTCAGGCCAGAGTCTGCTTTCTGATTTTTTATTTGTATTCATTTTCTTTTTTGTAGTTTTATATAGCGCGCATTCCACCGAAGGTATCAGAGCGTTTTCCATGAGCACCACTTACGTTACGGATGGACCCATTCATTTTGTTAGGTGCCGGAAGAATAAGTGATTCGCCCAGATCACAGGATGTTGAGAGTCCCTGCCGAGACTCGAACCCGGTTCCTCAGCCTCGCGGTTAAATATAGTTAGAAAGAATGCTGCTTTAGTGTGTGTGGTTAACTGTTTGTCTAAACAGAGATTTTGAAAGGACGAGACCCGAGCTGTATTCCTGAAATTCTCGAGCATTCTGTTTAGACCACCTGGAGAAAGTCTTATATCAGCGTGCGGGGGGTGTGGGGGTGGTCCCTTCTCTGCCAGTACTTGTGCTAATTGAACGCTGCGCTGTATAAATATTCATTAACATTAACTTGCATTTATTTATGTTATACTCTGAAACCGTGAAACGAGTGGCTTAAAAGCGCTGAGACCTAGCATTATGTTAGCCCTAAAGTTTACCGAGCAAATATGGGCAATTATGCCGCGTCATCTCCGCCCTCCTACGCCATTTTGGACGCCTTTTTTGTTTTAATTTAAGGCAGGGCGACTGGAATTTCTCACAAGAACCCCTTCTGGGCCACTCCTTGCCCATGAAAGGGCCCCCCCATCGCGGTGAACGACCATCCACCACCGAAGCCTGGGTCCTGTGTAAATAAATAACAGTTCCAGGCCAAACCTCGGCTGCAAAACGTGCCCCCTCTTTCAACAAGACCACCTGTTTCTTCGAAACCGTCACCTCATCAGCGGGCCATTATATGGCAATCCAGTTCGATAGCACCCCGATCCCCTCGTCTGCACGGCACAATTAATTCACCTGCCCAAATTGCCCCACGTTCCATTACATTGACCATATCCCTTTCCATGCCTCATAGTGTAAAACCAAACCGGACACATCCCAGAATACACTGTTCTCACACTTATCGGGGCAACTTATTGTTTCTTTTGGCACAATGTCAGCCGTACTGGCCACAAATCCCCCCCAATTTCACACCAGTGTTTCCCCTAGCATTTCACTGCCCGATGACTGTTCCCCGCCCGGTAATGTCCTTACACCGGTTAGTTGCCTCCCTTGCTGTCCAATGCCCGAGTGAATGGCCACCCATCCAGGCGACCGCCCTGGATCCTGATCCACTCCCAGCTCTGTAGTAGAAAAAGAATGATTAGTCCTGCAAGAATCACATCCCTTTCCCTCAGCCCCGTTCGGCAGTCGTGCCAAATCCATCCGAAAAAACTCCTGGTCCAGTACCTATATCGTCAACGCAAAACACCCCTCGTCCTCGGCCATCAGCCTCCTCCCCCCCACCTCCCAACGCCACCACAGGTACAGCCCCCCCAATACGTGGAATCATACGTCACCTTAAGGGAGCCCCACCCCAAGAGCCCGGCCTCCGCATGAGACCTATACTGCCTGCCTCTCTGACCTTCTGCCTTCCACCTTTGGAAAAACACAAAACGTCCCCCAGCCAGGGTCTTCACGCCCTTGCCACCTGTCACCACTGCCTTATGCCCTCTCCTCGCTTCCCCCTGCTCGTTTGACACACTTCCGACTTGCCCCCAGAAAAACGGCCACCAACACAAACCACGAACCCACCCCAACTGCCCCATGCCCGGGCACACCTCCCTCACCACTGTGCCTCACAGCACTGACACCGCTCAGCTCGACTAAACATGTGCCTCAACCGTTCACCCCCAAAAAACGCCAGGCGCTACACCACCAGTAACCACAGCCATCTCCCCATTGTCTGCTGCTCCACATTGACCATAGCATACCGTCCCCAGGGGGTTGCACCACCATGCCCCCCTGCCCCCAACCCTTGAAGAATATCAGAGTGTCAGTGCCTTTACGACACTACCACCGTGTGGCACCCCGTAACCGCAGCCCCATCCCCAAGTGCGCACAACCTAGCCGTCAACAAGCTCCCATGCAATTGGTGGCTAATTAGTGCAATTCGTCAGCACGCCTGCCGCTCCAAACCCTCGTAGACTTGACAGTCCATACCTGACCCCCTGTCATGTAACCTCCCTATGTCTCCCGTTGGTCCAGCTTCCTTTTTGTGAGACATCGAGCGCCCGGGACCCGTGGTGAACAGCTAACTGGAAAGGACCTCTAAGCCCTGACATCCCCTTACCTTCCTGCGTAACGTCAGTAGTCATCCGGTTCCCATGCTCCCGAAGTGACCTGCTCTGCAGATAGCCACCCAAGGAGACTCCGCACCCCTCCCCCGATCAGTCGTCCCTGCCCCATCAACACGTCTTAAGTGAACTCTTCGTAACGCCTCCACAGTCGCCAGCTGGCGTCGCTAATTCTGAACTGACTGCGACCTGTGAACCGCAGATCATAGCCCCAGAGGAAAAAATCCCCCCATTCCTCTCGCCCTGCCACTGTGCCCCCCAGCCACTGCGGCCCCCAAACACCACATCCTGCCCCAATGGTTTGATACCAAGAACCGCTTGCGTGCCAACCGGCACCTCTGGCCCTATGTGTCGCTCTCCTCCATGTAACCGATAGTGAACAGTCACCCACTGTTTACACACTACTGTCCCCCACATTTTACCACATTGATCAACATTCTTGCCCATAGCTTCACCTCAAAACACAACCATTGAAACACCAGGATCTGAATCCATCACCTAAGGCACTGAAACCTTGCCCCCAGGCCCCGGTGACTCATTGGCTACTACCTGTTCATTTGGACCCATGCCCCTCCCTTCACTTGGCCCTGATCAGCCTCCTGCACCCGCCACCGCATCCCGCACAGCCCAGTCCCTACCCCGGCCAACCAGCCGAAAATCCCCACGCTCACCCAGTTTTCCCTCGTCCCAAGGCCTCAGCCGTAATCCCGTACCTGAGATGTTCGTCCGGGTCCTCCTCCTCCTGACCAGGAGATGCTGTTCCCCCTTTCCGTGGTGTCCTCAGCTCTGTCCGTGGCCTCATTTGCCTCCTGTAACAACAATGAAACAGTCCAGTTACCAGAAATTCCCCCCTCTCACAAACCCACTCAGTCCCGGCCCTTGACACATGTCACAAACCCTTCCACAACCTGATCCCCAACGCACACTGTCCCGTTCAACCTGCGCCACTCAACATCCATGCCAACACACCCCACTGTGTCCCTCAACTGCCATGCCATCTCGCACAAACTGTAAGCAAAACTGTAAAATTCACAATGTGATATTGCCCACTGCGTAATCCCACGACGGAGGGCAGGCCGCCGCGGACCCCCCTACAGCTTCTGGCCAGCGTCTTGAGGCCGTTGTGTGCTCCGCCAGCATCACCCTCTACTGCCGGCCTCACACCAGTCCTGTTCCACCCCAAACCTGGACGCTCAACCAGGTGGGCCCCAAGCACCACCGGGCCTCGTGCCGTGCTGGCTGTCCCTCACCCCTGCTCTGGGTACCCCTAAATGCCGCCCCACATACCCCTGACAGTACCCAGACTCCCCCCATGCCGCAAACCCCGTTAAAAGCCCTGCCACGCCTTCCCGACGCCTCCTCCCCTTACAGTGCCCCCCCGCAAGTCCGCCGGCCCTAGGGCCCCCAGTGCAAGCCACAAACCCCCCAAACAATACTGTGGTGAAAATAATGATGGTGCAGACAGTAGATTGGGTGTAGCCGCAGAACAACCAAGAGTGGTGAGGCTGATAAGCCACGCGGTCATTTGACAGCTGCCTGCATACCGCAATGAACGCAGCCTAGTCAGGTCGGTGTGCGCTCGAACCCTCCCCCCTCCTCCACCCCGTACCACTACCCAGCCTCCCCCGGCAAAGCACCAGGCCGCACCCGCCGTGTTCCCACCCCCCCTGCCTAGTGACTATTGGCTGCATGCGCAGAGGCGGGCATACTCGCGGCCCGACTCTACCCCCTGCCCCCATTCCGCCCAGACACCAGGATCGGGTTGCCCCCCCTACCTGACACCACCGTCGCTGGAGGCTCTACCTCCTTGACCGCCACCGCCGCAACACCTCCGCAATCACTGACCTGCATGTGCAGGCCAACCCGGCCCAGAGCAGCCGCTCCTCCCGCTACTCGCACGAAGCGCCGACAGCCGCCGCGTCCATGTCACCTTCGCATGGCACACCGTAAAGCTACACTGCAGAATCCTGATGCATGACAAAACCCACGCCGATTGACGAAGCGGCCATCTGACCTAACCACATGCTAACCATCCCTACCACAAACGTTATTTCTACCCCCGGTGGTGCTCAGGTGTCAGGAAGAGGCCGGATCATCCTCTCCTGACACCTTATATCCCCTCTCAGCTCCCGCCCCATCCTTTGCCCCACTAATCCCACCCCCACCATGTCCGTCCGGCCGTTGCACGAATACCCCAGGGGAAGACTGGTCTGCGACCTTTACTTCCCCTGCGGGACGCAATGCAGTTGAGCAGCTGCAGCGATTTTCGCATAACTATAGATTTGCTGCATTTGCCACATAATCCATCATCTGCAGATTTTTACTAAAAAATAGGTTTCTAGCTACAACGGTTCAAGTTACAAAAAATACAGCGAAATGCGTTGCTGTGTAAGGCTCTTTGCAAATACGGACTAGTTGCTTATTGCTATGTTGAGTATTAAACTGGTACTAATGAGATGCAGCCAATGTCCGTACAATGTTCAAAAGTTTGAAAATGACCAAATAATGAAGTAAAACTATCACAAAATGTGCCGCAATATGCCATATAATTTGCCTTTTCTTGACACATATTTTACTAAACCCTGACGCATAGTTTGCCCGTCCCCTGCTGCATAATTTCAATGGCCCCGCCTATTGGGAACTCTTCTTACTGTACAGATTCTCTGCTTTTGTGTCTTGATGGATTTAAAGCTGGTTACGAATGATGAATCTCTGCATTTTGTATCTGTGTTAGAATCCCAAGTGAAGATTCAGTCTTTACTTGTACAGGTGACTGTTAACCATTTCAGACATGTTGAGATTCAAGTGCTTGAAACCAAAAGAGGCGCAGATCATGCAGACTACTTTCTACCTGTTGCAGGAAGATGACGTCACCGCCGGGCAATGACGAAAACAATGAAAAAAGCCAACTCCAGAGGAACCAAGAGAGAGGTTTCTGTGGAATTTTCAGTTGTAAAATAGTCCTTTATGCATCCCAGGGGAGGAGGAAAGAGCCACAAAAACAGCCCATTCAACGAAGGTGAGGCTAAAATACTCCTCTGGCATAATCAAAGATATGATTGACAATGTATCACACCAGTGGCTGCAGGGTACTGAGTCATAGAAGCTAATGCTATGATTACTTACCGGTAATCCCCATTACCCTTAGTCCTACTCGTCCTCGACCCAGTCATAACTAATGAGGTATTCCACTTGACAGGAAACAAAACAGGAAACGCTTTCAGGCTCCACCCACACTCCTGTCAGGGGCTATAAGTACATAGCCAACAGAAAGCACATCCTGACATACCAAGCAAAAAAGGCCTGAACAGGGAGGGCGGGTGGGAAGTATGACTGGGTCGAGGACAAGTAGGACTAAGAGTAATGGGGATTACCGGTAAGTAATCATAGCATTACCTCTACGTCCCTCGTCCTCGACCCAGTCATAAATAATGAGGCATACCAAAGCAACCCCACAAGCAGGCCTTTGGCGAACCACTCAGAGAACAGAGACCGAACACAAAATGTGGAGTGCAGCAAGTGAAAAAACTTTAATAAACACACAGAATCAGGGGGGGGGGGATGACAACCCGAACAGCACGCAACACACCACAACCAAAATTGGTCCGGTCAGACAGAGCACAATTCAGACGATAGTGCTGCACAAAAGTAGAATCAGACGCCCAAGTCCCAGCCCGACAGATCTCATCAAGGGAAACCCCATGAAAAGCAGCCCAGGAAGCAGAAACACCCCTAGTGGAACGGGCCTGAACCCCAGAAGGGCAAGGCAAACCAGAGTCCTGATATGCCAGAGAAATGACAGCCTTGATCCAGCGACCCAGAGAAAGACGGGAGGCAGTCTTACCCCGACCAGCCAGACCAAAGGTCACAAAGAGAGAGTCTGAAGAACGAAACCCCGTAGTGCGGGCAACATAAACAGACAACGTACGTCTAAAATCCCGAGAGTGAAGCAACAACTCAGCAGGCGAGGAAGGAGAAGGACAGAAAGAAGGAAGAATCAACTCCTGAGAGCAATGAAAATAAGAACGAATCTTCGGAACAAACCCAGGATCCAAAGAAAGGATCACCGCGTCATTCCAGAAACGCAAAAAGGGAGGAGAAAAACGCAAGGCAGTGAGCTCACCCAACCGCCGAGCAGAAGTAACAGCAACCAGAAAAGCCACCTTAAAAGAGAGGAATTTAAGGCCCACAGTCTCCAAGGGCTCAAAAGGAGAGGACTGCAGAGCACCCAGGACCAAAGAAAGATCCCAAGGAGGAACCGGAGAATGAGTAGGAGAGGACAGAGAGAAACTCCGGAACAACCGGGAACCCACCAACCCATCCGAAGACGGGAGCGAAGCCGGATCCCGGAAAGCCCGAACAGCAGCCCACTGCCCCTTCAGAGTAGACAAGGCATACTTCTTCTGAAAACCATCCAAAAAAAACTGAAGGATAGAAGCGATAGGACAAGAGACAGGAGAGAGACCAAGCCCCGAACACCAGGAGGACAAAGAAGCCCAATGCTTAGAGTAGGAGGACAAAGTGGAACTCCTACGGGACTCTTGCATCACAGTGATGAGGTGATCAGGCAAACCCCGGACTTCAAGAGACATCCGTTCAACCTCCAGACCGCCAGGGTGAGAGGGACCAGGAGGGAGGGAGAGGGAGACCTCAGGGGAGACGGGTAGCGGGAAAGAATCCAAGGAGGGCCCACCACCAGGCTCAACAACAATGGGAACCAAGACCTCCGAGGCCAGTGAGGGAAGACAGCCACCACCCGGGCACCCACCCGCTGGACCTTCAGCATGAAGGCAGGAATCAGGGGGAAGGGAGGGAAGGCGTACAGCAGCCAAGGGGGCCACCGAAGAGACAACGCCTCCACCCCACCAAGCAGTCCGAGAACAAACGAGGAGGAGTTGAGCATCGGCCCGGGAGGCAAACAAGTCCAGCTGGGGAGTCCCGAATCTCCGACAGATCATCCGGAAAATCCTGGGGGAGAGACACAGGGTCAGAGAAGACAGAAACCTGCGACTCAAGGCATCCACCACCACATTGTCCACACCCCGGATATGCTGAGCAGAGATGGCCAGAAGATGACACTCTGCCCAACCCGCAATTGCACAGGCCACCAGATTCAACGAAGGACTGCGAGTACTGCCCTGGTGGTTGATGTAAGCCACAGTCACTGAGTTGTCGGACCTCACCAGGACATTGCACCCCAGCAGACGATCCTGGAAGAAACGTAGATCACGGTCCACCGCAGACAGCTCCCTCCAATTGGACGACCGGTGGGACTCCAACCGGAACCAACGAGCCTGAACAGACCACAGACCCAGAGTCGCCCCCCAACCGGACGCACTGGCATCCGTCGTCAACACCAACAGAGGCGGAAAGCAAATCTACATCCCCTTGGAGAGATTGGAGATATCCAGCCACCACTGGAGAGCGGACACCACCTCCAGAGACACCGGCACAGAGACAGCATAGTCCCGAACTGGAAACGGCACCCAACGTTGAAGATTCCATAGCAGAGGTCGAAGATGAACCCTGGCCCAGGGTACCATGAAGACAGTAGCAGCCATATGACCCTGAACCTCGAGCCACTGAAGGAGGGGAGCCGCAGTCTGGGACAACAACCCCCGCAACAGGCACTGAAGACGCTGAAGCCGGGAATCCAGAAGGAACACCTTGCCCAGGACGGAATCGGAGACGACCCCTATGAAAATCCTCTGAGTCGCAGGAAGTGGCTGGCACTTCGGAAAGTTCACAAGAAACCCATGCTGCTCTAGTGTATGGATGGTCATGGACAGGTGCCGAGACAGGACCGCCGGGGAGGGAGCCTGGAGCAGCCAATCGTCTAGGTAGGGGAACACCGACACACCCAGGAGGAGAAGATGGGCCACCAAGGGAGCAACCACCTTGGTGAACACGCGGCGACCGGACCGGAGACCAAACAGAAGGACACAGAACTGCCAATGACGACCTTCCAGGCAGAAGCACAGGAACATCTGATCCTCCAGAGCCACAGGCACATGAAGATAAGCGTCCTGGAGATCCAGAGTAGCAAACACCCACCCGGCCTGAATCAAAGGAACCACCCGCTGCAAGGTCTCCATCTTGAACGGGATCTTCTGGACAAACAAGTTCAGACTCCGGAGATTGATGACAATCCAAAAACCCTCCTGTGACCTTCGGAACAAGTACGACAACCGAATAGGTCCCCAGACCGTACTCCAACCGGGGAACGGGCACAATCGCCTTCTTCAAGAGCAAAGCGTGAACACCGTCCACCAAGGATTGACGACGGGACTGGTTCAAGGGCGACGGAGTCCGCACCACGCCCGAAGGAGGAGGAAGGGACAGAAACTCGATCCGATACCCCCGTTCCAGGACATCCAGCACCCACCGATCGGAGGTCATCAGACGCCAAGCGGGAAGGAACAACCACAACCTCCCACCAACCTCGGGCGCGACACCAGCATGACCAACCTCCGGGGTGGCATAGTCAGGAATGCTGCGGCCCCTATCCAGCATCACGGGGAGGCTTCTTCCGGGGGAAACCCCTACCCGCACCTCTCGGCCCTTAAAGGAGGACTGTTGAAACTTGGAAGGCTGACGAAAAGACTTGGCATGAGAAAAAGAAAAATCCTTATGAGAAGGCTGCCGACGGAAGGAAAAATAATGTTTCCACTCTTTGAACACCTTATGAAGCTTATCCTCAAGAGCATCCCCAAAGAGACAAGGGCCAGTAAAGGGTAAACGCAAAGCCTTTAGCAACAAATTCCGATGAGCAGCAATAGACGAACCACAGGACAAGGCAGAAGCGCGCACAGAATCGAAGGCAATGTTCGAGAGGAATTCGGCCTGCCGCTCCATGGATTCCAGCAAGTCCGGGCAACTGCCCCCCTCCTGCATCGTGGAAAACAAAGTCTTAAAGTCAGTCAATAGTGATTGAGCGGCATAAGCCCCATAGACACCAGAACGGATGGCAAGGTGAGAACCAGCATAAGACTTCCTCAATGCAGAGTCAATCTTCTCATCCACACCATCACGAAGACTGTTATCATCCGCCATAGAAGGACGACCCACCAAACTTGCAACAATGGAATCCACATGCACCGACTCAGGAAAGGATTCCTCCATGTCCTGCAAAGGATAAAGTTTCGACATGAAGCACGGCATCATAATGTGATACGGATCCTTCCACTCATTCAAGAGGACATCCATCACAAAGGGATGGATAGGAAGAGAAGTAGCAACAGGTTTCCGAAATTGCGGCAAAACAGCATCCGAGAAAGTACTGGCCACAGCATCATCCGGAAACCCCATGTTCTCACGCACATGAGAAAGAAGGTCAGGCAACAACTCCTTGGAAACATATTTGCCTTTCAGATCCACCGCCCCCAAGGAAGCGCCATCAGAAGAATTGGAAGAAGAAATGTCCGAATAGAGGACAACGCCCCCACCAGAATGACTCCCAGCAGGCTTCTTGGAGGACTTCAGATCAGACAAAGTCTCCAAAATCAGGCGCTTCAATCTGCCGTCATCCAACCTGGCTCGCTTCCCCGCAGGGGCAGAATCCCCACTGCCCGCAGGGGAAGAGGAAGAGGAAACAGGTGACATATGCTTCCGCTTTTTGTGATGCTTCCCCATCACGAACAAACAGCAAGTGAAAACAAACACCAAAGACAGGACCCAGCGCAAGCCAACAAGGCAGGAACAGACCAAACAAAAGAAAAGCAGGAAACCGCCCATAACCAAAAACAGCTGAGCCGAACCGAAAGCGAGGCGGGAGGGGGCGTGTTCAGCTCCCAAACATAAATCACCACACATCACGGCCGCCGAAGGCCGAAAAACACACCAAACTGCAGCCCGAAAAGGCAGGGAGCAGCACGGTGCAACATCGCAACCGGAACCCACCCGGGCGCACCACACCGACAGCGGGACCCAGGCAAGCTGAACGGAGCACTCGGAACCCAACCCGAGTGCTCCTGAGGAAATGCTGCACACGGAGCGCCCGGACCCCACCTCGGGCACTCCGCAAAGGCCGTGCCAGATCGGCCCTGAATTAGCACTGCAGAGCACCCGGGGCCAAACCCGGGTGCACCCAAGAAAAGCAGCCCGCACACAGAGCGGCCGGTCCCCACACCGGGCACTTCGCAAGGTCCGCGTCCGAGCGGAAACAGACAGAAACGAACACGGAGCGCCTGGAGGAAAACACCCGGTGAGGGCAAGAAAGCCGACCCCTCTAGAAACACCAGGGACACGGGAAACAAGAGCCCCAGCCCCAACCTGAGGCATAGAGAAGGCACCACAACGATCGGCGGGCTCCAGCGCAGCCCAGCAGAACCGGCAACCAGGAACCTGAAGGAGTCCAGGAAGCCAAGCAGCCCGACTCAAGGAGCTCCCACGAAGGTCCATGAGTGCCCCCAGAGCCCAGCAGAGGAGGAAACTACAGGACAACACGAAGCAGGTAAGTGCCCAGCACGTACCCCAGCGTCCCCGTCAGGTCCTACTTTACAGCTATCATGCTCATACTGGACGCCACCTATGAAGGATTATACCGAATATCCTTTATAAATATCGCCATCTTTAATACATATCACCATTAGGACTATATGAGGGTCCATTTTGTGTATACATCTATATGCGAATTATAACACGCAGGGAATGCAATATCTTTCCTATAGTCCCCTCATTTTATTTGAGACATAACGAGTCTTAAAGGATTCCATATACCGTTTTTGGAGTATTATCCTTTCCCCTCAAAGAGCCCTGACGAAGTTCCTGTACGGAACGAAACGCGTTGGCTGTGCATTGTTCGTGTTAAAATCATCAGAACAAAAAGAATAAAAAGAATAACAAGAATAAAAAGAAAGAAATATTACATTATTTGGACTATCTGATTTAATGTGTTCAAATTTAATGAGTGCACCTTCCACCTTTGGACTTAAACAAGATGTGCTTTCTGTTGGCTATGTACTTATAGCCCCTGACAGGAGTGTGGGTGGAGCCTAAAAGCGTTTCCTGTTTTGTTTCCTGTCAAGTGGGGAATACCTCATTAGTTATGTCTGGGTCAAGGACGAGGGACGTAGAGGTAATGACTGAAAGAGCTTGAGTCAAAGTCCCTTTCTTTATATTCAGAGCATCTGTAGAATGCAACATGCCATAGAACGGTACATGTGGCATTACACTTCAAACTTCAAAAGCCATTAATCGGATCCTCTGTTGAGAGTTTCAGCAGAGAGGCCACAGAGAGAATGGGAATTGAGCCTGAACTATACTGTATTGGACACATATATTCATAGGTTGAATGTGTGGCTGTCTTTCGGACTGTGCTAGGCGCTGGTTCAGCCACTGCCTTCACCCGCAGCCACCTTTGCCTTTTCAATCTGCAGACTAATTTGTTGTTCTTCTAAAATGAGTGGACTCTGTAACTAGACTGGTTGACCGCAAGGGGTTGAGAGTTGTAGCACATCAGACGAAGGCAGAAATACTAAAGTGTATCCTGCTCCCAAAGTATGTTCGATGCACTGTTTGTTTGTGCCATTGGAAACGATTCTCAGTATTAAAACAGACAAAATTCCTAAGCCTGACCATTTTCCTACACCCCCTAGTAGCTTTTGCATGCTTCAAACTCCCGGAAAGGCACACTCAGGTCACCATGTGTAGTAGGCCAGAAAGTACCGAACAGACATCAGCCATAGGAAAGGTGGAGAAAAGTGAAAGAAAAATACCGACCAGACACATTTACTCTCAGACATGGCACGCACTTCTAGGCCAAGATAGATGTGTTATGCTGCACCAGCCAAGCCGGATGTGACCTCAGCAGGCAGCATTTCTGGGTTGATGGAGGCGGGGTTAATGTACAGATCCACCATGTACCTAAACACGCATCTGGCAAGGGAGATTGTTTCCATTCCTTCACTTATGCAATAGTTGGCACTTGGCCTTCTATCCCATCAATGTCGCTGTTTTTCTCCCTCTTTGATCCTTTGCCCTCAAATAAGGGTTATGCTGACCTCGCGCTGTTGAGTTTTGTCTCACTTCTTGTAGACTTCTGTCTTACCATTTCTGCTGCACATCTTATTCCTATTTGGCTGTGGGCAGGATTCCAGGTATACCTGAGGCTAGCCACAGCCATCCTGCGCTTTCAAGACGTGAGGGGAGCCAGGAGTATATGGCTATAGTGCTTTCTCTGCCACATGTGCTTTTGTCTTGAAGGTCCTTAGGTTCTCTTGTTGTACTGTAACATTCGGTCTGCTTATGCCTGACATGGCGCCGCATCTTTAAGGCCAGGCATGACAGGAAGAGGAAGCTGGGAATCGAAAGGAGAAGGGCGGGGGCAGTTCGGGGGACGTAATCGTGGAATAAAGACGTGCCCACTGTACCGGCTGCTGTCCGTCTCTTTATTGTGGGAGAGACGCGAAAACTGGCAACCAGGGTGGGATCCGGAGGGACCCTCCACCCTGCATACACCAAAAGACGCATCGCATCACCTGCTGTGAGGCTGAGTTGCCTCCTCCTCTGACGCTGATGCCTGCTGTGAGGAAACCCGCGTCGGAGTCGAGTGTCTGCCGTCTATGACGCTGCGGCCCGCGCTGGCAGCTGCCTGAAGTGTGCTCCAACACTAGAAAGCTGAATTGCAAGTGCCACATCCAGCTGGGGTAAGCCTTATCCCCACGTGCCTGCAGCCTGCACACATCTGTCCTGCCCGGGGGCAATATTGAAGTCAGGCCCACAGCATTGCAGAGACCCTGCCATCATTCCAGCGGCCATTTTAGAGTCAGGCAAAGAAGAAAATACCAATGCATCTGCCCAGAGAGTGAAATTAGAAGATTTTCCTGAGTGTCACTGCTGCCCACGTGCACCCTCACCTCACCAGACGCTGCGCAAACAAACTGCTGAGTCGGGAAGAGCAAACAGAGTCATTTACACGCCATCATGTCCTCGTCCCCAAGCTCCTCGCAGAATGCGCAACCAGGTCCCGCGCAAGTTGCACAGCCCGGTCCAGTGCTGCTGGGGGCATCGTTCCTGCGCCCCACAGAACCCCTGACATTAACATTTGGAAATATCATTGGCCCTAGATGACAAAGTTGGTTGGAAGACTTCGAGGACTTCATGAAAGGATCGAGAGTCAATGACCCCAAACAACAACTTATCGCCTTAAGTATTTTGGTGGGCAAAGACGTGAGACAAATCATTAAAGAACTACCACCGGCCACATCCGCTTCCTATACAGATGTCAGAGAGGCACTAAACATAAAATTCCTCCACAAGCAAAATCTGGATTATGAACGTTACACCTTCAACTTAGCGTCCCAAGAAAAGGATGAAGCGATGGGTGACTTCATTACACGCATTAAGCGTGTAGCTCGATACTGTGAATTCGATAACTTCACTACTGAAGATGCACTTCGCCTGCGAATCATAGAAGGGTGCCAGTCTGAATCTCTGCGCCGTCATCTGCTGAAGAAACAATACTCACTAGAAGACATTGAAGAGTACATGCGAATAAATGACCAAGCGGAAGAACACGCAAAAAGAATGGAAGCAGGCAAGACAGAGAAACGTGAACAAGCTTTACGACAACACTCTCAGACAGACTCACGGCGCCTGTCGGAGCATCGGAAACCCTCGAAACCCACGAGCCAAGCTCGCAGTGGGAACAAGCAGAGCAACACCCAAAGACAATCGTTGCAGTGCTATTGCTGCGGCCAAGATTACCCTCACACAGGTCCATTCCCAGCCATGGGACAACAGTGCCACTGCTGTGGGAAAGACAATAATTTCAAAACAGTGTGCCAAACATATCGCAAGGAGTCTACGGTGGCTAAACGATATCCGGGACCTTGTCATCATGCAAGAGCAGTCCGGGAGAGAAGGAATTGATCAGCTAGCTCATCAAGAAACAGTACCCGGTCACACTTCTCCTATTGATCCCAACGATCGTCGTCAAGGGAATCGTCAGCCCTCACTCCCATTTCCCAAGACAGTGATGAGTATGTATGCATGCAGACCCTGACCGACTAAAGAAATACCCCAGGCTGCACATCCAAATGGGAAATCACCCTGCGAAGTTTGTTCTAGGTACTGGAGCGTCACTCAATTATATATGCACGACTGAATAAAAGAGGATGAATCCGAAACCTAAATTGCAGCCGGCTGCTGTGCGCTTTTACACGTGGATGTCCAAAGAACCATTGCCATGCCTAGGACAATTCCGTACGTCTCTGACATATGAAGAAAGAACCAATTCAGGCGCAAATTCACGTCATAGAAGGCCCTGAAGCGGTGGACTGTCTCCTCAGCATACCAACAGCGGAGCGCCTGACATTAGTGGAAATTCTGTACAAAGTTGATGACACGCCTGACATCATCAGCAAATTTCCAAAACTGTTGTATGGGCTAGGAAAATTAGCTCACTTCAAAGTTCGGCTGCACATAAATGAACAAGGGACACACACCAGTGGCCCAACACCACCGGAAAGTACCGTTTCACCTTCAGCAAGCGGTGGACGAAGAGCTGCAGGATCTACTGAGAGCAGACATCATAGAGAGATCAACTGGACCCACTCCGTGGGTATCACCAGTGGTGATCGTACACAAATGAGGAGTAGAAAACAAAGTGCGTTCCTGCGTGGACATGCGATCTCCAAATATGGCTATAGAAAGTGAGCGGCATCCGGGACCCCACATCAGCAACATGATCACGCGCCTGAACGGAGCCAAGGTCTTTTCGAAGATGGACCTAAATCAACTTGAGCTCCACAAAAAGTCCAGGTACATCACCATTTTCACCACACACCAAGAGCTTTTCAGGTACAAGCGCTTCAACTTTGGAATTTCCTCAGGGAAGGAAGTATTTCAAGAGGCAGTGCGGCGAGTCATCCAGTACATTCCAAACTCATTCAACTACAGTGATGATATCTTGGTGTTCGGTGAAACTCGCAAGGAACACGACAAGGCTCTTGATCGAGTATGTCACGCCCTTCTAAATGCCAATCTCACGCTCAATCGTGACAAATGTGAATTTCACAAGTCTCCATTAAAATTCTACGGTCACATTTTGTCCCAGGACGTAATGCAACCCGATCTTGAAAAAGTATCAGCATTATGCGACACGCCATGTCCCAGAGACGTCAGTGATGTACGATCCTTCCTGGGCATGGCTAGCTACTGTGCTCGTTCCATTCAGGACTATGCCACCATCAGTTATCCCCTGCGAGAACTCACCAAACAAGGCCACATCTTTCAGTGGTCTGCCAAGTGCGAGCGAGCATTCAACCAAATCAAGACAGAAGTTAGTTCCGCCATCAACCTGGCGTATTTCAACCCTCGCAAGAAGACAGAAATCACCGTTGATGCAAGCCCTGTGGGACTTGGAGCTATCCTAGCTCTATATGATGACGAAGGAGAACAGCGACATATCGTAGCGTATGCTGGTCGTAGTCTCACTGACACTGAGAGGGCCTACTCTCAGTCTTAAAAAGAGAGTCTGGCAGTTGTGTGGGCGTGTGAGCACTTCCATCTCTTCATCTATAGAAAGCACTTCACATTAATCAGCGATAACCAGGCCCTCATAACGATCTTCGGCATTCCCCGAGCAAAGATGCCACCATGGATTGAACGGTGGGGTATTCGCCTTCATGAATACACGTACACCATTGTTCACAAACCGGGGAAGGCGGAGAACCCAGCAGACTACATGTCGTGACACCCCCAGGTTTCAACATGGACAAGGTGCTCGTTGGCAGAAGAATATCTCCATTTTGTCATTGATCAACAAGACCGCCTGCTGTCCCACTAGAAGCCATCATAGAAGCCACTGCTAAGGACGCTACGTGTCAGAACATAATACATCGTATTCGCACTCACTCGTGGAGACATCTGGAGAGCACACCAAATGACACAACTGTCAACATGCAAGAACTTGAGTCCTTCAGACATGTCAAAGATGATCTCACAATCAGCGCTAATGGACTGCTACTAAGAGACAGGCGAACTGTTATTACCCAACAACTGAGACAAGGAACTGTCAACCTAGCTCATGAAGGACACAGAGGTGTGGTGGCAATGAAGAAAGTGCTACGAGAGCGAGTCTGGTTTCCGTCCCTTGACCAAATGGTAGAAACCACACTCCAAGACTGTCCTCAATGCCAACTAGTAGGGCGAGAAGAACCACCACCCCGCTTCAAATGTCTGACCTCCCAGACAGCGTGTGGCAACACGTGGCGATAGACTTCTTTGGTCCGTTGAAGTCCGGGAAGTATATTATGGTCATCATGGATGAATACTCCAGATTCCCCATTGCACAACATGTCTCATCCACAAGAGTGGCCGCTGTTATACCTGTCACCGACGAAGCATTTGCTGCGTGGGGAATCCCACAGTAGTGAAAACGGACAACGGCCCACCATTCAACGGACATGACTTTGCAGAGCTCGCAAGACACCTCAGCTTCCGACATAGAAAGATCACCCCCATGTGGCCTCAAGCCAATGGGATGGTAGAGAGGTACATGGTCACCCTAAAGAAAACCATACAACAAGCCGAACTGACCCAACGTGATATTCAACCGGCACTCAACAAGATACTAAGAGCATACAGAACCATGCCACATAGCACCACTAACACGTGTCCAGCTACTCTGATGCTCGGAAGAACTCCACGCACCAGAATACCAACTGCAGACATCGTTATACATTCCAGGTCATCAACCTCGGATCACTAAACATTAGTGAGTCTTGACAAAATCAGGAGGGAAAAAATGAAAGAGTATGCGGACGGTCGCAGACATGCCAAAGTGTCTGACATTCAAGAAGGAGATTGAGTGCTAGTCAATCAAGAACAAAAGGCAAAGGCTGACAGTCGTTACTGTGCCCAACCATTACGAGTGACAAGACGGAAAGGAACTATGATCACGGCAGCATCTGAGACTAAGAAAACCACACAAAATGTGTCGCATTTCAAGAAGTGTAACCCTGCAGTGTACACCCGAGCAAAGGAACCAGAATGTGACATGGATGATTCAAGCCGAAAAGCTGAGGATCAGGAAGAACCTGAAATCGCAGTGAGTCCGAGAGAGTCAAGAGATGGGCGGCCCTCATGCCTGTGAGGCGACCTACCCGGCTTATTGAAGACCTCTGAGCAAGTAAGAACTGAACATAAAAAAAAAGGGGGGGAAGATGTAATGTGGTCATGCCTGACCTGGCGCCGCGTCGCTAAGGCCAGGCATGACAGGAAGAGGAAGCAGGGAATCGGAAGGAGAAGGGCGGGGGCAGTAGGGAGACGTAATTGTGGAATAAAGACGTGCCTACTGTACCTGCTGCTGTCCGTCTCTTTATTGTGGGAGAGATGCGAATCATCATCTGATCAGTCACCTGCATGTGCGAGAGTCTTGCTTTCTCTCTCCCTCCCCCTCACACGAGCCACAAACCGGAAGCTTAGCACAGAAGGTGGGCAGACCTACAGGTAGAGAAAGAGAGGTGGGCCTTGACATTCCAGGCTACAGGCACAGGGGTTGTGACATGCCCCAAAATACTCCTGGGTGGTGGGGTAGAGGCTACCCTGCAGGTTCTGCATTGTTGCTAGAGGGTGGGTCTACAGTCTGGCCTGTGTTGGAAGCATTTGCTGTTGCGCTGACTTTCGAGGGATGCTCGAATCATGCACTAGACGTGAGGAGGCGTGTTTAAAAAGAGTCCATCATCCTGTGCCTGACCCATGACTCAGCTAGTCATACTAAGGTTACATCCCCCTGATAACAGATGTTTATTTGTTTATCATCAGTTGTTATCACTACGTTTTTAAACAAAATTAGGCATCACATAGGTTTTTTGGAACAACTTTACAGGCCTAACCCAGATAGAAAAATGTCACCATTACGTCAGTTCACCAATAACCAACATCTGGTTCAGTGTGAGCAAACCAGGCATTGAATATGTTTAGTTTGGGTTGGACTTAACCTCAGAGTGCGTTGGGTACACTTTAAGTAGACACAGGACTGTGGTTTGTGGTGTGCTAGGTACGGATCACAGTACACTCTCACCAGTGCATTAAATGGGCAGGCACTGTCCAGTACTGACTCCTGCACTTCTTTAATATGAAAGGGAGGGTACCTGCACTTCTAAGCACTGCTGAAGTGCATTTCATGGGAGAGTACCGGCACTTCCTAGCTCTGCTGCAATGCATTTCATGAGAGAGTACCTGCACTTCTCAGCTCTGCTGCAATATTGTTAATGGTAGACTACCTGCACTTCTCAGCATTGCTGCAATGCATTTCATGGAAGAGTACCGGCACTTCTCAGCACTGCTCCAATGCATTTAATGGAAGAGTACCTGCACTTCTCGGCACTGTTGTAATTCATTTCATGGAAGAGTACCAGCAGCTCTCAGCACTGCTGCAATGCATTTCATGGAAGAGTACCTGCACTTTTCAGTACTGCTGCAATGCATTTCATGGGAGGTTACCTGCATTTCTCAGCACTGCTGCAAGGCATTTCATGGGAGAGTACCGGCCAATACTAGCTCTGCTGCAATGCATTTCATGGGAGAGTACCTGCACTTCTCAGCACTGCTGCAATGCATTTCATGGGCGAGTACCTCACTTCCTAGCTCTACTGCAATGCATTTCATGGGAGAGTACCTGCACTTCTTAGCACTGCTGCAATGCATTTCATGGGAGAGTACCTGCACTTCTCAGCATTGCTGCAATGCATTTAATGGGAGAGTATCTGCATTTCTCAGCACTGCTGCAATGCTTTTAACGGGAGAGTACCTGCACTTCTCAGCACTGCTGCAATGCATTTAATGGGAGAGTACCTGCACTTCTGAGCACTGCTTCAATGCATTTCATGGGAGAGAACCAGCACTTCTCAGCACTGCTGCAAAGCTTTCATGGGAGAGTACCAGCACTTCTCAGCACTGCTGCAATGCATTTCATGGGAGAGTACCAGCACTTCTCAGCACTTCTGCAATACATTTTATAGGAGAGCACCAGCACTTCTCAGAACTTCTGCAATCCATTTCATGGGAGAGTACCGGCACTTCTGAGGAGTGAGCAGGCACTCTAAAAAGTAAGTACGCATACTTATAGATTTCCATGGAAAGCGCTGACTCTCACCGAAACATGTTAGTTTGACCATTTACAGAGTAGTAATACATTCATAGGTACAGTGAAGAATTACATTACTGTAGGGCCAGAGGACAGTCAAACATCCCTATGGCCCGTTCATCCTCATGTTCTGTTTACCATGGCTGATTTACCCATGTCAAGAGCTCGTGGTCCTGGGAGGTAGATGGGGCAAATGTTTAACATCAAAACAAAAATATTTTTCGGTGTACTAGAACTGCACCCAGAGCCCTTCATTCACATCTGTCCATGCAAATACAAAGGGAGTAAAACATTAGTTTCTATCTCCCTAGGTGAATGAATACCTGGATATTTACAGGTAGTATATCTTCATGGTGTAGGGAGGGAGAGATGGAAAGAGGAGAAGGGAGAGTGAGCAACAGGTATGGAGCTCACCAGGGAGAAAACAAAACAGAAAGTGAAAGAAAAGTTGAAGTGAAAGGCGAAGAAGAAAAAAAGAAAAAAGGGAGAGAGAAAGAGATAAGGACAACGTGTAAAAGAAAAGAAAGAGATACCTATCGATGCTATATTTAGAGACAGCCTTACAAAAAGACAAGAGTAATTTGATGCATTACCATCCTACATAATGCTGTTCTTTTATTTTCTTAAAATGAGTTTCTTGGTTTCAAACCGTTTCTTTGGGTTTTCTGTGTGTTCTGCTTTAAGTCATTAGGTCAACAACATTTGTGTTACCCTTTTTAGTGTGGAAAAGAGGTATTCTCATTTCCTTTCTCTTTCCTGCTTTTTCGCCAACAGTTGAGTATGAGAAACCATTTGTTTGTGGTTTTCCACAGAAACACGTATTTTTTGCAGAAGAAATAGCGAAAAACACTAAATCATTTATCACGGGGTTGTCTCCCATTTTTGTTTTTTTATTCTCATCTGATTGCTCTCTTGCACCTCCTCTAGCCAGAATTATTTTAGTTTAACATTGGTCCAAGAGCCCTTTGACTTGACAATGGTCCAGGATTAATTTGAGCAGCCATTGAATCCATTTAAGTTAACTTTATGTATCTATATAACGTTTTTGTAGGCGAATCTTATGGGAACAAAATGCATCACAACGAAATATAGGTAAAGTCAAGCAGACACTTCACCTGTTAACACAATGTGCTGGTCACAGGTTAAAACCGAGTATTTTAAGAAACATGGGTGTCGATATAAGTGTTGCTTTTGTAAAGACAATTGACAATCTAAAAGCCATTTTTTTTTTAAATTAAAGTACATAAAACAGGAAGTCTTGCCTTCTCGAATCAGTTCTGATATTCCCTTTACTTGCCACCCAGGATTCCTCATAGAGGTATCTGTAAATATCATAATGGGAGCCTGGGGGGCAGCCGAGCACCGCGAGGTCTGCCTCCCGGGCAGATTGGGAGGGGGGAGGGGGGGGGGGGGAGTGGCCGAACGGCCATTTTGTAGAAATTGGGCTACATTTGGGGATAGCCCAAATGTAGCCCAAATACAGCCAAATAAGCCCAAGGGGTATATAGGGTTTCTGCGCGCCCGCCCAGTCACCATTTTAGACTTGGTGACCTGGTGGCTGGGTGTGCGCAGTCTAAATTTGTTTAGTAGTAGTAGTAGTGGTAGGCCTCGAGTAGTTTACGTACCGGGAGCATGGCGACTGGTGATTTTCGTGTCCTGGAGGCCATCCGCTTGCTGAGTGAGGCGGGACGGTTGGACATGCTGGTGCAGGATGCGAATTGGACGCGGCGCCCGGCGAGGCGCGCGTCCGCGGGGGTGGCGGCCGCCGTCGCGGCGTGTTCGCCCACCGGGAGTCCGTTGGGGGGAGCGGTGAGTTTCCGGGGCAGCGCGTATACCAGGAGCGTTGCCCTCGAGGTTGTGGCGGAGGTGAGCGCGGTGGGGAGGGAGGGCGGGAGGGGGCGGGGAAGAGCGGCGAGACGGGGACAGGCGTCGGGTGCCTCCCTCGCGAGGCCAAAATCTTATGCGTGCCGCTCCTCCAGCAAGGGAGCGGCCGCTGCCAGGGCAACGGCGGGGGCACGGGGACGCTCATGGGAGGGCCGGGAGGATGCATATAGCGAGCGGAGGAGTGCGCAGGGGCGGCCGGAGCAGCTGGCGGATGAGGAGGGGCTGACTGAGGTGCCCGATGAGGCAATATTGCAGGCGGTCGGGTCTGGGGGCGATATAGAGCGACACCGCGCGGCGTCGCGGATGGGGGCAGGAGGGGAGGGGATAGGGGGGCAAGGACTGAGGGGAGCAGGGGCAGGCGGTTTGGAGCGCAGCCTGACAGGAGAGGCGAGGACGGGGCAGGCGGCAGGCGGCAGGTGGGGGCTGCGCGAGGGGGAGGGGCACGGTGCACAGCGGGAGGGTGATGGCACAGGGGCGGGAAGCGCCCGGGGACGAGTGGGTGAGGGGTGGGGGGGCGTAGCGTAGGCGGTCGGGGGCAGGACGCTCGGGACGGGAGCGGGGCGAGACCGGGCGGCGGCGGGAAGGGCTGGACGGAGGCTACGGGGGGGGGGGTCCAGCAGGGGGGGAATCCCCTGTGCTGTTTGAGTCGGAGGGTAGTGAGAGGGACTGGGACGGCCTGGACATATTTGAGTACTGGGCGGAGGGGTTGGGGGGGGAGCCGGGGGTTGGGGACGGGGGTGTCAAGGCGGGGGGATGGAGAGTACGGAGAAGGGGGGGGCGGAGGGGGGCGCGGCGGGACTGGAGGCGAGCGGACGGGGAGTGGGGGGGAGCGGGGATTGGGACTGGAGTGACGGTGACGACGGAGAGGGGGGGAAGGGGACGTGGTGGATTTGAGTGCGGTGGGGCAGGCTTGGGTCGCGGGGACGGTAGGGGCAGGTAAGCGGGGATGGGATGGCAGGAAGATAGCAGGTAGGCCCAGCACAACAGACCATGCCTTTTCTTTACAGGTCGCGGAGCGCCAACGGGAACATCGCGGGGTGCCGGACTTGGCAAGGCTGGGAGCGGCCTGGCGACGCCAAGGAGAAGGGAGGGTGGAGCCTGGGGCGGCGTGCCCAGTACCGGCGAGGGATCCCGGCGTGGCTGGCACAAGTAGGCCCGAGACGGGCTCGCCAGCCCCAACACCCACGGGGTCACAGCGCCCCGGGGGGCAGCGACGGAGGAACACCGCCAGGAATGTTGTTTGTTTTCCTAAGCAGCAGGTGGCATGTCCAGCGGGGAGCGCTGGGGGTGCAGGACAGGAGGAATTAGATTATGATGAGGAGAGTATGGAGGAAGGGGAGTTGCGTGAGGTGGGGGACGGTAGGGACGGGGGGCCGAGTAATGTTGTGGATAGTTTCTTACAGGTGTCACGACGCCAGGCGCGGCCGACGGGTCGGACATCGCGGTGGGAAAGCATCTCGGCCCCCAGGACTGGACGCCGGGAAGAGCGGCGGACGGAGGACTTGGCGCCAGGTAATGAACATTTGCTCGGGCGCGCAAGGATGGTGTCAAGAGGAGTGGGGGGGGGGTGGAGGAGGGGGGGGACGGGGGTAGATTGCGCAAAGGCGCTTACGTAGTGGATGTGGCGGTGGGCACGGAGGGCACAGGCCAGGACACGGGGGCGACCAAGACAGGGGTGACGGACGACAAAGGGTCAAGTGGGACAAAGGAGGTGGACAATAAGTTGGAGAGTAAGGAGTTGAAGATTAAAAGGTTGCCATATATGGGGGTGACCAAGCCATTGGGGGCGCACCTGATGTTGGCAACAAAGGAAAGAATTTGGAAGGGGGAATACGTGGAGATGCTTAAATTATTGCATAGGGAGGTCAGGGCGAAGGAGGGCTCTAAGGAAGAAGAGTTCGAGCTGGCCAAGAGGCCTAAAGTGCCCTTAACGATAGAGAACTGGACAGCGGCGTTTCTCATATATGCCAGCGTGTACTGTGAAAAGTTCCCGGAGAGGTCCGTGGCCATGTTTAAATACATGGACGTAATCCGAAAGGCGCAGATTACCGGGGGTGGATATGCCTGGGCTCAGTATGATGAGGAATTCCGGGCGCGCATGGCATGGGATGCAGAGGCAAAGTGGGGAGAGTTGGATACAGACTTGTGGCAGCATACCATGGGGCTGGCTGGGTCAGGGAAGACTATTTTTACAGCCAGCGGGCTACCGCTCGTATACCAGCCCTTTCGAGGGGGTCCCACCCGAGGGGGGGTGGGGGGAGCCAGCAAGGGGACAACAGGGGAGAAGGGGGCCTGCTGGGATTATAACAAGGGGCTCTGCACCAGGGAGTACTGTAAGTTCCGGCACGAATGCTCAGGGTGCGGCAAGCGGCATGCGCTGGTTAAATGTTGGGGCGCCCAGGGACAAGCGCACAGCGGTCAGCAGTGGCAGTACGGAGGGGCTCAGGGGCCAGCCCAAGGCAGTCAGCAGTGGCAGTACGGAGCCCCTAAGGCTGGGACACAGCAGCAGGCGCAGCAAGGGGGAGGGGGGCGGGGGGCTAAGGGGCCTGGGCCAAAGGGCTCATACGCCGGTTAAGGTGGAGAGATTGGAAGGGGCTCTCGGGGGTTATCCGGACAGGGAGGCGGCGGAGCAGCTGCGAGTGGGGTTTCGGGAGGGGTTCAGATTGGGGTACGAGGGTCCGAGGGTCCGGAGATGGGCAGACAATTTGAGATGGGCACGGGAGCACCCGCAGGTGGTGCAGGCGAAATTGGACAAGGAGGTGCAGGAGGGCCGTATGGCGGGCCCCTTTACGGGGTGGCCGTTGCCAGATTTGATTGTGTCACCCATTGGAGTGGTGCCCAAAAAGGAAGCGGGTCAGTTTCGCCTTATCCAACACTTGTCATGGCCAGAAGGTGGGTCGGTCAATGACTTCATCGCGGAGGGTGCGGCCACCGTGTCTTACTCATCTGTTGACGTGGCTATGTCACTGGTGGTGACCGCGGGCGCAACAGCGCGGATGGCAAAGTGTGACATAAAGTCAGCTTTCCGGTTGCTGCCAGTTCATCCAGATGACTGGGATCTGCTGGGCATACAATTCGGCGGTCACTGGTATGTGGACAAGGCATTGCCGATGGGCTGCTCCATGTCTTGCGCACTTTTTGAACGCTTCAGCACGTTCCTACAATGGCTGTTTACGGAACGGACGGGTCACCAAGGAGTGACACATTACTTGGATGACTTTCTTTTTGTCGGCGCCTCAGACTCCGCGGACTGCCAGAATGCTCTGGACAGTTTCCATGAGATCATGGGGGACATAGGCGTGCCGCTGGCCCCGGAGAAAACGCAGGGGCCCAGTACGGTACTGGCTTTCCTAGGTGTTGAACTGGACTCCGTCCTGATGGAGGCGCGCCTCCCGGCGGATAAAAAGCTAAACATGTTGGAAATGCTGACCGGGGTTTGGCACGCCACAAGGTGACGGTTAGAGACATCCAGGTGTTGCTGGGGCACCTCAATTTTGCTTGTAGAGTGGTCAGAGTAGGGCGGACGTTCTGTAGGCGACTGGGGAGAGCGTTGGAGGGACAGAGACCACCACATCACCATGTCCGACTGTCGGCCGGAGTAAGGGAGGATTTAAGGATGTGGCAATTTTTCTTGCACCAGTTTAACGGAGTGCCTCTGATGAGAGAGGTGGACATGGTGTGGGACGTGCAGATTTTCTTGGACGCAGCGGGGAGCAAGGGGTTTGGACTGTACTGGCAGGGGAGGTGGTGTGCAGAGCCCTGGCCGGTGGAATGGTTGGAGGGAGGCAGGAGCATTGCGTTTTTGGAATTCTTCCCCTTAGTGGTGGCGGTCACACTGTGGGGGGTATTATTGGCCCACAAGAAGGTTACTTTCAGGATCGACAACATGGCAGTGGTGCAGGTGGTGAACAGGCAGTCGGCGCGGGACGCGCAGGTGCTCAAGCTGTTGAGAGTCTTTGTGCTGGGGTGCTTGCGACATGATGTTGCGTTTCGCACGGTGCATGTACCTGGGGTGGACAATGACATTGCGGATGCCTTGTCTCGTTCACAGTGGGGGAGATTCCGTGGTTCTAGGTTCTTTGGCGCAATCTACGAGGCTGGCATACCGGGCGGCGTGGGAGGAATTTATCCGTTCGGGGGCGCGGTGGCGAGCTGCCGAGGCGGAGAGGCGGGAGGATGTTGTGCAGTTCATATTGGATCTGGTGGAGACAGGGCTGACGAAGGTGACGATAGGGGGCAAGTTGGCGGGGGTCGCGTTCGTCGGGAAATTGTTGTGGGGATATGCGCCTTCCGCGGGGGAGCTGGGGACCCGGATTTTGGAAGGCTGGGCAAGGGAATGCGGGAGATGGGACCAAGTGAGGAGGCCACTATCTTGGGAGTTGTTAGATAGGGTGCTGGGGGTCCTGCCTGAGGTGTGCTGGAATGTTGGGGAGGCAGCGCTATTCTCCACGCTCATGTCTTGGATGTTTTTTGGGGCCTTTCGGGTGTCGGAATTGTTGGGATCAAAGGGGGAGCAGGGTTTAACCTGGGATGAGGTCTCCTTTGGCGAGCAGGTAGTGAGTGTTTGGCTTCGGAAGGCAAAGACTGATCAAAAAGGTAGGGGGAAGTGGGTGGCTCTGAAGGAAGGGCGCTCTCCGACGGTTTGTCCGTTTCGTTGGGGGCGACGGTGGAAAGCGTGTTCGGAAGGTTTTGGGGAACTGGTTTTTTCACATCAGCAGGGGCGGGGCGTTAAAGCTTCACAACTGCTGGCGGTGCTGAGGAAAGCGCTCCGGAGATTGGGGATTGAGGAGAAGGGATTTGGTACGCATTCCTTCCGCATTGGGGCAGCGTCGGAGGCGCATGCGAGGGGTTGGGACAGTGGGGACATCATGAAGTTGGGTAGGTGGTCGTCGAATTGCTACCGGCGGTATGTGCGCAGCGCAACGGGGGGCGGTTTGTTATAAAAAAAAAAATTAAAAAAACACAAAAGAGTTGGTTTTTAGGGTGGATTTGGCTGGTTTCTCATTCTTGTTTTCTTTTCAGGTTCAGTGATGGGACCCCTCGCCAGAGAAATGTCAATTTGGATCGTGGGGCACTCGTTCGTGAGGAGGGCGCAAATTCAGGCGCAAGAGAGCTATTTTGGGGAGCAGTTGGGTTTTAATAATGCATTGTTTTCAGTTGGATGGCGGGGCAGGGGTGGTATGCGATGGAGAGAATTGGTGTCGGTGTTGAACGGAATTATGAGAGCAGGTCGATGCCCAGATGTGTTGGTGCTCCACTTGGGGGAGAACGACATGGTCAGGGAGACGGGTTTGGCGCTGATGCGGGCGATGAAGAAGGATTTGGTACTGATTAAGGAGCGTTGGGCGGGTTGCTCCATTGTGTGGACGGAGTTTGTTCCCCGGAGGAGTTGGAGGGGGGCGATTAACCCAGGGGCGGTGGACAAGGCAAGGCGAAAGCTTAATACGGAGATGGTGAGGTTCTGCAGGCATGTGGGGATTGGACGCGTGGTGCATCGGGACATTCGCTATGACGCACGGGAAATGTTCAGAGACGATGGGGTTCATTTGTCCCGGATGGGGATGGACCTTTACCTTTTGGAATTGAGGGAGGTGTTGGCACGGTTGTTGGGAGTTGCCAGGCGTTAAGTTACGCGGGTTCGAGGCGTGCGGGGGGTGGGGGGGCAGGAAAAGGGGACGAAGAGGCGTAAGCGCCGACACTTCCCCCCTTTTTCCTGGGTGGCGGGGTGGTTTGACAGTTGGCCGGGATTGGCTAGAGTTTGTTGTTATAGGTTTGGTAATTTGGGTACAGGGACAGGTAAAGGGTATTCAGGTTGGATAAGTTTAGATTAAAGGTTGGATAGTTACAGTTGCACAGAAGGCAGGTAGGGGTTACGGTCAGGGGAGTTTGGGAGTTAGGAAAGGCTACATGGTGTAGGATTGGGTTATATGTTGGTTATGGAATGTTATGTTGTATTTTGGGGGAGGAGGGAAATGATGTGGGATCGTAGGGGTGGGGGGAAGACTCAAGGGGTCAGGAGGTTATTGTATAGCGAGGTATTAGTTTTGTAAGGCAGTGGCCAAGGAATTTATTGTGATATGCACCTGTTTCAATAAAGCGGCCTTTTTCACACACAATAAAATGGTCTGGTGTCGGCTTGCCCCCCTACTCCCCCCTTAATCTCCCAATGGGAGCCTGGGGGCAGCCGAGCACCGCGAGGTCTGCCTCCCGGGCAGATTGGGAGGGGGGAGGGGGGGGAGGGGCCGAACGGCCATTTTGTAGAAATTGGGCTACATTTGGGGATAGCCCAAATGTAGCCCAAATACAGCCAAATAAGCCCAAGGGGTATATAGGGTTTCTGCGCGCCCGCCCAGTCACCATTTTAGACTTGGTGACCTGGTGGCTGGGTGTGCGCAGTCTAAATTTGTTCCCGCCCTCCCTCCCTATGGTTAGCGGTTTCGGGGTAAGGTTGGTTCTGGGGTCTGGAGGTTTTCCAGGAGTGGCGGCTGCATTTGTTGGAACAGGTACATAAGGGAGGTGGTTGTATTGTCGCTTGGAACAGGTGCAAGCGGGGTGGTTTGACAGTTGGCCGGGATTGGCTAGAGTTTGTTGTTATAGGTTTGGTAATTTGGGTACAGGGACAGGTAAAGGGTATTCAGGTTGGATAAGTTTAGATTAAAGGTTGGATAGTTACAGTTGCACAGAAGGCAGGTAGGGGTTACGGTCAGGGGAGTTTGGGAGTTAGGAAAGGCTACATGGTGTAGGATTGGGTTATATGTTGGTTATGGAATGTTATGTTGTATTTTGGGGGAGGAGGGAAATGATGTGGGATCGTAGGGGTGGGGGGAAGACTCAAGGGGTCAGGAGGTTATTGTATAGCAAGGTATTAGTTTTGTAAGGCAGTGGCCAAGGAATTTATTGTGATATGCACCTGTTTCAATAAAGCGGCCTTTTTCACACACAATAAAATGGTCTGGTGTCGGCTTGCCCCCCTACTCCCCCCTTAATCTCCCAATGTAATTAAGACAAATCCGTCCTCACAGATAATCTATTGTTAGAGTCATGTGCCTCCTATCGCCGATATATATGGATGCCGAGAGCCATCCAGCCTGTATTTCGTCACAAGTAAATATGTCTGCCTCCAAAATAATCTTTTTCGGGGAGTGAGTGGTGAGACTAAACACAAACACAGAATATGCTGAATTTAGACGGGACTGGGAAATGAAGAATGAGAGTCGATTTATTTCTGCAGTATTTTTTTCTTACCTAACTGGGAATTTGATAGAAGCGAATGTGCTGTTGAATACACGGTTCTTAACCTGCCGAGTCCAACTTCTGTTCCGGCAATTGACTTATTCTGCAACAGGAGGTGAGCTTGTAGAGTTGTGCAGGATCCGTCGTGAGTGACTATACTCCAAACAATTAAGATTGTGTCAGAGACGCCACAAACCCCATCTCCAGCTTCCACGCTGAGCTGCCTTGATTGTTAAAGCTAGGCAAAGGTTGCGACTCTGTCGGTCTTGGGACTCATGTACGTAACACACGAGCGAAAAGCATAACATTGCACACCAGATGACAGAACAGTTGGACGGTAATTGCTTAAAAAGGCCACCGAGAAGTTAGTCACCCCCTTTCAGGTAGTAATAACGACGGTAATCAGATATATTCCTCCCTGTCTGTTATTAGAACTAAGATTCGCCAAAATCTGAAGCGAGCAGAGTTTTTATCGCTAGCCACTGAATCCGCAACACTTTCTTTTCACTCTCGTGCGTAAATGTACACAAAAGGGCTTTCTTGTAAAACTAGTTCAATAGTGCACGTATATATAGCTACCCTCAATGAAATGTCTTTACCCCTTCCATTTACCATCCCCGCCAGAAAGCTAACATTACTCTTCCTGCTGTCCGCATCTTTACCCCCTTCTCTACCTCTCTTCACTTACACTGATTATTTTTAAATATCTTTATTGGTTTTTCTGAAATTACTTTCCATTGCTTCTACTTACATTCTGCAGGACAGTACAAAATAATCATTAATAACACATAACTCTGTGTTATACATCCTCATTAGAGCACTATTCAGTTCAACTCTGTACATTGCAGGAGCGTAATCAGGATGTGACATGGTGCTCACAAATAACATCAACAAGCAGCAATCCATGCCACTTCACTCACCCTGATATACCAATATTTACTTCCCTTAGCCTTTTACCCCACCGCTACACTCTCTGTGCTGTTCTTGCTTTGCCTCTTACCAGACCCGTTTCACCCATTTTTTCCACCTTCGGTGTACCTAGCCAATGTATCCGTAGACCATCCATCTTTACTCCCCTCACTCCAACCATCTGCTGTACTTCTTGTGCTCCACTCATCTTTAGTCTCACTGCTTAACCGAAAATAGTGCCGCTCGTAGGCGTAGACTACAGATAATATTTTTAAGCAACCATCTCTTAACGTGGCTGGAGCCGGTGGAACCTTGTGATGCAAACTAACCTTTGAAGGCTGCGCTGAACAACCGCTGGGACTGCGAGGACCAGGGTGCCTTGTACTGCTGTTGAACCACACACCTGGTGCCTCTTCCCGGCCCCTCCTCCCGCCCACTTTCTCCTTAAAACGCCTCGCGCCCCCCGCTTCGCGGGAGCCGCTCGTAGGCGTAGACTGCGGATAATATTTTTAAGCAACCATCTCTTAACGTGGCTGGAGCCGGTGGAACCTTGTGATCCAAACTAACCTTTGAAGGCTGCGCTGAACAACCGCTGGGACTGCGAGGACCAGGGTGCCTTGTACTGCTGTTGAACCACACACCTGGTGCCTCTTCCCGGCCCCTCCTCCCGCCCACTTTCTCCTTAAAACGCCTCGCGGCCCCCGCTTCGCGGGAGCCGCTCGTAGGCGTAGACTGCGGATAATATTCTTAAGCAACCATCTCTTAATGTGGCTGGAGCCGGTGGAACCGTGTGATGCAAACTAACCTTTGAAGGCTGCGCTGAACAACCGCTGGGACTGCGAGGACCAGGGTGCCTTGTACTGCTGTTGAACCACACACCTGGTGCCTCTTCCCGGCCCCTCCTCCTCTCGCTACTTAACCTTTCGCCCCTGAACGCGTGAGCGGGACGCGTGCGGGGCGTAGACTGGGGCGAAGCCTGGGCAAAGGGTGGGCCGTCTGAGGCCGTCCGAGGACGATCGTGGACGGGACGGACCACCCCTCTAACCTTCTTCGTTTGGTGAGAGTATCTTTTGTGCATACCCTAAAGCTGTCGTATATTGTGGACATTTTTAGGCTATTATTAGAGTATAGTCGGACTTTACTTGTAAATCTTTTTTTCTACATAGCCTATAAAGATGCCACTAGACGCTGCCAATCCTCGTACCTTAACAGATAGCACTTCTAAAGGTCCAGTGTCAGGAACAATCGATCAGTTCTTCAAACGTGTAACTACCGTTTTGGAGAAAGAAATAGCGGACACTGAAAAACGCTTATCTTTAGATCTGCTAACAGGCAAGCGTTCTTCATTAGGTACGATTGGTAAAGCTCTCTCCCCAGATGTATTAAATGAGGGTGTAGGCACTTCTAAACCCCACTCTATGTCCGGAAGGACCAATAAAGTGTCCCATGCTGATTCCCCAGGCGTGGTTCCCTTCTCTGATAATATAAGCAGCCTAATATTGTCAGGGCTATCAGATTCACCGAACTTAGCTATTACGCCCTCGCTGATTGTGGAACCTGAGGCAAATAGACAATCAGTAAGAAAGAGACGAGGCACCTCAACTAAGTCATCTCTGGCTAAAAAGAAGAAGGTTAAATCTTCAGCCCAAAACCTGAATCCACCAGGTTCTGTAGCGTCAAATAACCCTTCCTCAAGTACCAACGCCTTAGGATTACCTTCTAGTCATGATATTATGACCGACTTACTTACAAAAATAGAGATCTTGATTAAATCCCTTCTACTTCCACTTCTGGAAAGGTCTAGATTAATAAATTTACACCTGGATGATTTAAGTAAACAAATGGAAAGGAACCATTCAGTTACCTCTGAACTGCTAAATATTTACACCAAAAGCAGTACTACTGAACAAGCCCCTTCTTCCTCTCTCGTGGCATCGCGACCCTCATCTACTGACAACATGTCGACATTGACTATTGCTTTGGGGGAAAATTCCGCGGAAACATTACCCAATAAAATCGTAGATTCCGACAGAACTCATCACGCAATAAACGGCAAAGAACTGGTTAGGGAGAAAAAGGTGGTTAATAGTTCTAAATTTGGTTCTCTAGAAGTAACTGAAGATTTAAAAAGTAAAAACGATAATATTTCCTCGCCAACATCTAATGCGAGGAAAAGGGTTCCAAAAGATCAAGAGAATAGTGACTGGTTACCTCAGTCCCAATACATTCCGGCAAGTAGAAGAGTGGACTTACCCCCAGAATCAGCCCCATACACGATCATCCTGACAGGGGTTCCTGAATTACCAGAGGGTGTAAGGGAGGACTTTTATGCGTTAAAAAATAAAACCATTTATTGGTTGACCCATAACAGACCCCTCCCTGCACATATAAACGGAGAAATTCTCATGGTGAGACGCACATGTTGGGTAGGAACAAGACCAAAGGAAAAAAAGGGGGACGTGATAATCATAAATTTTAGAGATCACAGAGCGGTCAGATGCATAGGTGATTGGTATGAAGCTAGAGGGGAGGATGTAATCTCCACACATCTTGTCAACTACTTCTACCCAAGAGAACTGATCTCCCATCTTAAACCCCATGCCAGAAAAGATCCCCCTCTTAATCAGAGGGCAGTAGATCATTATTCCTCTTATCAAGCCCCTCGTAATCACTTTTCTAATCCCCAGCTAAGTGGAGGGTTCCTGAATAATAATCATCAGTTATGTCAGGCTTTAAATCCACCACATTGGAATAACTATCCCTATACACATCAGAGGTTTAACATACCTACTGCTAAT
The DNA here is from genome assembly GCF_964204655.1 of Triturus cristatus. NCBI lineage: Eukaryota > Metazoa > Chordata > Amphibia > Caudata > Salamandridae > Triturus > Triturus cristatus. The sequence goes on from NC_140581.1 coordinate 678,972,910, forward strand.
CCCTACGCAGTTTTGCACAGTTTGGAAGATGTAGATTGACTTAAAGCTGGAGATGCTCAACTATGGAAATTCATAGAATCACGTCAATCTCCTTTTAATGTCACTGATTACGTAACTGAAAACGTGGAAACTCTAATAATAGAAAATACCAGTCCCCAAATAGTACAAAATTTTCCACAGTTTGGAGGCTTAGTCACTACCCCAACGAGGAATATTTGTAGCGATTCACCTGGACAGTCGGGGAGTGTAGAATTAAGAGCTTCAGAGAACCCCCCTGTAGTGGAAGTAATTAATACAAACAAAAGCTCTGTTATAAGAGAATCTGATACTACACTACAAATTATGTCATGGAACATCGCAGGCCTACGCCCCAAAATAACGGACGGGTCCTTAATGGACTTTGTTGAAGATTATCATGTAATCTGTCTACAAGAGACATGGTCCACCAATGAACAACATTTGATGGGCTATAAAACATATTTCTCACCGGCAGTTGCAGGTCTTCACGGTAGGGCAAAGGGGTGCTTGACGACATTTATAAAAAACACTATACCCGGGTTAAAAGTAACCCCTCTCAGACTTCATACTAATTATCAGGTTTTGAAACTCACATTTATAAGGAAGGGGGTAATTTTTCTAGTAAACTTCTATGATAACCTCCCAGAATGTGAGAGACTAGAATTGTTTGGGGCACTTCGTAATAAACTCCTTACACTGATAAAAAAAATACAAGCGTCAGAAGTCCCAAGCATCGTTTGGGGTGGCGACTTCAATCACCACCCCTGCGGCGCGATAAATAGTAATATTTGTGGGTTGGGGGAAGAAACAGATAATCATGTGACTCATTTTAGTCACACAAAGTCAGGAGATTTTCTCAATGAAATGATGTCGGAACTAGGCCTGGTGATTTTAAATAAAATAAATACTTTTTCAGGCCAGTTACAGCCTACTTATTTGGGTAGGGGGTGGGAGACAACAATTGACTATTTCTTGGTCTCAGCTACATTGGAAAGTAAAGCTCAGAGTTTTAGACTAATAAATAATATATTGAGTGATCATGCAGCCCTGGTTTTTAACTTGATCATCGATGTGGGGTCCATACATGATGATGACTGTTCTTGCCCAGAATAATATCCACCTTACAAAATTAAATGGTTTCACCATAGGTTGGGGCAAGATAGAACCAGAAGCATTAACCAAGAAGGTGGTCCAGGCGGTATATCCCGCCATTGGGAAATGTCTAGACAGCGACACTAATCAAATAGAATTGCTGTATAATTTTAGTATAATATTGGAGAAAGTAAAAGATCTTTTAACACGCACTAATAAAGGGGAAAAGGGCGAGAAAAGAGGATGGTTTAGTCATGAATGCACCTCAGCCCATAAACTTCTAAAAAAAGCCTTGACAAAACCCGTAAGAGATCAAGAGGAAATTAGTACTTTAAGGAGGACATACCGCCTAGCCTGTAAAAAAAGGAAACAGGAATTAAAAAATTCTCTATGGGATCAATTATACGAGAGTTCTCAGGCAAAAAATGGTGAGCTGTTTTGGAAGGTAGTAAAGACTCCCTTCCTGACGGATAGTTGTGATCAGCCAAGAGTTGAAGTAGTGATTGATGGCCCAACATGGGTAAACCACTTCTCTAAAGTGTTCAGTAAAACACAAGCAGTGGACCCATTAGAGAAGACGAATGATAGTCCTCAAGAAGTTTTATTTCCAATTCCTTTAATCTTTGAATTACACGAAGTGATAAACGCCGTTAAAGCAAGTAAATCTGGAAAAGCCCCCGGACCAGATGGTGTACCAGTTGATTTTTTTAAATTTAAACTTGATCTGTGGGTGCCAATCTTGAAGGGGGTGTTTGATGCGGCAATGAATCATGGGTTAATTAAAACTTGGACTCAATCAATTATGATTCCGATTTTCAAGAAGGGAAATAGAGAGTAGGCTTCCTGTTATCGGCCAATATCATTACTGGACTCTCTTGGCAAAGTCTTGGGCAGGGTGGTATTACAGCGACTTCAGGAGTGGGCAGAAGATCATAATATATTATCTGTTTTTCAGTTTGGTTTCCGGGAGGGCTTTGGTACAATAGAACAGGCATTGAACTTAAGCCTATTGATGGGAAAATACGTTACAGCAAAAGAAGGAAGACTTTATATGGTCTATGTCGATCTTACTGCGGCATTTGACTGCGTTTCCCATTCAAAGCTCTGGTCTGTCCTTACTGAGATGGGTATAGATCCAGCCCTGGTAAACCTTCTTCGTGCACTATATTCTAATGCCTCGTCCAGGGTCCGTTTTGGAACACAGGGTGAGTTATCCGAGTCCTTTAGGGTGGAACGCGGCGTGAGGCAGGGTTGTGTCTTGGCCCCCTTTCTCTTCTCACTCTAACACTAATGGTCTGGAAGTAGAGATGTTGAGAGGGGCCCTTGACCTCCCTCAAACAAAAGATCGCCTCATTCCAGCGCTTCTGTATGCGGACGACGCAGTAATTCTAGCGCGTACTCCGCGAGAATTGCAGAAATCCCTAGATAGGTACTCGAAGTTTATGGGCACCCTGGATCTCAAAATAAATATAAAAAAAACCTATGTGATGGTAACAGGAAGGGATAGGAAAAGGGGAAAGTCCATCTTCCTAGATAAAGAGAGGCTGGAATCTACTACCCAATACCCGTATCTTGGAGTTATGATTGATGAAAAACTTAATTGGAAAGCGGCTATTGAAGCTCGTAAACATCAACTTCTGCGTGCAATAATGGCCCTCATAAAATGTTCCCAGAAATTAGGAAAGAGACCACCCGTAGAATTGCTTCGCATCTATGTAGCGAAGTGCCATTCAACTGCACTCTACGGGGCAGGCCTGTGGGGGCATAAAAACACGACTGCGCTGCAAGTTGCAGAGAATACCTTTATGAGATTTCTCTTGATGACTCCTAAACGAGTATCCACTTTTTCCTGCCATGCTGAACTTGGTATGGCCCACATTGAGGATTTGGCCAAAATTCAACCTCTCCTTTTGTGGCGCCGTATCTGGACATCATCAAAAAATTTCCTCACAAAGGAGCTTGTAGTAGACTGCATGTCTCTGGAGCACGCAGGGAAAATTGAGTGGCTGCTGTATGTAAAAAAGTTTTTTATTGATTTGGGTTTGTCCAAATATTATGTTAATCCTGAAATAATGTCTGAGATCTCAAAGAAAGAATTAAAAATAAGAGCTCTTTCTCATTTGGAAGAAATACGGCTAACCAAAGAGATAAGTAAGACATCTGTTCAACACTCCATGATAGTTGCGACCACATTGTACATTGAACCATATTTGACCTATGTTGACTCCCAATTCGAGCGCTTTTTGTTGACGCGTTTTAGACTGAATGTTTTTCACAGGCTCGTAGCTTTCCCTAAATGCAATTCTTGGAAAGAGGTTCTAGGGGCGTGTCCCTGTGATGAAACTTCGGTTCAAACAACAATGCACACTGTTTTGTTTTGCAAGTTTTACGCTGAGCACCGTAATTTATGGCTAAATCCAATGTTAAGAATTCTTGGTTTCAGACGATGTCGCCCTGCTATGCTGCACCTACAATTTTTGAATACTGTACTTATCACAAAAACTGTTGTGACATTTTTAAAGTGTATTTATTATCATAGAACAAATCTTGGTTGAAATAATCCCTGTTACTCTAAATAATTTTATATATTGAGTTTATTGTGGATGATATGTTCTTTGTATGTGCTTTTATGGTTATAATTGTTTCTATATAACCGAATAAAGATTTATTATATATAAAATATCTTCCTCTTTTTACTGGTAAAATCCAGTTGGTTCAACAAGATAACTTTCCTTTGTGCTGCTCCATTCATTTGGGTAATGCACAATATTTGCTAAGGAGGAAATCCTCGATTGCAAAGACATAGACAATTTATTCTCTAGTTGGTCAACCGATTTTATGCTAAGAGGTGACAATTAAATCACCAATTTGATCTAAATTTCTTTCTTTCAAATGTGTTACAAATAAGAATACTTTTTTTGTATTTATTGTGGACATTTTCTTATTACAATAGTTTTGAAGTGCATTATTATTTATTTGCATTTCTACAGGTGTTAAGTCTAATATTACTAAGTGATCTGCTATGTGTCTGTTACCAATTGCTTTGGAGAAAGAATTACCCACAGAAATGTCATCAGGCAGGTCCATGACATTCATAGAGGGATGGATTAATATGCAGCCTGCCTTAAGACCATTGTTGACTGTGATTTTCTGAGTAAATGCCTTTTTAATGAAGACTTTCACTTGGACCAAATTTTGCACAATGATCAGCAAAGTGGCCAATAATTCTGATGGAATATTCAGACTCTTAAGTTTGGCCCAGAGCAAATCCCTATCTACTGAGCCAAGCACAAATTGAAAGTGCACAAAGCAACACAATAAAGCTACTAATTTACTCCATGAATCTTAAGGTGGCACATGACCTAAACAAGCAGTGAGCCACAGTGTAATGCTCTAGATGAGATCCTGCAAGCTTTAGAGGATCAAGTTGTTGAGTCACTGACCACTCCGTCAATCACACTAATATTAGCTTTGAAAATGTTTTTGCAATTGTGTCATAAGGTACATCAAACAGTAGCATCTTGAATATTCCAAAGAGCCCTATATTAGGAATAATTTAGCAAGAGCTAATTTCTAGCAGTCCAGCTGTGCCCAGTTCATCATGACCCATCACCTTATAAAATTAATTATGACCAGCAATAAGGATTCTTGTGAAACATACACCTTTGTATTTTGACAGTCCCAGCTGCTCGACGAAGATGCTTAGTTGTGATAGCTTTATGGCATTACCTACATTGATAGACTCAAAGAATAATTCATAGAGCAAATAACTGAAAGAAGGTCCTACATTTGGTCCATTACATATTTTTACAGGGTAGGAAAGTCAAGCAACTTCTGCAGTAATGGTGTGGGTGAGGTAGCTAAAGTAACTGACATGTTCATTCTACTACGTATCAGCTGCCTAAATTTATGTCCATCATTCTTCTGAATAATTTCATGCATTGCCTGCCAATTTTTTGTTGATGCAATTTCGTCTTTTCTTTGATTGCCTATATATAACTTTGTTAAACTCAACAGATGTCCTACTTTATCAGCGCCAGGAATTTTGTAGCATATATATATTTATGTAATGTTGATTTGTATAGTGCACTTATCACCTAAGAGGGTATCCAGTTGCTTGGGCAGGTGTGTAGGTCTGTGGTCCCCGAGGTGCTTATACTAGGAGGCAGGTTCTACAGCTTCTTGCGGAACTCAAGAAGAGAGGATGAGGCTCTGATATGTTAAAGGAGGTCTTTCTGTGTCTTTCTGAGAATGAGCGACCTCCAGTTTTGCATTTGCTGATGCAGGGAGTGTGTGCAAGTGAGAGTGAGGGAGAGTGTAGATGTCTAGTAGGTTGGTAGAAGTGTATGCAGCTATTCAGATATTCTGGTCCTGTGTTGTGTAGGGCTTTGTATGTGGGCATGTGTTTGAATTGGATGCACTAGTGAATGGGAAGCCAGTGAAACGTCCTGAGGTTATGTGTGATGTGGTTGCAGTGTGGGAGGTCGAGTATGAGTCTTACAACGGTGTTCTGAATGGCCTGGAGTCTGTGTAGGAGTTGTTGGGGATTCTGGCATAGAGAGTGTTGCCATACTCCAGCCTGCTAATGATGAGTGCTGGCATGACAGTCTGACTGGTGTTTTGAGGCAACCATTTGAAGATCTTTCGCAGCCTGCATAGGATGAGAAAGCAGGCATGTTGAGCTTGTTATCTAGGATGATCCCTAGGTTTCTTGTCTGGTCTGTGGGTGTGGGTGTGGGTGTTGGTCCTAGCTCTGACGACCACCTGGTGGATTTCCATGGGGAGGTCTTATTGCCGAAGACCAGTACTTCTGTCTTGATGGAGATGAATTTGAGGCAGCTGGTTCACTTCCAGTCTGCTACTATGGTCATGCAGTTGGTGAAGTTGGTTCTGGTGGTGGTTGTCTTATTCATCAGGGAGAAGGTGAGTTGGGTGTCATTGGCGTAGGAGATGACAGCGATGTCTTGTGATCGGATGATGTTTGTGAGCGGTGTCATGTATGTGTTGTAAAGGGTGGGGCTGAGGTACGATCCCTATGGAACTTCAAATATCAGTGTCTTGGTCTCTGATGTGAAAGGTGGCAGCTTAACTCTTTGGGTTCTTCCTATGAGGAAAGAACAGATCCATTTGAGAGTGGATTCTTGTATGGTAAGCTCATGGAGTCTACTGATGAAGGCATTATGGGAGATAGTGTTGAAGGCCGCAGAGAGGTCGAGCAGTATGAGGACCGCTTTTTCTCCTCAGTCCAGGAACATTCGAGTACCGCTGGTGGCTGCAATGATTGCTGTTTCGATGCTATGGTTCTTTCTGAATCTTGACTGAGTTGTGCCTAGAAGATGGTGAGATCCAAGGTGGTTTGTGAGTTGCTCGTTAAAGGCCTTCAATGCAGCAAATCTTATCACACCCCAATGTGTATTTTTCCTGCCATGACCATTAATGGGCCATACAACACTGGACAATAATGCCATAGTATCTGGTCAACATGTGACAAATGTTGGAAGACAATTGCACTCTACATTTAAGATATAAAGTCCTCTCCAAAGCTATTACATATCTTGTAATTATTTGACTGCTAACTCCAATACATCAAAAGGCTGCTCTTTGGGAGAAACCCTAATGGAAGCTTTCAACTTAGAGGGTTCACTTTCAACCCTCTTGTCAATGTAAAAGTTATTACATTAAAAATAAAGTCACCACAAGTAAAAAGATAGATAGTAAAATCTTTGCTTGTCCAAGTGAAACAATCTTAGTGGAAAGAATATCCCCTGGACATTTACCATGTAAGGCAATAAATAGATTTTCCAAAATAATTTAACAAATCTGCTAGCCCATTTGTAACTTTTTACATGGGTAGTTCAATCCATGTTTGGCAGCTGCTGCTAGAATATTGTTAGTCAAATCCTCCAGTTCTTCCAGTTCCAACATTATATTCTAACCTCTCACAAGTAACTGCTGCCAAGTTCCTTCCAACACTCACCTATGGCTCTAAACTTTTTAAGAATAAAGATGCTAATTTTCTTAATGAACAGCAATCCACTCTTTTTAAATGCATTTTTCGAATACCGCAATTCATTTCCCAGGCGCAAGTCTGACTGGAATTCAGGCTCTTCCACCAACTGCCGGTTAGCTCAGCAGCAATAGTTAAACTGTGCTGGAGAATGAGAGCGGCACACCCAGAATCCCTAGCAGAACTCTGTTGGTCAGAATTAAAGAATCAGCCTAAAAGCAAAAACGACTGGCCAAAGGTGCTCCAGGAAGCATGAACCGTCCTTAATTTGAACGAAGTGTGGGTTCTAAACATCAGCTTCCCTGCATTAAAAGAAATTGCTAACAAAGCAGCCAAAGAGCAAGCTTGATCACTTGCTAAAGCGGCGATAGCAAGAAACAAACATGGATGGAAGGTCTTTTCATCCTATGGGAACTGGGGGCCGCAGTCGTATCTTGTAAATCACATTTCTCCACCAACACAGCATTTCCTTCATCTCATTCGATGGGGAGCTTTTTCCTCAAAAGATCAGGTTCCTTTGTAGAAACAAACTGGGAAGAATAATTTTGGTCGACTCTGCAGAAATATGGAAGAATCAGTTCTCCATTTTCTGTGCATTCGTTCCGCCGTCAGTCAATTGAGATGACAAATTCGAGTACCGGCTCTCCAGACACTCTATATAAGATCTTGTGACCCGCTGTGATGTTTTTGCTGACCAGCCAGTTGCTGCTGCTTTCTTGCCGGACAACAAAGTTTCTTCAACAAATAAACAAACAGTTACAAATGAAGCAGGGGTAGAGGGGACTGTCTAAATTCTTTTAACAATCATGTGTTCAATGTTTTAAACACATACTACTGAGACAAGGGACTCATTGAACGCAAAGTATTTTAATTGCATTGTTTTATAAATTTTAACATGGTCAAACATCAATTGTTGCACTGGGTACAGCACTAGACTCAAAAAGCACTTTCGAAATTTGCAACTGTTCTGACTAACCAAACAACGAAGACCTTGAGAGCATAATGTATTTTACACACCCGGCATTGCATGCAATTTAGGAACGCCTATGGTTAACAATGGAGTGTATGTTTACCCTGCATAATTTGCACACTTATTATATTCTCAAAGAAGGGACATATCTGGTTGCTATATGGGAAGTAAATATGCATGATAGTTCTAGTTAGCACAATGCACTTTATACCCTTGGCAAATCATGGCCAGCACATACTCTGCATATCTGCACATTGAATCCACTTTCTTAATTTTGCTCCCTGCACACTATTCCTAGATGAAATGTGTATTTTGCATGATATTCAGATTAAGTCTGTGTCCTTAGTTTTGTCTAGTTTCAAACACCATGAGTTCAGACCACATCCATATAAGGATTTAATGGACTGATGCAAAGTTATCCAATGTCTCTTTTTATTCAAGAAATTGTACTATTTTGTTATGGTTTTTAACTAACTACACAATAAATAATCTCACCAACCTAGTTCCAACTTTATATTGAAGTCATTATCAAGCCATCAGGTGGATGTTTAATTAATCTCTCTAAAACCCATCAGGTTTTCTAACAACCTCAATAGTCAATTTTGGACTGCTGTAAACGTTTGCATACAGATGTTCACATTATAAACCAAGATATACCCCAGCACTCATTAATTTCTGCTAAAAACTTTGAGTCCCAGTTTAATTATTTTTCGAAAACTCTGCAGCATTTTTTTATATTGACCAATAGCAATGCTATCATCCCCACAGAGGGACGACCATTGGTTTCTCTTGAAGATTTGTTACAAACAATGAAGCCCTTGACATACCACTGCTCTAGAATTCATGCTTTTTGCATCTGGAACAAAGCATTTCCATTAATAAAATCGTAACATTTTTCACAATTTCATTGTCTAGCTAATCCATCTACATTTCAACTTTGAGAATTAAGCTCATTCCTTAAACTTCTATTAGGACTCTTGAACCTGCCCTACTACCCTCACAATCACTCACTCACACATATAGTTACTCATATAGTCCAACACTCACCTATACTGCCTTTCAAATATTCAGTTACTCGCCCATATACCACTGACACATCCATCCACTTACCCACACAGCCATACACCCCTCAGTCACCCATACAGCCCCTCACAGATGCACTCACTAAGCCATACAACAACTGACTCACCCACTCACTCATCCATTATGTGGGGACATTGTTTTGATGCATATATATCTATATATCTATATCTATATCTATCTATATATATATATATATTCACCAAAAAACCATAGGTTTCAGGCACGTTATAGTTAGAAATTAGCATTTAAAAACCTTAGAAATTCACTGAAAAAAACCATAGGTTTCAGGGACGTTATAGTTAGCTGGACATTTCACTCATACAAAACCATAGAAATTCCCCCGTTATAGTTAGGTTAGCTAACTATAACTTGCGCCCCGCAATGCACTGCTGATGACGTCACATATTACATCACTCATGACATGGTCAGTGACATCACTGATGACATCACTGATGACATTTCAAATGACATCACTGATGCCATCACTGATGAAATCATCCGGTGAGTGTGTGTTTCTGTAAAGTTGAAATATGTTTAATATATATAAGGAAAGGCGTATTGAAGAATGAGTGGGTGTATAAGTGTCTGAATGGATGATTTAGTAGGTGCGTGACTGACTCTATAAGTGAGTGATTAAACGTATCTTACTGAATGCATCCGTTAGTGAGTAAACTGTGTGAATGTCTGTATTTGTCTGTATGTTGGTGTGTAAGCGGCTGCATGGGTTTGCGAATAGCTACATGAATGTCTATATGGGTTATTGATTGGTTGTCTGAGTATCTGTATGTGTGCCTGAGTGTTTGTGTGGGTGGGATGTGTGTGACTGTGCATAGATGTGTGAGTGGGTGATTATCTGGGTGCATGGTTTCAAGAGTGCATCTGTGATGGACTGTATGGGTGGGTGAGTGTGTGTATGGGTGTGTTAGTGAGTGAATGTATATCTCAGTGGTACATGTTTAAGTAACTACATATGTGAAAGGCAGTATACATGTTTGTTGGAGTATATAAATGGCTATAAGTGAGAGTGTGTGATTGTGAAAGTGGCTGTATGGATGAGTGAGTGCTTGTATCAGTGATTGTATAAGAGTGTAAGAATGTGCTAGTATCTGTATGAGTAATTGAGCTGGTGTGTTTAACTGTATAGGTGAGTAAATAGCAGTGTGATTAATTATTTGCATGACTGACTAGGTGTGTGACTACCTCTATGGATGAGTGACGGTGTGTAAGTGTCTATGTAGGTGTATGAGTGCATATGATAGTCCTGTACTGAAGTGACCATAAGTATGAGTGACTGTACGGGTGAGTGAGTAGATGTGTTTGTAAACCTAAGGATCAGTGAGTGGGTATGTAGTTATTGGTCTTGGAGTGTCTATGCTTTTGAGAATGGCAGTCTGTAATTTAGAGTAGGTGTATCAAAGGTTATATTAGGGTGTGAGAAGATGCATCAAATTATCACATGGATGATGTCATCAGTGATTTGACCAGTGATGTAATTTGAGATGTCATGAGTGATGTCACTGACCATGTCATGAGTGATGTAATATGTGACGTCATCAGCAGTGCATTGCGGGGGCGTGAGTTATAGTTAGCTGAACTAACTATAACAGGGGAATTTCTATGGTTTTGTACAAGTGAAAAGTCCAGCTAACTATAACGTCCCTGAAACCTATGGTTTTTTTTCAGTGCATTTCTAAGGTTGTTTAAATGCTAATTTCTAACTATAACGTGCCTGAAACCTATGGTTTTTTCAGTGCATTTCTAAGGTTTTTTAAATGCTAATTGCTAACTATAACGTGCCTGAAACCTATGGTTTTTTAATTGATTTTCAAAGGTTTTTTTAAATGCTAATTTCTAACTATAACGTGCCTGAAACCTATGGTTTTTTAAGTGATTTTCAAAGGTTTTTTTAAATGTTGGTTTCTAACTCTGCCTACAGAAGTAGGACATGTGAAGAAAGAAGAAAAAACGCACAGAAAGAAGCAAAAGAAATACAGAAAGAAGCAACAGAAGTCCACAAAAACGAAGAAAAGTGCAGGAAGAAGCAAGACATGTGCAGAAAGAACCAACAGAGGAGCAGAAAGAGGCCTTGTTGCAAAATCATCGTGTGCCCACAACTTTTTCAGACGGGTACTGGTGGTAACTGACTCTGACTAACCAGGCCTAGAGCCAGTGCTATGCTAAAAGACACTTAGAATACAGTGAAAACACCTACATACACTAGGAAACACTATGCGTTGTGGTACCCCTGTGATTAGCATGACCTCCTCTGTAAGGCCCTAGTACATAATAGGGCAGGGGGATTAAAACTACCTCTAATTCAGAGGTGCGGAAATATGCTACGTCAACTAGTAGTCATGTTTGCAGAGTGGTGGAAAAAGGGTGCTGGGTGTCCTGGGCGTCCAACCAATGCTCAGGAATTCCGCTGCATAGGATTTACAGGAGGTACCAGGAGGGATTCTTGGCCCCCAAACTCCCTCAGGACTAAATTGGACTTCATCCCCCATCCCGTAGTCTGCCACGTGGCACATTTGCAGAGTGGTAGAGAAAGTGGGCCATGGTCTCCGAAGATGTCTTAGCAATCCCACTGTGTGGGACTTACTGGAGGTAACAAGAGGGGTAGTTGGCCCCCAAGGACATCCTTGGGGGCCAACTTCCTAAACTATTACCTCCAGTCAGTCCCACACAGCAGCACTGGTAAGTACTCGTACCAGGCCACGCCCACTTCGCCCACCACTCTACAAACGCGCTCCCTGGCACGCTCTTGGATGGGGATTGAAGTCGCCTTCACTGCTGCGGGTCCTTTAGGGGCCAACTAGCCTACCTTTTACCTCCAGTAAGCCCATGCAGTGGGATTGGTGAGAGGCCCATGCCCCCTTTCTCCACCACTCTGCAAATGCGCCCCCTGATGCGTTGTAAGTTGGGGGATTAAGTCTCCTTGAATCCTGGGGGTCCCTGGGGTCCAACAAGCCCACCAGGTACCTCCAGTAAGCGTCACAGTGCTGCGTTGCAGAGAGGTGTAAAAAGGGGCATGGCCTGGCCCACCTCTCTACAATGCAGCATAGTGGCGCTTACTGGGGGTACCTGGTGGGGTTGTTGGCCCCCAGGGACCCTCAGGATTGAAGCGGAATTAATTCCCCAACTTAAAACACGCCTCAGGGCATGTTTCAACACATGTCACCTCAGGCCCTGCCCCCTCCCTTAGCCACTGTGCAAACACGCCCCGTGGCGCATTTTTAAGTTGGGGGATTAAGTCCCCTTGAATCCTGAGGCTCCCTGGGGTCCAACTAGCCCACCAGGTACCTCCAGTAAGCTCCACAGAGCTGCGTTGCAGAAAGGTGTAAAAAGGGGCATGGCCTGGACCACCTCTCTGCAACGCAGTGCAGTGGCGCTTACTGGGTGCACCTGGTGGGCTAGTTGGCCTCCAGGGGCTCTCAGGATTGAAAGGGAATTAATTCCTCAACTTTAAACGCACCATAGGGCGTGTTTGCACACATGTCAGCTCAGGACCGACCCCTCCCTTCACCACTGTGCAAACGCACCCGTGGTGCGTTTTAAGTTGGGAGATTAAGTCCCCTTGAATCCTGAGGGTCCCTGGGGTCCAACTAGTCCACTAGGTACCTCCAGTAAGCGCCACAGAGCTGCGTTGCAAAGAGGTGTAAAAAGGGGCATGGCCTGGACCACCTGTCTGCAACGCAGGCCTGTGGCGCTTACTGGACATACCTGGTGGGCTAGTTGGCCCTCAGGGGCCCTCAGGATTGAAGGGGATTTAATTCTCGAACTTAAAACGCACCACAGGGTGTGTTTGCACACATGTCACCTCAGGCCCCGCCTCCTCCCTTCACCACTATGCAAACGCACCCCGTGGCGCGTTTTAAGTTGGGGGATAAAGTCCCCTTGAATCCTGGGGTCCAACTAGCCCACCAGGTACCTCCAGTAAGCGCCACAGAGCTGAGTTGCAGAGAGGTGTAAAAAGGGGCGTGGCCTGAACCACCACTCTGCAACGCAGCCCTGTGGCGCTTACTGGAGGTACCTGGTGGGCTAGTTGGCCCCCAGGGACCCCCAGTATTGAAGGGGAATTTATTCCCCAACTTAAAACGCGCCACAGGGCGCGTTTGCAGAATATTACTGGGAGGGGGTAGGGCCTCCTGCACAATCTTTTTTTTTTTCTTTTTTAAGAAGGGATCTGTGTGGCCCCCCTTCCTTTTCTATTTTATGGGCCCTGGGGACCCCCTCCCCCAGGGTCTGACCCCTATTTTTTTAATTTTTAAAAAAATGGAATGGGAACACGTGGCCCCCTCCCGAGGCCATCTTTGGCCCCGGGGACCCCATCCCCCGGGGTCGGCCTTTGCGTGTTTTTTAAAATATATATATTTTTTTTATTATGGGGGAGGGGGGATGAGTGGCCCCCCTCCCTGGCCACTCTGGCCCGAGGACCCCATCCCCCGGGGCCTGGCCTCTCGTTCGCGACTGTGGGGGAGCCCCAATTCCCCCACGGTCCCTGCCGGCTCCCCGCATCCTGCGGGAGCCGGCATTGCTTTTCCACATGGGGAGCTGCTGACATGCAGCTCCCCGTGTGGAAAAGCAATGTGGTTTGGAAGAAAGAGCAGGTTTCCTGCTCTCTCTTCCAAAACCCAAACCACAGTTTGCTCCCGCCCTGCCAAAGCAAACAGCAGTGTCCCGGGGTGGGCACCCCAGGACACTGCAGGAGCTAGCCCTGGGGGGTGGTGGTCCTCGGGGCCATCACAGGCTCCAGGAGGGGGGCCACTCGGCCCCCCTCCCACCATTGGCAAATTCCGGGGAGGTGCTGGTCTCTGGGGCTCAGGAGTCCGTTACGGACACCCCAAATTAAAATTTGAGTGCCCCGGGGAGGTGGTGGTCCCCGGGGTGTGTGGGGGGCTCGAGCCCCCCCACATAGGTTATTTACATTAAAAAAACAAGCCCCAGGGGGTGGCGGTCCCTGGGGCTGCGGGGGGCCATGTGCCCCCAGCAAATATTTGATAAAAGCCCTGGGGTGGCTGTCCCTGGGGCTTGGGGGGGCCTTGGAGGTCCCCCAACATAAAAAAACAAGCCCCAGAGGGTGGCGGTCCCCGAGTCTGCGGGGGGGGGCATTGTGCCCCTCACAAATATTTTAGAAACGCCCCGGGGTGGCGGTCCCTGGGGCTGCGGTGGTCCCCCTGGGCCCCCCCAATTAGATTGGCCCACCCAGGGGCTAAATAATAACGAAGCGTGGGAGCCCGGGCTCTATTTTCTTTTATTTTCAGCTGGATTCGCGCACCCAGCATGAATTCGGCCGATTTTAAAAAACAATGCTTTTTTGGGCCCTGAGCAGGTCTAGGGGGTCAGGGTGTTTCTACCCTGCCCCCTTTTCTTTTTTTTTGCGTTTGTTTTCTCTGTTTTCTTGTGCCTCGGTTACCGAGGCACAAAATGGCTGCCAACACTTTCTGGTTTGGAGTGTTGACAGCCAATTAGAATAAAGCTCGTGATCGGAAGGGTGCGCAGATCCACCGTGCCTCTAAATATCGAAACTTTTATTGTTTGATTTTCTCATCAACTACTGAACAGATTTACACCATTTTTTTTTAAAAAAAAGGTCTCTTTCTGAACCAAGGGCTACCTTTTTGCCAAATTTGGTGTAATTCCGTTCAGTAGTTTGGGCTGTAGCCCTGTCTAAAGTTTCCTATGGAAACTAACATGTAAAAAACACATTTTGGGACCTCCCTTTTTTCTCGACCCCCGCTTGCCCAATCACCCCAAAAATGTCAAGATAGGAGATGACCGGAGCGCCCCACTAGTTTCGCAAAGATTCGTCAACTGGCGCCAAAGTTATTGGGAAAAGAAAAAATACTTTTTGAATAGAAACAAGGTCCTAACTATAACTACCTACTGGCGACCGCCAGTAGGTAATATACATATATATCTACATGTATCTACATATATATATATATATATATATATTTTCACTGACAAAACCATAGGTTTTAGGGAAAGTTATAGTTAGTTGGACATTTCACTCGTAAAAAAACAGTGAAATTCCCCCGTTATAGTTAGTTCAGCTAACTATAACTCACGCCCCCCGCAATGCACTGCTGATGACGTCCCATATTACATCACTCATGACATGGTCAGTGACATCACTGATGACATCACTGATGACATCTCAAAGGACATCACTGATGACATCATCCGGTGAGTGTGTGTTTCTGTAAAGTTGAAATATGTTTAATATATATAAGGAAAGGCGTATTGAAGAATGAGTGGTGTATAAGTGTCTGAATGGATGATTTAGTAGGTGCGTGACTGACTCTATAAGTGAGTGATTAAACACATCTTACTGAATGCATGGGTTACTGATTAAACTGTGTGAATGTCTGTATCCGTCTGTCTGTTGGTGTGCAAGCGGCTGCATAGGTTTGTGAATAGCTACATGAGTGTCTATATTAGTTATTGATTGATTGTCTGACTATCTGTATCGGTGCCTGAGTGTTTGTGTGGGTGAGGTGTGTGTGACTCTGTGCATAGATGTGTGAGTGGGTGATTCACTGGGTGCATGGTTTCAAGAGTGCATCTGTGATGGACGGTATGGGTGGGTGAGTTGTGTACATGGGTGTGTTAGTGAGTGAATGTATATCTCAGTAATACATGTGTGAGTAACTACATATGTGAAAGGCAGTATATATGTGTGTTAGAGTACATAAATCGCTATAAGCGAGAGTGTCTGATTATGAGAGTAGCTGTATGGATGAGTGTGTGCTTGTATCAGTGATTGTGTAAGAGCGTAAGAATGTGCTAGTATTTGTATGAGTAAGTGATCTGGTGTGTGTATAACTGTATAGGTGAGTAAATGGGAGTGTGATTCATTATTTGCATGACTGACTAGGTGTGTGAGTACCTCTATGGATGAGTGGCGGTGTGTGAGTGTCTATATAGATGTATGAGTGCATATTATAGCCCTGTACTGAGTGACCGTAAGTATGAGTGATTGTACAGGTGAGTGAGTGGATGTGTGTGTGGACCTAAGAATCAGTGAGTGGGTATGTAGTTATTGGTGTTGGAGTGTCATTGGTTTTGAGAATGGCAGTCTGTAATTTAGAATGGGTGTATCAAAGTTTATATTAGGGTGTGAGAGGATGCATCAATTTATCACATGGATGATGTCATCAGTGATGTCATCAGTGATGTCATTTGAGATGTCATCAGTGATGTCATCAGTGATGTCACTGACCATGTCATGAGTGATGTAATATGTGACGTCATCAGCAGTGCATTGCGGGGGCGTGAGTTATAGTTAGCTGAACTAACTATAACAGGGGAATTTCACTGCTTTTGTACGAGTGAAATGTCCAACTAACTATAATTTTCCCTAAAACCTATGGTTTTTTTCAGTGAATTTCAAAGCTCTTTTAAATGCTAATTCCTAACTATAACATATCTAAAACCTATGGTTTTTCAGTGAATTTCAAAGGTTTTTTAAATGATAATTTTTAAATATATTAATTGTTATATTTCGTTTTTTGATACTGTTTTTCTACATTTTTTTAACTATTTTTACATATTTTATTTTTTAAATTACATTACATATTTTTAATATAAATTGAAAAAAAAAGTTTTTATTATTAAAATATATTTATAATATTTTTTATTGGTTTTTAAAAAAAAAAAATTGGAGTCGCGCACAAAACGCGAGAGGAGTCGTGCACCCAGCACGTTAGAAGTCGTGCACCCAACGTGTAGGAGTCGCGCTACCAGCGCGTGCACATAGGGGGTTGCACTGAGCGCCGCGCTGGGTGTGCGACTCCTAATTTGCCCGTAAAAAAAAAATTAGCACCTATCACTAATTTCTATTCTCCCCGGGGACCCCATCCCCAGGGGCCTATATACAACGTTGGGGACCGTGGGGGGAGCCCCAATGCCCCGACGGTCCCAGCCGGCTCCCCGCGTCCTTCAGGAGCCGGCATTGCTTTTCCACACAATGAAACTGCTAACATGCAACTCCCCGTGTGGAAAAGCAATATTGTTTGCATTTTGAAAGAGAGAGCAGATTTCCCTGCTCTATCTTTCAAAATCCAAACCAAGTTTGCTATGACAGGGCGAGAGCCTCGGCTCACGCCCTGCCATAACAAGCAGCAGTGTCCCGGGGGTGGGCACCCCGAGACACAGCAGAACTGGGAGCCAAGCAGCCACACGGCCCCCCTCCCACAATATAAAAAGCCCCGGGGTGTGGTGGTCCCCGGGGCTTGGGGGGGCCTTTTAAAGCCCCCCAGCCATTTTTTTGAAAGCCCCAGGGGGTAGTGGTCCCCAGGGCTGGGGGGCCCTATGAGCCCCCACACCCATTTATTTTGTAGCCCCGGGGGTGGCCGTCCCCGAGTCTAACAGGGTATAAATTCTGAATGTTAGCACTCTAGTTGCTCATTAGATCACTGTAGTAAAGCTACTGCTCACCAAGAAAGTCTGCTGCTGGTATTAAAAGTGCATGTTTCAGTCTGCATGTCAGAAATCAGATTTTTTTTATGAAATAGAAGAGGATTTGAGAAGTCACTCAAAGTGTGCCCTAATTTTTCTTTCTTCAGCACTAATCATAATTTCTATGGCAAAATGAACCCCCTCATTGTGTTCCTTTTTAAATTAAATGTTTTAAGTGTTACCAGTTTATTCTAATCAAGATGGCTTCAGGTGAACCATACCTTTGTCATAAGTAAGACAGTAAGCGCTCTAGTTGTTCTTAAGAACACTCTGGGACATTCTGTCATTGGGCTATACTTGGGCTACATCTGGGTGATAGTTGTGCTACATTTGGGCTCTTTTGTCTCTGGTGGCCATCTTGGGAGACTTATTTGTCATGAAGTTTCCTAATTTCCTCATTTACTGCAGTCTCCTCAGTAGGAAATACCTTCAGATTTTTACTTTGATTCCATCAAGAAGGCATTCAGATGTGTCACACATTTGCCAAAAATTCTGAATGTTGGCACTCTAATTGCTAATTTGATCACTGTAGTAAAGCTACTGCTCACCAGGGAAGTCTGCTGCTGGTATTGAAAGTGCATGTTTCAGTCATGTTTTTAATGAAATAGAAGAGGATTTGAGAAGTCACTCAAAATGTGCCCTAATTTTTCTTTCTGCAACACTAATCATACTTTCTATGGCAAAATGAACCCCCTCATTGTGTTCCTTTTTAAATTAAATGTTTTAAGAGTTACCACTTTATTCCAATCAAGATGGTTTCAGGTGTGCAATACGTTTTACATAAGTAGGACTGTTTGCGCTCTAGCTGTTGTTTAGAACACTATTGGAAGCTAAAGTAGAACACAAAGGAATCAACTGACAGTCTTTGCCCTTGTTGGATTTACATGTTTTACTGAGACTGTCAGACTTCATTCTCACATGACTGAGAAAGATAATGTGAATTTACAGAAAATATGCTCTCAGTTTAGCTTATAGATCACCTTCCAAACCTCTGTGGGAAAAGCATGGGAAAATAGTTTTCTCTCAAACATGATTCATGATATCCCAGCAGAAGGCTTTTTTACATGGTAAAATCACCTTAGAACACACCACAATTACTAAAATGAGTATGGTACCATCAACAAATGATTTATAATGTAACTAAAGTCTTAAAACCTTCTATTAACTGCAATGCTTTTTAATGAGGTGCTATCATGTATATTGGTCCCAAGATGGCTGCCAACACTTCTTGGATGAAGTGCTGACAGCCAATCAGATCTCACGATGAGATATGTGGTTAGGCGCCGCCCAGATATATATGTGATTTTACTTTTGATTTTCTCAGCAACTACTGAGCGGATTTATACCATTTAACCAAAAGGCACGAGTGTGAACCAAGGACTACCCCTTTGCCAATTTTGGTGTAATTCCGTTCAGCAGTTCGGGCTGTAGCTGCGATTAAAGGTTCCTATGGAAAATTGCATGGGGAAAACACGTTTTGGGACCCCCTTTTTTTCTCGGCCCCCGCTTGACGAATCACCCCAAGACTTTCAGGATAGGAGCGGACCGGAGCGCCCCACCAGTTTTGAAAATTTCGCGAAGATTCGTCAACCGGTGCCAAAGTTATTCCAAATAGAATGTCGCGGATTTCCTATGGATAATAGGTCCTAACTATAACTATATTCACTGAAAAAACCATAGGTTTCACACATGTTATGGTTAGCTGGACATTTTACTGATAAAAAACCAATGAAATTCCCCCGTTATAGTTACTGCAGGCAACTATAACTCACGCGACCACAATCTTCTGCTGATGCTAATACTGAATTTAGACACTTATTTGCCCATGTCTTCTTCCATTAAATTTTAGCTTTACATATATTACAAATATTTTTTTTTCATAAAGACACATATGTCATCAGCAGAAGATTGCGGTCGCGTGAGTTATAGTTGCCTGCAGTAACTATAACGGGGGAATTTCATTGGTTTTTTATCAGTAAAATGTCCAGCTAACCATAACATGTGTGAAACCTATGGTTTTTTCAGTGAATTTGCAAGGTTTTTTAAATGCTAAGTTACTTTACGCCATTCGTGGCGTGCGCGCCCAGTTAACGCAGTTCGTTCCGTGCGCGCACGGTGCGCTTCGCGCACCGTGCGCGCACAGTGAGCACCCGGTGCCCTTCGCGCACCGCGCGCCCACTTTACGCAGTTAGTGCCGTGCACGCACAGTGGTCACGCGGTGCGCTGCACGCACCGCGTGCCCACGTTAAGCGGGATGGGCCATGTACGCACGATGCGCTTCGCGCACCGTGCGCACATGGGGGACATATTTTGCGCATCTTTGTGAACTGTATTCTTTGTTAACTTCCTACCTATGATAAGCCATGCACAAATGGTGCCCTTCGGGCACCATTTGCACACGGGGTGGGGAGAATGTGGATAATTTTTTTTTTTTTACTATTTTTTACCGTGCGCGTACGGTAAGCGTAATCGGCGATTTTCCGAAAAAAAAAATTTTTTTTTTTTTTTGGGCTTGGGGGTGGGTTGGGGACCCCTGTATCAATGCTGGGTGGTTAGGATCTCATTAAACTGCCTCTTTACACATTTTTGGGGTTGGTTTTTGCTGCCCTACTCAGGAAGCGAGAGAGAAAATGGCGGCCGCCGCTTCCTGGTTTCGACCGATTCGAATGTTTACTAAGAACTAAGAGCCAATCAGAATCGCGCTCGCGCACGCCACCGTACGCGTATGGTAAGCTTACGGTAAGCGCACGGTAAGCGCACCGTAAGCTGCCACAGATATATATATTGATTTAAAGGCTATTTTCTCAGAATCTACTGAACAGATTTACACCAAACCTACAAAAGGCACTTCCTTGACCTGGGGACTACCTCTCTGCCAAATTTCATTAAATTCTGTTCAGCCGTTCGGGCTGTAGCCCTGTCTAAAGGTCCTATGGAAAAATGCATGGGAAAAACGCGTTTTGGGACCCCCCTTTTATCTCAGCTCCCGCTTGACGAATCCCCCCGAGACTTTCAGGGTAGGAGCGGAGCGTAGCGCCCCACCTATTTTGAAAAATTTGCGAGGATTCGTCGACCGGCGCCAAAGTTATTCAAAATAGAATGTTGCGGATTTCCTATGGAAACGTGGTCCTAACTATAACTACCTACTGGCGACCGCCAGTAGGTAATATATATATATATATATATATATATATATATATATATATATATATATATATATATATATATATATATATATATATATATATATATATATATATATATATATATATATATATATATATATATATATATATATATATATATATTTATTTATTTTCTTTCTCTTTTTTACCTCCTGTAATGATTGTTTTTATCCTCCAAGGGACCAGACGCAGACATGAGTAAGTTCCAATTCTGTTTATTTTTATTTTTATTTTCTGCAATGACGCATTTCGGTCACAGCTGTGATATATATAACATTTATTTTTCTTTTCAATTTACTCCTAACCTCCCTTTACCACTACCCACCCCAAACCCTAAAATTATCCTTACCTCTGTTTACCACTGCCCACCCCATAATTTTAAAATTACCCTTACCTTTCTTTACCACTGCCCACCCCAAAACCCTAAAAGGACCCTTATTTCTCTGTACCATTTCCCACCCCTTAACCCTGAAATTAGCTTTACCTTCCTTTACCACTACCCGCACACAAAAGCCTAAAATTACCCTTAGGTCGCTTTACCACTACCCAATTCTAAACTCTAAAGTTATGCTTGTGTTCCTTTACCACTACCCACACCTAAAGCCTTTTATTTTTTTTTTATAACATAATAATTATGATATTTAAAAAAATACTTACCTGCCTGGTAAAGGCATGTGGGGTAAAGGTGCAAATACCTGTGTGGTAAAGGCATTGCGTTTTAAAGACTTTGTTGTAAAGACTGCTTGCCCCTGAAAGTGGTTTACAACTTTATCGCACTAAAATGACTGCTTCACTGTGTTTGCAGTGGTGGCTGCCGCAAAACTCAAGTGGGGGGAGGAGGGACGGGGATTAGGGAAATAATTATAATATGTTTTAAAACTTACCTGTTCTGACGCTGCTGGACGCATCGGTGCTCCTCTTCTCTCCTGATGGTGTTCGAGCAGTCCCTGGGACACCAGCACAGTCTACCCACTTAATCCGAAAGCTGGTCTCAATAGCATGAGAGCAGCACCAGAAATGGGCTGAGTGGCTTGGTTTGCCACTCAGACAGTGCCTGGGAGTCTGTGCTGTTCCTCCAACCCACAAGATGATGGATGGAATGTTACATATTGGCAAAACATTCACCCCCAGTCACAGATCTGGGTTTAATCCATTGTTATTTTGCTCACCACGCCACCCCAGTTCAGACATGGCCATATGCAAATCAGTCTTGACCCTGTGCCTCACGGGAACAGTCCAGCCCGAACTGCCAAGCCATGTTTTCCCTGGACCGGAATCAAGCATCCTAGGACCGATTTCGGGGTTTCACCCCTCTTCAGCCAGGATAGCTTGACTCCAGTGGCGTAGTGAGCACGGGACCCACGTCTGAGCATACCCTTCCCACATAGAGCGAACAGCTGGGTTGGAGAAACCTAAGCGCGCATGCCGGTTTGGCTGGCCTAAGAGATGTGCACTGCTCCTCCCCTGCTGGCTGTGACGACAGCCAAGCCCCACCCTGACCAGCCTTGGCTGGCTCTAGAGGGAAAAAGGGGGAAAAAATGATAATAAAACCCATTTATTAGTATTTTATTTTTCCTGTTTCCCTCAGCTGGCTCTCAGCAGAGGAGCCACCGATACATGTTTGTAACATCTAAACAAACCTTAAGGTGCAGAAAGAGCTCACAAAGTGTATTACACTTTATGCAGTAATATGCATCTTCATTTGCGGAGGTATGGACCAGCTTTCCTCCACTAGTCTCTGTTTTCCGGGGACCCCATTACAAATAGTAAGTTACGTTTTTGGACTTCAGCCGGCGGAAAAGAGACTAGGTTGTTATTTGCTCCTTCTACCCCTTTGTCATAATTCCAAAGGGACAGTGGCGGAAACATGAAGGCAACTGATGCATTTTCATCATGTGCTGACCTGCTTCATGTGTTCTTCAAACTGGATCACCTTGTTGTGATTCCAAAGCTGACATTGGGCATTCCCCGCTCCTGAAGTCATGGCTATGTTTCTAGGTTAGGTTGACCCATGGTACCATGCCACCAATACAGAGCAGAAAGTAATCCCCCCACCCATTCCCTTACTAGAAAAGCAGTTCCCAAACTCCACAATCTCACAGAAGGGAAGCAACATGAAGGGCACACAACTGAAGAAAAAAAAATGAACAAGGGTTCTCTTGGAATATTAATGTTGAGAGAAGTAAAGGCATTGCAACAGCAGAAAGACTCAAGTGTAAGTATGACGGGCAACAACAGGTCTATAGCTGAATTTCTTGAAGCAACATGGCAAAAGCACTCCTTATGGTTAACCACATAGGCCTTTCCGTCCATTAGAACAAATAAACTGTTGCTAAAATCCTGCAACGAGACCTCCCAGTATCTTACACAACACGGAAACATTTCCAGAGTAAGCAACAGGAACTGACTAGGTTATCCTAAAGAAAACAACCTTGTAGCTTTAGTTTATAATCAGTTTAACATACTTGACAAATGTTGTGCTTACGGGGAAGAGGAGATACACATTTGAGAGTAAGAAGGCTTATGAGTAATGTACACTATGCCAATTGTTTGACATTCCAATATGTCTGGTGTTGGCTGTTAGCCTTTTGGCGTTGTCAATGCTTGTTTTACTATGGCCATTGTAAATATTTATTTGTGAGAAGTTGACGGAGTTTTCGCCAATAGAAAAAATAATAAACATGATGAATAACAAACAGATAGCATCTGCATTAAGAATTCCCACAATTCAGCTCTTATTGATCAATAATTTGTTTTAATGACCCTGAAAATGAATCGCTTTAGATCCTTTTCCAAAGGGCCCTGTTCCCATTTTTAATTGTTACAGCCAACACCCGTTTCAAGGACAAACCACTTTATCACAGTTGTGAAAATATTAAAAAACATACGATGACAGTCTATTCCACAGTCATACTCAATTAAAAACACTTGATTTGCACATTAATTAAAAAATATCAGTGGCTACATGTAAACAAATCATAGTGGGTATAACTTTCATTATAACAATCAACCTCTGAGTTTCTTAAACAGAATAAATAATCAAATGACATGATCCCAAATCGAATATTAATTGTTATCCATTCCTCAATTCTAATTAATATTCTATAAGGTGACAAGGGTGACTGTTCTGTCAGTATGAAAATTGATGTAAGGTTGGTATGACAGCTAGGGTTGTTACATTATGAGGACCGGCAGCATGTTTAATATCATCTTTATAGCAGAAACATGGGTGGCGCAATACAAGTATCCAAGCCCTAATATTCGCATTTTGCATTTCTAAATCAATATGTGCCTTGCAATTGATCCTAAATGCTAGTTTAAACAGGTCCTGGGTAGGTAGACCAGTCCTTCATCAAATCAAGTGAAGTCGAGACTCTATGATAACCTATTTTGTAGCACTAATAATATTCTCTCTAGGAACACACTCACCTAAAACATTCCTTGTTCTAGCCAATTCATTATTATATTGATTTTATTTTCCCCGCTGACTATGCAGTGGTTCATGTAGACAGGACTGGTACCAAAGGTGGAGGGATCGATATTATATATCGATCATGTCTCACTGTTCGGATGTTGCCTCAGCTCTCGGTAGAAGCAGAGGCTTTAACCTTTGTCATTAAGTACAAAGATCTGGAACTTTTTAATGGGCTATTAATATACAGACCACCGGGGAAAAGATCATCGTTTATAAGTGCTCTTCAGGCATTTTTAGAATCCTGTTTGGACTATCCCACTTTCACCATTCTGGGTGACTTTAACTTTCATTTAGAGGCCAACAGTAACTCTGATACTTCTACTTTGGTGGACAATCTGGCAAGTTACGGCCTTAAACAACTAGTTGAAGAGCCTTCAAATATAGCCGGACATATACTCGACGGTCTTTTTACCAATCACGAGCAGCTTCAAGTCGAGAGTGTCCTACCCACTCTGTGGTCTGACCACTCCACAATCCATTTTAATATAAAACTTCCATCAGTAACAAGTGGACGAAGACGTAGGGTAGAGCTATCCAAGTCCCGTCCCTGGAAAGAAATTAGAAAGAATGAGTTGCTGACTACTTTGGAGACTGTGCCACCTAAGGTGTCATCTGACATCAACATCTCAGCATATAATTTTGAAGAATGGCTGAAATCAGCTGTTAATTTTCATGCTCCGGAAGTTATCAAACCCTCCCACAAGAAAAGGGTTACTTCACCATGGTATACGCATGAGCTGCGGCAAATAAAAATAATGTGCTGACGGAAGGAGCGAATTTGGAGATCTGAATATAGTTCGGAGCATAAGAAAGGGTACAATAGTATACTGGAAGAGTATAAGGCAGCGATAAAACAGGCAAAATCAGTATATTATACCACAAAGATTACGGAGGCTTCAAGCTCCTCTAAGGAGCTGTTTAAAACTGTAGCAGAGCTAGCTAAGGGTCCAGGCGACGAGAGGTTTCAGCCAGACCAAAGCTTTGTAGAGCAACTATCTTTGTTCTTTCAGAATAAAGTACAGATGTTATACAACTCTCTTCTGACCACCGTAGGTGCTCAACAACACATGACTGCAACATCCCCGAATTATCGGGATCCTCCACACAGGCTAGCTCGCTACGTGCCCCTGGAAGTGGACCAAGTGGCCATACTGTTGCTCCAGACGAAGTCCGGTTCCCCATTGGACCCATGTCCCCCTTACATCTTACATCTACTGCCTCATAAGATTAGTTCGTCTCTGAAACCGCTTATAAATGCCGTCATTGCTTCTGGGGTTTTTCCCACG